>NW_006431919.1:19735507-19754657 GCF_000325575.1 Pteropus alecto | reverse complement strand
GAGCAGCGTCCAGCGGCGGCTGGAGAGCAACGAGCGCGAGCGGCAGCGCATGCACACGCTGAACAACGCCTTCCAGGCGCTGCGCGAGGTCATCCCGCACGTGCGCGCCGACAAGAAGCTGTCCAAGATCGAGACCCTCACGCTGGCCAAGAACTACATCAAGTCACTGACTGCCACCATCCTCACCATGTCCAGCGGCCGCCTCCCGGGCCTGGACGGCCCCGGCCCCAAGCTCTACCAGCACTACCAGCAGCAGCAGGTGACTGGGGCCGCACTCGGTGCCACCGAGGCCCAGCCCGAGGGCCACCTGCAGAAGTACTCCACGCAGATCCACAGCTTCCGAGAGGGCTCCTAGCACCCCAGTCCTGGGCCCAACAAGAGCCCCAGACTGGTGGTGACACGACATGGCTGTGGCCCCAGAGGCTCCATTTTCCCTGAACTCGGCTGTCTTTCTGGAGCACGTTCCACTCCTTGGGGGACAAGACCCGGCCAAGGTCGTGGCCCCGCGTTGCACGAGGCCCAAACCTCCATGTAGGTTGCGGGATCTGCTTTTTCATTGACTAGGCAGGAGTTGACAGGCCTCAAAAACTAAATTCTCTTCACTCCTGGCTCCTTCCCGAGGCAAGGCAGATTCCAGGAAAAGATTTACTCGGTAAATTTCCCCAGTTGCGGCTGAGGCCCAGGCCCAGGCAGGGACTGCCTCCACCCTGCACCCGAGCCTCCTCGTTCGGGGTAAACTGAGGCATGGAGCAAGCAGAGCCTGTAGCCACTGAGGGACAGTGGCTGAGCCAAGACAGTTGAAGCGTCTACTTCTGAATCTAGCTATCAGAAACCCTAATTCGATTACCTCAACATTAATTCTAAAGGGACTTTGGTGGGGGAGGGGCTGGGATCTTTTCCTGCATCCTCCCGTGTGGGGGCTCCTGACCACGGAAGGTCTGCGGCTGGGTGCCAAGGGCATTGGAGACAGGGCTGGGCTGGTGGGAGAGAGGCTGCTAGGCCCTGGTTCCGGAGTGGCCGGCCCCTCCTTCCTGCCTGGCCCTGGCCCCTCTGGAGAGGCCCGTCCCCCCGAGGCTTGCTGCTCATTGTATTTGTCACTGATGTGGCTGGTCTGACAGGACGTTAGGGTGCTGCTGGGTCCTGGCTAGGGCTGGGGGCCTGCAGGACTCTCTGAAGGCGGGGGTCTGGGGTGGTGAGAGCGTCTGCCCCACCGGGTGCTGCTCTGCAGAGGCAGGACTGGGCAGCTTGGCAGGCGCCCACAGCCTCGGGCCAAGCTTCCCGCTCTGCCGTTCCTGCCCCGCTGGCTCTGACAGGCTTGGCGACTTAGCTCCAAAGCAGCTGACATCTCTCCTCCCTCGTCCCTCTGTCCACAATGTGGGGAGGGGACAGAGCCCTTGGCTGCCACAGGCAGGAACTGCAGTGACATGGTGGAGTTGGCCTGGCATGAGTGGCCTGGTCCCCTGTGCCCTGAGCTATCCCCAAGGCCCTCATGGGGCACTGCGGACAGGGGCTGAGCCGGGCCGGGAGGGGGGCTGTCACAGTCGGGGGCCTGCGCCCAACGCTCAGCCTCACTGTCCCCACCCTGATAGTTCCAGCCCTAGCACCTCCCCCCGACCCCCCGGCCCAGACCTAACATCTTAATGCATCTCTGGGCTGGTGTCAGCCCAGGTGGCATCGAGGGCAGCAGATCGCACCCCTCGGAACAGTCCTTAGCCACTTCAGTCCTAACTTACCCGGTCAGGCTGTGGCCAGGCCCTCCCTAGGCCCCAGTGGAGGCCCTCTGGAAGGTGGCTCTGGGAGGCCTGGTCTGGACCCGGCCCCACTGTCCCAGCCGTCCTTGGCCATGGGTCAGGTGGGGACCCTGGTGCTTCTGGCCTGCCCCTCAGGTCAGTGCTCAGGGCAGGCTACCGATGAGAGCTGAGGTTGAGGACAGCTCTGAGCTCGGGGCAGATGGAGTCCGTGTGGCCCCTGCTGGGGTCGCCTGCTGACTGGGACATGGGAAGGGGAGGCCTGCAGACCGGGGCCCTTGTTCCGGCCGGAGCAGGCTCAGTGCGGCACACCTGACAAACTGAGCAGGAGCACAGGGAGGGCGCCCGGCAGAGCTCTGTCCAGGCTATGCCCGGTGACTGGGGACGGCGGGAAGGCCTGTGGGTCACCACCGTGCAGGACAACAGCTGTTGGGGCTCTTTCTCTCTGTCCCAGACCTGCACCTCCTCTGCTTCCCAGAAGGTGACGCAGGCCTAGATGTCCAGCCCTTCGTCATCCGAGGCCAGAGGACATCGGCAGCCCCGTGGCCTCATCACGAAGGACCTTAAAGATCTCAGTCCTGCTTCGGGGTGGGGGTAAAGTGGGTGGGGGACAGGTCTAGTGACAGGCTGCTGAGGCCTGCTGCCTCAACGCTCACCTTGGACCCCAAGCCCAGCTGGAGCCTTCTGTCCTGTGAGGAACCCTAAAGTCAGAGGCGTCACATGCATCCTGAGCCCTCACCTGGGGCCACAGACCCGCTGCCCGCTGACCTGACCGCTGGTGAACTTCCCAGGTGGAGGTCACCATCAGGCCGGCAGAACTGCGACTCTTCTGTCTGGGAAAACCTCTCTGGGTCTGAACAGCCAGTGCCCCAGCTGTAATTGTGGTGAAAATGTTTTTTTAAATAACTCAAATTTGCTTTTATTTTTCCTAATGGTCTGTTCGAAGTACCCAAGAAACCGATGCTGTGTCACAAAACAAAAATAAAAGATTTCATGACAAGTGCTACCTTTCAAGCATAGGGAACTGGGCATTTCGATCATTATGATGTAGCAAAAAAAAAAAACAAGTCACGTCGTTGACACTCTGGCGTAAGTTTTTATTGAATAAAGCGTCTGAGGGCTTGAGATGGTTCAGTGACGCTGAGCAGGGACGCGGCTGGTGCTCAGTAGCGAGAGGGCATGACCTCCCTGGAGAAGGGGCAGGGAGACCAGCTACAGACAGTCACAGCCAAAGGACAGGTCGCCGCGGTCGAGCAAACCCGTAATGCCCGTTCGGAGAAAACCTGGCCAGGGAATGTGAGCAGAGGCCACCCGCCCCCCACGCGCGTCTGGGCCGAGCCCGGACTCCTGCCTCCAGATCCCACCCAGAAGCGCAGGGATCACTGGCTCCCTCGAGCGCCCCGAAGGAGGGGACCCCAGAGCAGGTACTGACCCCTCCTGCTGGGGACGCCTGGGACAAGTCCCGGGCAAAGTGTCTGCTTGTAGGAAGCAAACTGGAGACTTCAGCAAATGGGGCTTCATCATCGGATAAAAAGCAGCAGGGCTGAGGGGGCCGCCTGCCCCAGGGGTCTGGGATTCCGCTCCGCGTCCCCACCCCCTGCCCCGACCCCCTGCAACACGGTCAGAATGAGAGGGCCTCCGTTCCTTCCCCCCCAGCCACGTCTGGGAGGGGCTGGCTGAGGGCTGGTGACAGCGACGTGCCCTCTAGCAGCTTCTCCCGGCCGTTCCTGGCCGCCCAGGGCATCTGTGTCCACCTGGCAAAGACAACACCCTGCCCAGCATTCAACCCCAACCGGCCAGCTCCTTCTCGAACTTTTGGAAATGATCTCGTTTGTGAATCCTGCTCCCAGAAATGATCCTGGAGTGGGCAAAGTGGCCCTGAGCCCACAGCCAGCCGTTTCTCTGGGGTGCGGTCCCCAGTGCCCGGAGCTGCAGGAGGCTCCTCTGTGGGCTCTACTGCCCCGGGGGCAGCGTTCCTGGAAGGTTCCAGGCTCTAAGTTCCTGTCCTGGAAAGGCGGGAGGCAGAGGGGAAGACATGGGTGGGACAGGCGGGGTGAGGGTCCCCCTCCCCCAAGCCCTCCGCGCTGATGGGGACACGTGCAGAAATGTCCACAGGGCTTCACATTGCTGGGCTGTTCCGAGCTATACCCAGGCTCCGCATTTCAGCAGAGAATGGCCCACTGGGAGGGGAAGGCTCACACTCGACCTTGATCCTTCAAATTGGGCACCACGCCTGCTCCAGGTGGGAGGAGGCCTCAGCAGCAGACAGGGCCCATGGCTTCCTGCGGGGCCCCGGCCACCAGCGAGGGCCCGTTGGGGAGGCCCTGCTCGCCAGCCGTCTCCTGGGACACACTCCTGGGGGCTCTGGTGGCATTGGCCCGAATGCAGATGTGATCCCAGCCCCCCTGGAAGGAGAGGGGCCGGTCAACGGGCTGGAGGGAGTCAAGGGGCAGAGACCATCCTTCCAGAGGCTTGAGGCTCAAGGACCCCCGAGGGACTCTGCCTGGGCCTCCCACCAGCCCCACGCCAGGCCCCAGCCTGTGAGGCCCAAGCACAGTGCACGGTGTGGCCTCGCAGCTCTGGCCCACACAGCCGCCCCGCCTGCCCGCTCACCCCAATGCCGTAGTCCCAGCCCTGCCCCTTGGGCTCCAGGGGCCGCACGCCTGTTCGGTGACACACGGTTCCCCTGCTCAGACTGTGGCTCCCCTGGACTTTGTTGGCGATGACCCAGACCTGGAACAAGGACTGGCTGAAGGCCTGGTCCCCTGCGGTGGCACCATGGGGACGACAACGGGGACCTGAGTGGGAACCCGGCCCCCCCGGCCCCCTGCCCCTGCCGGCCCCAGACCTGGTCCAGTGGCCCCACGGACACACGTTGCACGTTGTTGGACACGTGCTCCCAGCCGGAGCCCTGCGGGTAGCTGGGCACGACCCCCTGGCGGTACCACAGGTTCCCTGGGGACAGAAGGGTACGACCCGCCATGAGGCCCAGGCCGTGGGACCTGCTTCAGGGCCTGCAGAGCTGGGTGGACTGGCCACGGTCCCCCTGTCCCCACGCTTGCTGGGCTTTGCCCACCCACAGCGAGGGCAGCTCGGTGGAGGCGGCTCTGCCCTCCCCACACTCAGTGCCACCCGAGCCGCCCAGCCGTCCCCGAGCCCGGCTGGCATCGTCGTCCTCTTTCTACGCATGAGAAGCTGAGGACAAGGAATTCTTTACACGAATCAGGAGGACGAGTCTGGAGTCAGAGCCTCCACTCAGCACCCGCCTTGTCCTCGCCTTGCTCAGCGGGGACGTCAACCGCACAAGGAGCCGGTGACAGACAGCTGCCTGAGGCAGCACCATGTGGCCACCGCTGCAGTCCCCAGACGCCTGCGGCTCTGGGGTCACAGGCCTGGGAGGCACCTCCTAGAGGATGCGGGGACGTCAACCGCACAAGGAGCCGGTGACAGAGAGCTGCCTGGGGCAGCACCATGTGGCCACCGCTGCCTGCGGCTCTGGGGTCACAGGCCTGGGAGGCACTTCCTAGAGGACGCTCCCAACACAACCTGCCCACAGCGTCACCCTGGCCTTGGCACTGCGGCCTCTGCCCTGAGCCTGGGCAGGGCTGACCACCTGGGGGATGGGGGTGCTGGCGGCTCCCACCTGGGACCTTGGGGGAGGGACCTCAGGCTGGGCGGTCTCTCATGGTGGCTTACGAAGGCCTTGTGTCAGGGACCTGGAGGCCAGCGAGGGCATCATCCCATCGAGGTGCTCAGGGAACCCCAACCCCCGGTGACCGCTGGGGACCGGGAACGACTTGCCGTTCTCGTCCACGGCGTATACGGACGTCTGGCCCACAGACACCTGCTTCAACCTCTGTTTGGGAGGAGACGGGATGTGGTACCAGCAGTCGCCTGCAAAGGGACGTGCGACTCTCATGCCCCAGGCGCTCAGGAGCACGTGACCTCCTCTGCAGCTCCTGGGGTTGGGCGTGATCTTTGTCCCCAGACCCGCCGGACCGCACACACGTGCTGGGGCCTGGTGTGAGCTGAGCACCAAGCAGAGCTGACCCCCGCCCTGCAGACCCTCTGACAGCCCAGCCGCGCCCAGGGCCCGGCAGAGGCCATGGCGGGTTCCAGACGGCGGGCTGCATGGGCAGGGACGCGGAGGGGCCCAGCTCTGCACATGGTGGACAGCCAGCCTCTCGGCTGCTGTGCAAAGCCGCTGCCCGAGCCCGTCCGCCCTGTATGGAGGGCAGCGGGGCACCGGCCACCACGTCCCCGTGCTAGACGCTGTTTAGACGTCCAGCCAAGAACAAGCCAGCCTGGTCTGTCCTCCCGAGGGTGGCCAGTGCGGCCAGTGTGAAGTGGGCCTCTGCAGGGCCATCCCAGGAAGGGCAGGATGTGCAAAGTGCCCAAAAGCTCCACCACCAGCCTCCGTGGTGGGAGCCCAAGACGGTGAGGGGCGGCTGTGGGTGGGGGGGACCCCACTTCAGGCCCGGCAGGAGGGGTGTGGCTCGGCCCCCAGTGCCTGGTCCGCAGGCCACTTTCAGTAAATGCTCGTTGAGCTGAACTGAAAACGGAGACCTGTCCAGCCCTCTGACTGGCCCTGTCCCCATTGCAGTTTCGGGGTGCCAGGTGGGGGCCCTCCTGAGGGTGGCACTTACCAGCCGGCTGGGAGGGGGACACGGAGCCCCGGTAGAAGGCGGAGCCGTCCCTCGCCACGGCCCACACCTGGTGGCAGCCCCCAACGGAGACCGAGGCGAATGGCTGGTCAGTGCCAACGTGCAGCCAGGAGGAGCCCTGGAGGCCGAGTGAGGGGACACTGAAGGTGCCTGGGCGCAGCCTCCGCCGCCCCCGGCCCCCGGAGCTGGCAGCTCTTCACGTCAACCTCACCCTCAGCTCCACGACCCACAGAGCTGGTGACCCTTCGGGCCACGTGCTGTGTCCACACGTCCTACAGGCCTCACGGGGCCTGTGCAGGACCAGCTGAGCCCAGCCCGACTCCACAGCAAGAGTCCCATTTCTGGAAGGATCTGTCAGAACCACAGGAGGGCCCACGGGGTGGGCAGGGACTGGGATGCTCACCGCGGGGTTGAGCTCGGACACCCCCAGGCGGCACAGCACATCCCCCTTGTCACTGACAGCCCAGAGTGCGAGGCTGTGCTGCTCACTGCCGCGGACACCAGGGATCTTGGGGATGATAGACACGTCTCCGAGGGCAATGGGGGCCACCTCCAGCCAGGGCCCACTGGTCACCAGCTTGCATTTTCTGTGCGGTGGAAAGAGCTCAACATTGGCACCCCAACACTGGCACCTCATGCTGCTGCAGCCTCGGGCCGCCTGCCCCGGGCACGGGGGAGGCTGCGGAAGGAAGCTACCAGGCCAGCCCTCCCCTCAAGGCAGCCTGGGCAAGACCCTGGGGAGGGCCAGCCCCCATCCCTCCCCCCAAGCACCAGGGTGCGTGCGGCTTCCTGGATGGGTGGGAATAAGGGGCCAGGAGAGGTGGCTCTGCCCTCAGCCAGGCCCCCGCGCCGCCGGTCCTGTTAACAGCAGAGCTTGCCAATGACATTTCTCCTGTTTGTTCTTGAAAGCAAACTCTCTGGAAACCAGAGAGCATGAGGAGCTCGCGGGCACTTCCTGGACTGGCATTTACTTTGACTCTGTCCCTCCCCTTTCCTTCTGCTGGCACTGAGGTCGGAGGCTCAGAGGTTTGGCGTGGGAAGAACCAGCAGGGGGGCGAGGTGACCCCTCCACCCCCCAGTTACCTCGTTGCTCAGTCTTTACCTGGCCCAGCGCCTTCTCCTGACAAAATCCCTCATGGTTTTGTAACCGTGGTATGAGCTACAAGAGAAAGAAGAAGCCGAAATCAAGACGACTTCATGGAAGTTTCTGGAATTTTCTGGAACACGTTCTTTCTCTACCTGGTAGCGGGCACAGAGCCTCTGTGTAAGCCACGAAGTGGGCTCGAAGGGCAGCAGGTATCACAGGAAATAATGCTTGTCCTTCAGGTGCCTCTAGACTGGCTGGGGTCTCGCGGGGACATGGCAGCTGCCCAGCTGGTGGGTTCTATCAGGCCCTTCTGGGGACTCGTCAAGCTGAGGGCCCGAGGCCTCTGACACCTGTCTCCTCCCTCGGCCTGGGTCGGCTGCCCTGGCTTGGGGCCCCCTGGCTGTCTTCCACTTGGCTGTGACTTGTATGCAGTGAAGACGCGCAGCTCGTCAATGCCACACGCCGGCTGCCAGGGACCCCCCGCCAATGCCACACGCCGGCTGCCAGGGACCCCCAGCTTAGGAGCGTGTCATCCACTTTTACTGCTGCCTGACACCCTCTGCCTCCTGCCTCCCAGGACAGTGCTGGCCTCAGTCTGTATTGTGCTCAAACTGCCCCTTCAACCGATACCTCCCTCGTGCTGGGCCTCCCGGAGGTCACCCAGAGCCTGGCCCAAAGCTCCGCAAAGCCACCCCTGCTAAGGTGCCAAGGCCCCCTCAGCGCTGTGCACCAGTCCCCGACTGGCCCTCTCACGACCTGGGTCCAGCAGTGCGGGGCACAGCCAGGTGTGGAGGCAGCGTGCATCCTCCTGGGCCCGTCCACTGAGGCCAGGTGCGCCGGGCCACGCTCGCCTGTGCCCCTCTGCACCCCGCTGGTGGCTGAGGCTGGCACACAGGGTCTGCTCCTCAGCCGCACCCGGGCACTTGAGGGGGCAGGGGCTCTGCCTGGCAAGGCTGTGAGGTGACTGCTGGGGAGGGGAGGGTTGGCTGGCCGCACACCTGGTTCTGCAGCCCCGCGAGGCCCTCCCCGCCCAGGGAGAGACGGATGCTTACGAAGGGAAGTCACTGGCGTACTGCCACCCCTCCTGGTCAGTGCCCCCGGGAACGCTGAAGTCCACGGACCAGTCAGACACCTGGGGGAGGGGCGGGTCAGTCGGGCAGCCCCCCCCCCCTCCGGTCCCCACCCGCCCGCAGCCCGGAGCTCACCCAGGCCCACTGCAGGGACGGGGGCTTCGTGCCGGCCTTTGTGCATTCCTGAAGCCCTGAGGCGTCACTCCACATGTAGCGGTCGGTGGGCAGGCCCCTGAGGCAGGACGAGGCGGGTGGGGGGGAGGGAGCCACTCGAGAGAGCCAAGGACAGTCCGTCCTGCTCAGGCACTGGCCAGTAATAGACACATGCACCTGGGACCACAACTGGGGTGACCCCACATCCTGAGGGGGACTGGACAACAATCCACCCAAGGGCCACGGCCGCTGTGAGGGCCGGAAGCCCCTCTCTTGTTATCGATACCTACCTATCTATATATATCGATTTATTTCTCCACATAGATCAATATATATCTCATCATATGCACGTTTGTGCATTTTATGCATGTTTTACTTCTCAACAAGTGAGTTTTAAAAATATATAGTACACTGAGATTCAAGAAAGCAAGGCTGAGTAAGCAGTCAGGCCCAGCGAGTGCCACGTCAGGGTCCGAGGCCAGCTCTCACGCTACCTCACGACACCGGACGTGGCCGTGCACTTTTGTCAAGCCTGCGGCCTGGGCCGGGCGCCACGCGGAAGCCGCAGCGGCTGGGTGCAGCGTCCACGCAGATGGCTCACCTGCTGGTGTAGCCCGTGACGGGGTTCCAGCGCTGGTTCTCATAGATGCAGATGGACTTCACGTCTGACTGCGCGTGGACGTTGCTGGTGCTGCTGGCCAGGCCTGGGGGCAGAGGAGGCTCCAGGACCCAGGCCGCACAGCTCCCCGCTGGGGCCTTGGGCTTCTGGCTGAAGCCCTAGTCATGGAGACTGGGTGGGGAGTCAGGCTGGAGAGGGTCAGCCAGAAGGGGCTCACAGGCCTGCTTGGCGCACCCCGCAAGGGCTGGGGGGCTGGCGGGGCTGGGGCTTCTCTGATTGCTCTGGGTTTGCACGACCTCAATGAGAAGAACCTGCCGCTCCCATTATGCCCGCTCCAGCTCCAGGCTCTCTGTGCCTGGCCTCGCCCCTCCACCCCGCCGTCCCTCTTGCCTGGCCCTGGGAGGTGTGAGGCCCGACCCGGCTCGCTCCTTACCACCCTCACAGAACCTCCATGAGCCCCAGTACCCTCGTTTGTAGAATGAGGACAAAGGTAATTCCTGCCTCACAAGCGGGGGCTGTTTAACCTGTGCAGAGGTGCGTCCTGCGGTCTCGGTGGACCACACGCAGCTCTGCAGGATTAGCTGCTGCCCGCAGCGGGGCGTGTAGGCTGGGGCGTGGACCGCCCCATTCCAGCGTCTGTGAAACGAGGCTTTGGATGTAGTGGAGACACTGGGTGCTGCGTTTCTAGAACCTTCGGGCCGGGGGAGGCACATTGGGGAGAGGCCTGGTCCCTGGGCAATCATGCCTCCTGGGTTGGCTCCAGGAACACTGTCTGCAGAGGCTGGCAGTGGTGAAGGTCACCTGTCAGCCAGCTGCCAGTGGAGCATGAACACTGGGACGGTGGCTCTGGTAGGGGCGGGGACGCCAGCCAGGCTGGAGGAGGGAACACCTGGAGGGTGGGGGCGGGGCAGGGAGCCTGCGCTGCCAGCCCCGGGGTGTGGGCTGCCCTCACCTTGGAAGCAGCCTCCACCGTAGCCGCCTGTGTACACCCAGGCGGTGCCGTCGTAGCCGATGCCCCACACCACGCCCTGGCCGCTGGCCTCCACCACCCGCAGGTGGCCACCCATCTGCCGCCAGAACCTGGGAGGAGACGAGAGAGGGTGGAGATGCAATGCCGGCAGGGCCTCCAGCCTTGGTGGCCTGTGGTTTCCCAGGACGTCCTGTTCACTTGTCTCTGGTCTCCCAGTGACGGAATGGTGGGATCTGCTGGGCTTCCCATTGGGTATTAACCCGGGCTAAAGTGGCCCAGAGACGGTGCGAAGACCTAGGGGCAGGGGGTCTCCCGAGGGAAGCAGCAGCCCTCGTCCCACACCACCCCAGGGGCCTGGGTGGGTCTGTCACAGCAGGAGCAGGGTCATCTCATCTGCTGGATGAGCCACGACACGGTGACAGGAAGGCCTCCTGGGTGGACGGAGAGCAGGGTCAGCCTCCTGCAGCCGAGGCCACGGTCACCAGAGGTGGTCTGACCCGTTCGGCTGGGTGCTGGGCACACGGGGCTCCCAGGAGCGAATGAGCACAGGGCAGGCAGATGCGTCCACTGTCCCCTGCTGACAAGGCCCCCTGGTCTCACCTACGTCCCCCTGGTCCTCATGGGTTGTGTGACCTTCTGGGGGCACAACTGGGGGTACCACGTCCCCTCAGGGTGCTCCTCTGCTCTCCGACCCAAAATGCTGGAAGGCAGGGACTCCGTTCCCATCGCCCCAGTGGGTGGCCTCTTTCCGGCTCCTGGTTTCAAATGCCACCTATGAAGCCGTGCCCCCTCACCCCAACACACAGCAGGTGCTCGGCGGGGTGACTTGCTAAGTCCAGCCGGGTTCTGGTTCCCCTTGGGGTCCTCACACGGGCCCAGGAAGACTTGGGGCCTGGGAAGCCGCCGGCCATGCCTGCGGCTGGCTGGCGGGAGTGGAGGCCCTGTGCGGCCCCGTGGTGGCAGTCCCTTTCAGAACCACAGCTCTGGCCACTCACATCTGGTCACAGGGCAGCAGGTGCTCGGAGGCCTCCAGGTCCGGGCTGGGCTCGCTCACAAAGATGTCCCCCTTGCAGGTGGTGGACCAAATGGCCTGCGCCGAGGGACGGCCGTGGACCTTCCGGCTCTCGCAGCAAGACAGGTTGAGCAGGGCCAGCTGGTGTGGGGAGGGGACTGGTCAATACTGGGCAGGCGGCGGGCAGCAGGCTGAGGCTGGGCTGCCCCGAGTCCATTGCCCCTTGACCCCTTGCCTGAGGGGACGCCATCCACTCACCCAGTCATTCATGTCCTGCTCAGTGGTGGCAGCCAGACGCACTGGCCACCTCTGCCGGGTCCTCTCGGGGGTGTACAGGGCGAAGGAGTGTTTGGCCTCATTGAGCACGGGGACCAGCGCTGTCACCTCATTGAGAAACACGTGCAGGTACTGTGCACAGAGGGCGGACGGCAGGCTGTCACCAGGGACAGACAGGGACAGCCTGGGTCACCCCCGGTTCCACACAGCTGGTCCTTGGGCCCTGGCCTGCGGGTTTTAGTGGTGGGCTCGGAAGTTCTAGTACACAGGCCTCGTTCACGAGCAAAGGCCCGATTTCATCCTCGACAATGACAAGGGCACTTGAGAAGCAGCCTGACGGGGTTCAACCCCAGCCCAGGGAGGGTGAGTGGCTTTGTCTCTGAGAGCCCGATTTCTCCTCTGAAACACGAGAGCCCCTCAGCAGCTCGGACCGAGGAGATGGCTCTGTGGGGCTGCCACACACCTGCCTACCACTGACGGGACACCTGTCACCACAGGCCGGTGCCATGTAGTCACCGGAGGTACCTCAGCTGAGCACCTCGGGCTGGTGTCGCTGGCCCATTCCTGTGTCCCACCCCAGGCTCTGAGGTCCTCTCCCTGGGGCGCGCCCTCCCCTAGACACCCGCTTCCCGCGGCAGCCCCACCCCTTTCCCGCACCTTCTTCTCCTCGTGGACCACGTAGTAGATGAAGAGGATGCCGTCTCGAGCCCCGTCGTGCCCCGTGAACTGCTCCAGAGCCACACGGACGTCCATCCACTTGTGGGGCTTCCAGTCACACCACCACTGCAGGGTCCCTGTCTTCACCCACACCGACTGTGGCACAGGCCCCAGAGGCCACAGACAGGGTCACGGGCGGGCCCCCGGGCTGCCCTGGCACCCAGTCCCTCTGCGGCCTCACAGGGGACTCCCACCTACAGCTCCCAGATCCTCCACTTCACTCTAATGACAAAAGTGACACCGTCAGACACCGGACAGGTGCCGGGCCATCAGCCTGCGCCGTGTACATGCCACAGCTTGTGGGATCTGCACTGTCGCGCCCTGCTCTGGCCGGGCGAACCGAGGCTGGGGGAGCTTCTGATCCTGGCCCCGCATCGGAGTGGGTCAGCGGCGAAGCTGGGACTCACAGGCCCAGCGCTTAGCTACTGGCGAGGTGCTGTTCTGCCACCAGCCGAGGCATGGCCAGATCCTGAGTGACACCAGCCATGTGCTTCATGTAACTTGTCTCCGGCCTGACCGCGGACCGCCAGGGCCGAGGCTCGACCTGAGCATCTACGACCACCCTCAACCCGTCCTCAGCTCTCAGCAGAACACCGTGCCCCTGGCGTGTGCGGCTCCCCGTGTACCCCTGCTGAGGCTGCCGCGGTCTCCGGGTCCCCATGGCCTACACCGTGCCTGGAACGCAGTGGGGCCTGGGCAGTTCTTTAGGTGAATAACAGAATGGACTCATTTCCTCACTCTGGACTCTATAAAAGGACTCGGAAGGGATGGCTTCACACCTGGTAGGCAGGCAGAGGGGTGCACGCATCTGTCTGCTTCGCCCTCTCACCTCGGGGCTGGTATACAGTAGGCGCTCAATGAGTGCCTGCTGATAAAAAGTGCATCCGGGGCCCGCCCACCTGCTCCACGGCTTGCTCATAGTGCTGAAAGTTCTCCAGCTCCCGCTTGGTCCTCTCCGTGAGCTGCTGGAAGATCTGCTTCCGCCAGGCGGCGGTCTGGGCCGGCGTGATGGACAAGGAAAGTGTCTGCACCGAGGGGGACAGGCCTGCGGGCAGGCCGCAGCCTCAGGGCCAGCCACCCCGCCCACTCATAGCTGGGCAGCAGCCCAGGGCTTGTTAAAAAAAAAAAAAAATTGGTCTTTCCTTGCTAGGAAGCTACGATCTCTGTAAGATGCCCATGAGCCCTTCCCACACCGTTCACCCCGATGTCCCCTACCCTGTTCAGCCTGGATTGGCCACCAATGCCAGGACAGGGAGAGGGGAGGGTCCCCAGGCCACTGCCCTCCCTTGTGATGGCTCCAGCTGGTCTCCGAAGGCTAGATGGATTGGCGGAGCACAGGGCAGGGGGCCTGCTCCCCCGCCCAGGAGCACCCTCTGGCCCTCGATGCCCACCCTTACCTGACTGGACAGTGAACCACTTGAGCACGGTGTGGGCCTCCACCGCGCAGCCTCCTCCGGACACCCAGGCCCACAGCAGGTGGTCGCTGGCGCTGCAGGGCTCCTCCAAGCCCAGCGGGAGCAGCCCCAGGGGGCAGAGGCTGGCGCTCTCAGGAAAGCCAGCAGTGGAGTGGCCGGGTGCCTTCTTGGGCTCCTTCAGGTCGATGTTGGTCCAGGGCAGCTCGGCCGGGGTGGAGGCCTGGCCTGGCTGAGGCTCGGGCCCAGAGGTCTGACCGGCCGGGCTGGCGCCCTCTGTGGCACGCTCTGAGGTCTTGCTGGTGCCTGGGCCCGAGGCCGAGCTGCACTCGGGGCTCCTGGGACTGTCCAGAGGCTCCGCAGGAACAGGCTGGTCAGGCCCCAGTCTCTCGGCTTCCGATGAGGCATCCGTGTCGCTCAGTGCACAGGACTCACCACTGCCCTTCACCTCGTCGCCAAAGAAGCAGCCAGCACTAGGGACAGAGAGGGCAGAGCCGTGACTCCCCGGACAGAAGAACTGCTGTCGGCAGGCCTGGTTCATCTGCTCTGCTACCAGGAACCCGTGTGACCCCGAGTCAGAGCCTTTCCATGCAACACACACACGGACACCCGCTTCCCGGGGAGCAGGGCGCTTAGAACAGTCCCAACACCCCGCCACACCCCACACCCATCAGAGCGATGTGTCTGGGGGTGGAAGGCTGGCAGTAATATTATTATATTTTTTATTTTGGCAAAATCCACGTGCCTCAAAAGTTGCCATTTTAAATCATGTGACGCAGTGGCATTAAGAGCATTCGCAAAGCTGTGTCACCGTCGCCAACACCTAGTTCCAGAACCTCCTCGTGGCCCCGAAAGGGGACGCCGTGCCCATCAAGCGGT
This sequence comes from Pteropus alecto, assembly GCF_000325575.1. NCBI lineage: Eukaryota > Metazoa > Chordata > Mammalia > Chiroptera > Pteropodidae > Pteropus > Pteropus alecto. Next base: position 19,740,050 of record NW_006431919.1, on the reverse strand, counting down.
CACTCCCCATCCTCGTCCTTCCCCCCACCCTCCTGGCACCTGCTGATTTGCTTTCTGTCTCTACGGACTTGCCTATTCTGGACATTTCGTATAAATGCACCGTGCTGAACGGGACCCTTGTGACTGGCTTCCCCGTGCCGGGGCGCGTATCAGTACTTCATCCCTTTTCATTGCCGAATAATAGTCTGTGGTACGGCTGGGCCACGTTTTCCTTGCCTCTTCATCCACTGACGGCCAACTGGGTTGTTTTCACCTGTCGGTGATCGTGAATGATGCTGCCATGAACAGCCACGCACGCATGCTGCGGGGGCGCCTGTCTGCGGTTCTCGTGGGTGCGCATCTAGGAGGGAAACTGCTGGGTCACGTGGCGGCGCTGCCTTCCACTTCCTGAGGACCCGCCAGAGCGGATTTTCCAAAGTGGCCGCACCATTTCACATTCCCAGCGGCAACGGACGGAGGGTTCCAGATCCTCCGCATCTTGTCAACGCTTGTTGTTGTCTTTCTGTTTGATTACAGCTGTTTCTGGCGGCTGTGCAGTGGCAACTCACTTTGGTCGTGATTTGCATTTCCCAAAGCTGGTGACACTGGGCATCTTTTCCTGTGCTCGTTGGCCACTCACTTATTTACTCTGGAGAAATGTCCTATCTAAGGCCTTTGCCCTTTTTATTTACTTATTTGTTTGTTTGTTTGTTTATTTTTTTGTCTTTGCCCTTTTTAAATTGGGTCGTTCGTCTTTCCGTCGTCACGTTCTTTATGTATTCTGGATACTAGGCCCTTATCAAATCTATCTATCTATCTATCTATTTATTTATTTATTGTTTTTGCTCTTTTTAAATTGGGTTCTTTGTCTTTCCGTCGTCACGTTCTTTATGTATTCTGGATACTAGGCCCTTATCAAATATATGATTTGCAAATACTTTCTCCCATTCTGCGGGGCGTCTTTTCACTTTCTCGATAGTGTCCTCTGATGCACAAAAGCTTAATTCTGATGAAGTCCAATTTAACTATTTTCCTCGTTTCTCGTGCTTTCGGTGTCATACCGAAGGAGCCGTTGCCGACTTCTAGGTTGTGCAGATTTGGCATCGGTAGTTTTGGAAGCTTCTCGGCTGGTTCCAGCGAGCTGCTCAGCTTGAGGACTGCCAGCTGAGGCAACTAAGCCTCAGGTAAAAGGGAGCGAACCCAGGCCGGCCGGCCTCCTGGCCCTCTGGGCTGGTGGCACAACTATGTGTGGTGGCAACCAAGCCAGGAGAGCAAAGGGGTGTGGACCCTGGCCTGGGGAGGGCCCAGGGACGTGGTGGCTGTGGAGCGCCGTGCCGAGGCCCTGTGTGCTGTACAGGGCAGGCGAGCGCCTCGGCCACCCCCTTGTGGTGCTGAGGCATCTCCAGCTCAGACGCTGTCACCTGCTGGGGCTCTAACGGCCACTGGGCAGAGCTGGTTCCCGTCCATGCCCTTTACACCTACGGATCTCAATGCATGGTGCCCAGACCCACAGCAGCGGCACACCTGGGACCTTGCAAGAAATGCATAATCTCGGGCCCTGCCATTTTAATCTATCGAAGCAGATGTGCTGGGGGCGGAACCTGGACATCGGTGACACAACAAGCCCCAGAGATGCCGTGTAAGCCCAAGTTAGAGGTCCCAGCTCCAGGCGAGAGAGACCCTCGGTCTTCTTCCCTGAGCCAGCCACAAAGAAGCCTTTTCTCCCTCAGACCTTGACACTTCAGAACCACAGGTCCCTTCTCGGGACAAGGCCCCCTGACTCTGCCCCGAGGCCACCGACAGCCCTTCCCTACCCGCCCCCGGCTGCCCCCGGGATCACCTGAGGAGACTTGAGTTGCTCCCGGAGTGGGACCGGTCACACTCTCGGCTGGCAACGATGGCCTTCCATGTCTTCCCACTGAGCTCGCTGGGGGTGACACCCTGACGGAAGTACACGGCCCGGTCCTCATAGCCGATGCCCCAGACCTGGAACGGAGGGGTGCTGCTGGGCGGAGGCCGCGCAGACCTGGGAGTTCTTCCCTTTGGGGTGAGGGGGTAGGACGGGGTGGAGAGTACCCCAATGCCAGAGAACTTTCTGCAAAGGCAGGCAGCAGCGGGGTGTGGGTTGGGGTGGAAGGCGCATGGCATGGCCGGGCTCGGAGGGGCCTGGGAGCGGGCAGGGCACCAAGCTCCGGAGAAGCGGGGACCGTTCTGCTCGCCGACCTCAGGCAGACCTGGGCTTTGAGAAGGCGGTACCGGAGGGCGCTGTGCTGGGACACCAAGTCCACCTGTGCCCCAGGGACCCCCCGGGTGATCATGGTCCTTTTACGGAAGCAAACGCCCTTGATTCTGACCTCATTTCCCATGAGGAAGGTGGCCAGGAGGCCTCCTCGCCTCTGCCTTTGGGCGCTGAGGAAGGACAGTGTGCTGGGCAGCTGAAGGGCCCATGGGAGGGACCAGGGGGCACCCATTTTGATCCTGGCCTTGGGGGTGCCCAGGGACTGGCAGAGCTGTCGCCCCAGATGGCCTTGCTGGGAGGGCTTCGTCACTGTATGGCTTGGCAGGGGCAGGCTGGCCTCTGTGCTCAGCACCTGTCTCACCCCTGACCTCTGTGTCACGCAGTTCACTGGGGCGGGTGGGAGGAGGGCTCGAACCCCCGCCCCCAAGGAAGCGAGGCTCAGAGCTACACCGCACCTGGTCGTTCAGCCCCACGTTCACCATCATCATTTCTCCCACCATCTCCATCCAGCTGGTGCCACAGGGATTGTGAGAGTTGACGCCTCTGCGGAACCACACCTGGGAGAGCCGGAAATAAACGCCTTCCTGGAGTGTCACTGAAATAGGTGTTTTTGGTTTTTAAAGGCTCAAGAACAACAAACGAGTAATTCGATCCTTTGGTTCATTCCACAGATGAAGTGTTCATCCATGTGCCTCTTCCGCACACCTCTGCCACACCTCTCTCTGGACTTGGCACTGTCCCACTGGGCCGAGGGTCAGGTCACCTGCCCCCAGACACACCTGTCCTGGGAGCCTCCTGTCCATTCTCTGGCTAAGGGCATTGTCTCCCCCAGGAGACAAGCTGCCTGAATCTTTCTAGAACCTTCTCCCCACTGGTTCAGAAACTAGTGGTACCTATTGGCACCAAACAGCAGCAACAGGTGGCTGTTTCACTGTACACGGTCAGAGCCAGGAGGTGGAGTGTTTTGTGGGCACTGAAGGGGAGGACAGACACATCCTGCATCTCAAATCCAGACTCTGACTCGTGAGCCTGACCAGCGATAGCTCGTGGACCCCTGTGCACGTCCCACCCTCGCTCATGCTTAATGCTGGGAGGTCATTTTGCCCAACCAAGTCTGCCTCTGGAAGATGATGACCTTCATGGTTTTATTTAGAAAAACCATTTTCCTAAACTCATTATTAGAACAAATAATATATTTTGATTGTATTCCTAGTACTTCATGAAACAGTCTCAAGTCTAACTTTTTCATGTGAACGTGTAAAAATACGCACAATTCAACCAAATTTCCTGCGGGCCTACCTGTGACCCCATGGCTCACCTGGTTTGGTTTACCTGGGAGCCACCCTCTATCTTGCCCCTGCCATGCCCACACAACTGTTCTTACTCGGTCTTGGCGGTGGCCTGGGCGAGGGGATCCTGTGCTATTAGTACTTCAGTGTTTTAATCACAATTTATGAGGCAGGACAGGGGCCGGGGGACGGTTAAATGAGAAAACCCTCAAATCCGTTTCGTAATTTCTAGGATATCTAAGCCCAGTGAAATTAAGCACAATCATATATTTGTCTGAAGACAGCAAATTGCTCACATAAATCAAATTTTCTGCACATTTTGATTCATTGCTTTGAGAGCGGGGAGCCTGGGGGCCCAGAGGGGGCTGGGCTGTGGCTTGAGGCTTGGGACTTCAGCACTGGAGGTGGATCAGATGTGGGTGGTCCCGCCCCCTGGATGCTACAGGATGCCCAGGACGTGGGGTTAGACAGAGAACTTGTAAGCAACCTGAAATCGGCTTATTTTATAGGTCTTGCCTCTGATAACATAAAAATGACAAGCACTGGACAGGAGCAGGGAGAGACAATCGATTAGCTGAGCATTTCGGAAAATCAGCTTCTGATTATTTGAAATGTTACGACCTACGAAGTGATCAATACAGTTGTCCTGCACTTGGTACCAGGCGCAGACGAGGGGGGATTCTGCAGGCACCAAATATCTTGGACAGCGACACAGAGCGCACGGAGCTTGGCTGATTTGTTCTCAAGGGTTCAGACCAAAAGAACGAAAAATCACACCGCTCTCAACGTGAAACGGAGCCCTGGGACCCGCCCCTGGGGACCCGTCTTACTTTCCGGTCCTTGGTGACGGCCCAGACCACGGCCACTCCCACGGACACGTGCATGATCCCATTTTCTGACGTGGGAGGCTCCACCACGGACCAGGAACTTCCTACGCGGCCCCAGAAAAAAGCACGAGCGGCCCCTGTCAGCGAGTGTGGCAGAGGCTGGGCGCCCCACGGCTGGCAGTTCAGAATGTAAGTCTGCCCACCTTTGG
>NW_006431919.1:19734661-19735209 GCF_000325575.1 Pteropus alecto | reverse complement strand
ACCTCAGGTACAGCCCTGTGCCCTGCCTTAGCTGTGAGAATCCCCTCCCCGGCCCCGGTGTCCTGCGCCCCCTAGTGGTGACATGCTCTCAGCACACCTGTCTCTAGGGGAAGCTGGGGCCCAGTGGTTAAACGGGAAAGCCCCCAGACCCCCTTCATACTAACGTCTAAAACGTCCAGTTCCTTTCCTCCTTAAAAAGAGAGTGAGTTTAACCAAATATTTAAGACTGAGCCACCGTTCTCATCGTCGGCACTGCTTGGCGCTTCTCATCTGAAGGAGGGGCTGCCCACGGCTGCATGGTCCAGAGAGGCTGTGGACCCCCTCCCAAGGGCTGCCTCCACGTTGGGGATCAAGGCCTCTCGATCCTGTCACCTCTCCTCTACAGCTCGCACTGCAGAACGGGCCTGCACAGCCCTCCTTCTGTTACTTGCTGGCGTGGGGGCCCACCTGTCTCCCCAGCTCCTCCTGGAGCCCAGGGTCCTGGTCCCCTTTTATGGATCACGGGCCGGGCGCAGGGCAGCACTGGCTCACGGCCGGCAGGCAGCGAC
>NW_006431919.1:19727781-19734393 GCF_000325575.1 Pteropus alecto | reverse complement strand
AAAACTGTGCGTGACCCAGGCCTGGGACAGACAGGACCCCGGAGGTGAGCCTGACAAAGCCTGTGACTCTTCCAAAGCCGACCAGAGCATTTGGTCAATTCGTGGCAGAGAGTAGTGAATGGTCACCAAGTTCACTCTCAAACCACAACTACGTGTTGTGTCACCTGCACTCAGGACCACTGGTCGCTGCTGCCGTCAGGGGCTGGTTTTCCTCCTTTGTGTAGTTCACAGACTCTCTGAGAGAAGGATCTCTCTAAACATCCACCCGCCATCCCTCTGCCTACCCGCCCACGCATCCACCCACGCATCCACCCACGCACCCACCACCCAGGCATCCACCCACGCACTCACCACCCACGCACTCACCACCCACGCACTCACCACCCACCACCCACGCATCCACCCACGCACTCCCCACCCACATCCAACCACCACCCACGCACTCACCGCCCACGCACTCACCACCCTCCCTCCCGCAGCACTGCCAGAGACTGCTGTGCAGGAGATGCCACAAGGGAGCTCGGGATCTGTCCGAGGCAACGCGCTCACGGCATCTGAGCCCAGGGGAGGCACTGATCATGCTCTGGGCGCTTAGAGGAGGGACAGGCCAGGACCAGGCGCGGGGTAGGAGGTCAGAGGCTTCTGGGAGGAGCAGGACCCGGCAGGTCCACAGGACATCGGGATTCATAGGAGGGACGACTGTGGGGCCCGGGTAACCTGCCGCCAGCTCAGGCTAACCCCAGCTGCGGGGACGGGGGCGAGACAGAGGTCCCGGGGCCAGCCCTCCGCTTTCCCCCACCCCTGGGAGAACATCGCAGGGCCGACTGCTCTGCCCTGCGCCTGCCTGTGGCCAGCCCCCCACAGCCACCTCCTGTGCAAAGTACAGGGGGGCACAGGCCTTACCTTTCCCTGCAGAGACACAGCCCACAAGGACAGGTGGCCCACGGGCTCATCGGTTATTTCCCATCCCCCCACAGAGAGGTCGTTGAAGGGGTCAGGCAGTTGCTTGGGGTCATCCTTCTGAGGGATCTGGAACAAAGTGGTACAAGGCAGAGGCCGTCAGTCCCTGTGGGCACCTGGGCCAGTAGATGGCACTGTGTCCCCTCCTGGCGGATAGTGGAGCTATGCCCCTGCGCACCAACCCTCCTAGCAGACAGGCGGCCATGCCCCACCGCAGTGCCCACTCCGGCCCTCAGCATGCTGCCTTCCGTCCTCCAGCCCCGAGCACACCTGTCTGACTTCACGGAGCAGGAACATCAGGACAGAGGGCTCCCAGCCTTGGGTTCCCGCTCCCCTGTCCTCCCTCTAACGGCCGCCAGGCCTGAGCTGCTGTCCCCGAGTGGCAGCAGCTGCTCTGGCACGGAGGGTCCTGGCTGTGCGCTCTGCAGTTACCTGACCGCTCCACTCCACCCCCACCTGGGAGAGGGCCCACCACAGGGCGTGGCCCTGCCCTGTAGGCCATCTGGGATACTGGCCATCCACGCTCTCCCCTCCCGGCTGCTCCCAGCCCGAGGAGCAGGCAGGCTGGTCTGGCAGACCCACCTCGCAGAGAGGACTGGTGAGGGCCTGGGGCCTCCCTCTCGTTAAAGCCCACACAGGACACCAGTACGGTCTGGGTCATGGTCATGGGAGCCAGAGTGGCTCCCACCAGGGTGACAGAGGCAAGGCCTGAGCCTCAGTCTGGGTCAGGGCAGCCCAGAGACCAGGGTCAGGACAAGTCCTGAGCTGTCCTGGTCTGGCTCCCCCGGTGGCAGCCTCCCAGATGAAGGGACATGCAATGCCGTGGCGCTCCCAAGAGACAAGTCAAAGGTCCCAAGGGACAGGTCAAAGTTCCCAGCGTAGTGGTGGCGCCCTGTGCACAGGCGGGGAGGGCAGAAGCAAGGGCCGTGTGCCGTGCGCCCCCCCCGCCCCGACAGTGGGACTCCTGTCTGGACCCTGGCCCGCCCCGGCCACGCGCGGGCTCCGCGACCTGGGCCCAGGTGTCCCGGGACTTGTATCTCCTGTACCGGAGCCACCGCCGCCGCCGCACGCAGGAATTCCACTTTTTGTCTCTCGTGTAGGTGGCCGGGAAGTCGATGGCGTATGTCCACCCCTGAAACGCCAAGCGGGGCTCTATGAGGCTCTGGGGAAGGCGGGGAGCAGGGTGGAGAGAGCGAGCACCACTGATCCCCACCGATCCTGTGCAGAAAGTGGGGAGCACATAGGGCACAGGCTAGGGTCGATCCCAGGGGATGCTGGGGACAGCACGGAGGGGCGGGCCAAGCCTAAAGCATCCCCCACCGTGGGGGAGCCAGGGCAGGAAGCGAGTCCACCTACCCCCTTCTCGGTGGGCTCCCCTCCGAAGTTCTCGTCCACGTGCCAGTCGGATTCCCACTCCCAGTGCGGGGAGGGCAGCGCCACCCCGTCCAGCGGCCGGGGCTGGAGCCCGCTCACGTCGCTCCACGGCCAGCGGTCACTTGGCAGGAGCTTCTCGCAGAAGCCGCCCACGGGGTTCCAGCGCTGAGGGCCGAGGGCAGGCATGGGCTTCGGGCGAGCAGCTGGCCTGGGGCAGCCGGGCCCCTGCCAGCACATGATCACGGCCCCAAAGGGCAGAGAAACTGCCACCTGACCCAGCGCCCCGAGGGGCAAGCAGTGGAGGGCACACCCATCCTGGGCCCCTGGAAACCGCCGGGAGCCCAGCCTGTGTGGACCTGGCCAGCCCGCCTTGGTGAGGACACAACAGGGGCTCTGGGCCCAGACACTGGACACTATGCAACGTGGATCCTGGCAGATGGTGGGACTCGGCCAGGGCTCTGGGGCACAAGGGCTCTACTTCCAGCCAACCCACCCACCAGCAACCCAAACACAGGGCAGCCCACCTGATTCTCATAGGCCTCCTCCTGCCAGCGGATGGGGACGTCGCTGGCACGCACGTACACGTAGACCTGGTTGTCGCAGGCGAGGCCCCAGCAGCACTGTGTGGCCGCGCTGACCCTCTTGAACTCCAGCTGGGTGTCCCTGCAGAGCTCCCAGGACTGCCCCGCTGTGGAGAGCATGTGCACCCTCCCGAAGAGATCCACCGCCCACAGCGCGGAGCTGGGCATGGCGGTGGCAGCTGCGGGGAAGCCGGTGGCAGAAGGCAAGGGTCAGCGTTCCTAGCCAGCACCAGGCTCCCAGCCCCAGCGGACTGCCAGGCGAGGCAGGGCCCAGGCACCCCCTGAGACCGTCTCAGGCCACAGACAGCAGATGAGTGCTCACCCCGCAAATCGGAGGCAGGGCCCCGTTTCCACTCTAGGGCCCGTTTTTGTTCTTTGCCTTCCTGTCCCTCTGATTATGGGGGTTTCTTTTAAACATATAAAAAAGTACAGAGGAGAAAAAAATGTAACATCCAAGTACTTCCCTCCCCCAGTTTAATGACTGTTATTATTTGGTCATATTTCACGTCAAAAGAATAAATGAAAAGTCACATATTTAGTCGAATCTCAAACATACACACATCCTGCTGCCTCCACGGGAGGCCTCTGCCCCACGGTGGGCAGGGCCCCTCCCTCATGCCGGTCCCATGGGACCCTCCTACACGGGTTTGACAGGGGCGTCCACACGGGCCTGGCAGCCCCGCCACAGCCCTGCGTGGTCCCGTGGGAGCCGGCGGCAAGGGCGGGGGGGTCCTGTCCTCACCCCCTAGTGCGAGCACCTGCTTCTCTTCTGCGTCCTTTTCCTCCCGCCATTCCCTGTTCCTACTCCCATCTCTCTCCTCTTCCTCCCTGCTTGGTGCGGCGGCCAAGGCGGTCGCTGCACCCTACACTGACGCTCCCCATCCCGGGCTGCTGGGGCTGCTGCCCCCCGGCGCGTAACCCCTGAGCCCTGGCTTCTGGTAGGGTCGAGCATCCCACCATGACGAGGCCACATGGCTGGACCCACGACAGCCAAACCGAGCAGCTGGCCGAGGGCAGCAGGGGGAACGGCAGCGAGCAGCTCTGCCTGACAGGGCGGCTCCCACTTCCCAGACCGAGCACCGCCCAAGGGCCAGGATGGAGGGAGGAGCCTAAAGGTGAGGACACAAGGGCTCTGCTTTGGAGACGCGGTCTGGACACCCTGGACACCGGGAGGCTGGGGCCAGGCCGCCCCTGCGTAGCCAGAGGCACGTGGGCACTTCAGAAAGTCCGGCGGCTGGACTGGCAACACGAGATGCAATGCGTTGGAAAGCAGGAGCACCTGCCACGGGCAAGTGGGCAACTTTGGAACAACATGTCTTAAAAACACCAGGGAGAAAGAGTGCGGGTTGGAAAGGAAGTGACAGAATAGGGAACAGGAGCCAAGCTTTGGGAAACCTCAGACAGGAAGTGGAGTGAGGCGACAGGAGGGAGCCTGACTAGCAGAGCGAACCCCAGGGTAATGGCCGAAGAACCCCCATCTCGCCACTCAGGGCGCCAGCGCCCAGTCGAACACACGGGACGCCAGCCTTCTGGAGCCATTTGGAAATGAAGCCTTGAGGCCGGGTGCCTGAGCCGGGGCGTCTAGAGGAGCTGTGGCAATCCTCAGATCGCCCTTCCCTCCTCCCTGCTCAGGCCGGAGGGTCCACTATCCCCCTGTGGCATCTCTGCTGTGACTAAGAGCACCCAGAGCCACCCTGGACCCAGACTGTTGGAATTCCGGTCCTGGCTCCACCTCTTTCTAGCACCACCAAAAGGCGACTACTCTCTGTGCCTTCTGTAAAAGGCAGAAAGAAATCGTGACCTACTTACGTCGCTATTGTGAGCATTAAGTGAGATAATACAGCTTATACTAAACAGTGCTCAGTGTCCAGCAAGCACTCAGTGAGTGTCATTTTCTTACTTGGTATTTGCTTCCACAAACTGCCACTTATCTTCCATCTCTTCCAAACAAAACCAAAAGTCAAGTCCCTTCTGGTCAGTCTGAGTCTTCAGCCTCTTCATTTTCTCAGTACCTAACAGTGCTCTGCGCATCCTGGGTGTTCACCCAAAGCTCCAGATACTCACCACACCTCCATCCGCCACGCTGCCAACTCCCTGAACTACGGTGGAAATACCGCTCCAGGGAAGCCAAATAATCATTAATTACTTAAGGTTAGAAGTCAGGTCATAATAGGCGGGTAGGTATGCGATAAAGCAAATACAGTAAAACGTCAATAGTAGAATCTAAGTGTTGGGTATGTGGGTGTTTCCTGTATAATTCTTTCAACTTGGCTGTATATTTGAAAATCCTCATCATAAATTGTTGGGGGAAAGGTACGTTTTTTTTTTTTTGGAGGAAACGTTGGTTTCTACAGCGTTGTTTTAATATAAATCCAGTCTTTAAAGATGTCTCTTAGCTCACAGTTCACTGGACATGTAACCAAGTAAGTCAGGCTGTCTGCAGGTTAAGCTCGATGAATGGTGACTTTCACTTGTATTTGATACACTTTCCTTCAGAGAAATGACTAAGCAGTAATTTCCACATAGACATAATTGAACCTTGGCACCTAATGGAAGACTACTGCAGGGAAAGGATGGGGTGAGGGGGTGTTTGCAAACTCCCTTCAGAGTGGAACCCCGACTCTAGTCAATTCCCGACTAAAGGGGACACCAGGTGAACGCCCTACGGCGGTTGTATCTCCTTTCCACCCGTCAGGATGCAGCCCCAACTCCTCACAGGCCATTTCCCGGCTGGGAGGCAATTAGGTAGCCTGTCAGGGAGACTGGGTCATCCGGTCAAAGGACTGTTGAAAGGCGGGTTGGAGCACTGAGTCTCGTGATTCTGGGATCCTGGCATTGCTTTGTTTTGCTGGGGTGAACGGATGTGTGTGTGTGTGTGTGGGGGGGGGCGGCATCTTCCAGGAAAGCAACCTCAGATTCACCAAGGACCTCTGCATCATGAATCCCAGCTGGACCTTCAGCCATTCTGCTCACCACCCTCAGAGCCATCTGCCCTCCTCAGCGCGTTTATTAACCGATCCCTTCGTAGACCAAAGGTGCCGAAGGGAGGTGGGGGTGGGGGGTACAGGGAGGGACTCAGTCCTGAGAAAGCTCCGGAAGCATCTACTTCCCGGAGTCCGCTTTAGGATCCCGAGAGGCTTCCTGCTGGTTTGTTTCTTACGCCCTCGCCACGCCCACCCGCTTCCGAAAGAGAGTCCTGGCGACTAAGGTCCCTACTGCTGGAAGGCGACATCGGGGTCCACAGAGGCGGGAGACAGCAACACGGCATGCACGGTACAGTCCTTCCTGCAAAGGGGGCCCGCCCGGCGCCCCGGGCAGGGGGCGCGCTGAGCCCGCCCCGTGGACAGGTCCATTCCAGGGCCATGCACAGGGCCATCCTCTGGTAACCACTAGTCCATCCACGACAGCTGGGCCCCCCGCCCGGCCACCAGCAGCACAGTCGGAGCTCCCGGCCCTGACTGACCATCTGCCCGCGCTAAGCCCACGACAAGCAGATTTTCTCCGACCCGCTGCCCGGGGGAGTGACAGGCGGGTGCCTCCCCGCGCGGTCCTCGGAACCCGCCGCGCCCCGGCACCCCTCTTCCCACGTCCGTCCCCTGGCAGCTGCGTGCTGGGGGACGCGGCAGCGCCCGGCCCGGGGGCAGGAAAGAGCGCGAGCGCCGCGCGTCCCTCCCCGCCCGGCGCGGGCGGCGGCGGA
>NW_006431919.1:19715152-19727437 GCF_000325575.1 Pteropus alecto | reverse complement strand
CCGCGCCCCCAGCACTTCTGGTGGCCCCCAGGACTCGCCCACCCGAGCCCGCAGGCAAGGAGAGGGGGCGGGGCGGGAGGGTGCCTGGGTGCGCGACGCCGCGGTGACCCGTGGAAGGAGGAGAACCTGAGGCACAAGACAGGTGTCTAGGTGGAGCCCACCTAACTGAGATGTGGCTCTGAGCACACAGACTCAGCGGCGGAACCTTCTGGAAGAAAGGCCCCTGAGAAGGTTCTTGCGTGTGCTCCCGGCTGCGTGTTATCTAAGGCGCTGTTGACCCCAGCACTGTCCCAGTTTACTCGTCACTGGAGAGTGTCAGGCTGACTTCCCGGGTCAGAGCACCGACTCGCACTTGAACTTCGCCTGTTGATGAGGCATCTGTCTGTGGGTTTAATTTGCATTTCCCTGCTTACCGCTGAGGTTCAGCACTTTTTCATCTTTACTGGCCATTTGCATTTCCTCTTTTTTCTTAAGTGCTTATTCATGGTCTTTTGACCCCCTCCCCTCCTTTAAAAAAAAATTTAGATGCTTGTCTTTCTCTCACTGATCCGCAGGAGTTCTGTGTTCTGGATCCTAGCCTTTTGTTGGTCGTGGGTATTGCAAAAGTCTCCTCCCGCTCTGTGGCTTGGCTTTTTACCCTCTTAATGGTGTCCTGATGAAGAGAAGTTCTTGATTTTATTTTAAAAATTATTTTATTTATTTAATTGAAGAAATTATTTAAATTCCCCTCTCCTCCCTCCCTCCTCCCCTCTCCCCTCTGGTAACCACTAGTCCATTGTCCATGTCCATGAGTCTCTGTTTGTCCTGTTCATTTGTCGCTTTTAGGTTCTTATCCCACATATAAGTGCTATCATCTGATTTTCAACTTTTTCCGTCTGGCTTATTTCACTTAGTATAATTATTTCAAGGTCCATCCATGTTGTCGCGAATGGCAGTATTTCATCTCTTCTTACAGCTAATATTCCATCGTATATATGTGCCACAGCTGAGAAGTTCTTGATTTTAAAGTAGTTGAATGCGTCTTTTCCTTTAAGGTTGGTGCTTTTTTCTTTTTTTTTTTTTTTGGTAGAAATCCTTATCTCAAGATCATTAGGATATTTTCTTATATTATCTTCCAGAAGGTTGTTTTGCCTTCCACATTTAGATCTGCAATTAGAGTGGACATAAGTCCAGGTTTATGCCTCTTGTCCCAGCATCTCTTCCAGTTAGCGTCTCCTTTTACTCTCAGAAGTGTTTACAAAATTTCCCTGAGCTTTCTTCTTGGAAAACAGCAGCGCTTCTTTGCTAATTCTAATTCCGGCCATTGTAGATGACTGGCTTTTGGAGTGGTGTGGAGAAGTATAAGAGCATGTCCTCAGAGAGCTGGACGTGGGCCCAGCTTTCCCACCCGCGGACTGGGCGGCATCCATGCTCGGTGCCTCGTCCGCGTGGGGGCCCTGGGACCAGCGGAGCGGAGCGGAGCCGAGGCCAGGAACTGCTTCATCGGTTCCTCCCCAGGGCAGATCCTGCTCTGGCAGTCTCTAGCCGGGCTCTGTGCTGGACAGAGAGCCGATGGAATCTGTAGGAGGTTATAATAAACCTCATGTGTGTAAATGGTTGTGAACACAATGAAAGACATTTTGGGTCCAGTTGGTTTGTTCGACAAATAATGTTTCTGGAGTCAAAATATATAGCATGTTCCTTTTACATATAACACAGGTTATGGTTTGGTTTTGAACATACTGTTTGAGTTTACTGCCAGTAAAAGCTCTTCCAGCTCCTGAAGCCGTCACGTGGTGCAGAGTAATGCACAAAGCAAATGGAAGGTGGGTCCGATGAGAAGCGTCTGGCCCACTAGATAAATACAGAGACCCACATTCCTGGTGAGAAGCGTCTGGCCCACTAGATAAATAGAGACCCACATGCCTGCTGGTGTATGAATATTAGGTATGGGTGCAAGTTTCATTTTACTTCCGGGAGCATAGTTTACGTTCAGCAAATTAACCTGGGCTTTCTTTTATCTCCTTCTTACCTGTCTGTATACTTTGCCATTGACCTGACTAGTTTATCTTCGTTGGCCCCTAATAACCATCTTTACACGCACAACTCAAATGAACCCCGATGGTGTACAGTCTTTCCTGCTTTCTCACGTCTCTCTCTCCCCCACTGAATGAACCTTTTCAGCTCCAGGCAAAAAGGCCTCTTGGCCAGTTTGAATCCTTAACAGTGCTCATGTAGAACCGAACACATAGCAAGCGCTCCATGAATGTTTGTCGCATAAACGCTTGCCTCGGCGTTTGTCACATAAACGTTTGCAGGACTTTGCGTAACCAGGCGGAGGTCACATAGCTGAGTTTCTCAGGCATAACCGACTCTCACTGACTTGCAGGTTTAGCCCATTGTTTGCGTTTTAGGTTTTAGAGATTTATATAGTTTTGGTCTTAGAACAAAAGCATCGCTTCTTCACTTGAAGGCATCGTTGCCTGTATTTAGATTTGCTAATCTGAACGTGCACATGAATGTCGAGTTGCACTTTTCTACAGACAGTTTCCGCAAGTTTTCCTCTGACAAAGATGGAGGGAAGGGAGACAAACACCTCATTTCTGGCTGCTTCATCGCCCAGCTTAAGTATTACAAGGGGAAACAGAAGTGTTGAAATTAATTACTTAGCAGAGTGTGAGGAAGGAGCTCCGAACAGTGTGGGCCACCCCGGGAGCGGGCACTACTGGCCGAGGGGCGAGGGGGGTGGCTGCAGCTGAGGAGCAAGGAGCACCAGGCTCACCACTGGACGTTGCCTCACTGGCTTTACGAAGCGCGGGATGATGGTAAGAATTAAAGTAAAAAATACCATGAACCACCTGTGATTGAGTTTACTGCCAGCGAGTGGTAGTTTCCACAGACAAAGGCAAAAATGAACAGTGGTGAGCAAAGGTAAACCCCATCAGAAAGAGGCCAGGAGCGACCTAACCACCTCGTTAAACACACGGAGGGCCTGCTGGAGGCGGCGTTAGGAGAGGCCAGGGCAGCCGTACACATTGCCGGTTCTGCCAACCTCCGCCCTTTGGCTCAAGCCCTTCTGATGTTTTCCAGTGCGGGATGTTATTTGGGGATCGAGGGAAGCATCTTTGTTCCTTTAATGAGGATCGAGTACCTATTATGTGTTAGGCAGGCATAAAGCCCCGGGAAGCCCCATATGAGTAAGAAAGTCATTCCCTCAAAGATCTTACAGGGCGGTCAGGGGGACAGAGGGGAAGATGACTACAGTACAGCATGCGAGGGGTTGGGGTGGAGCACCTACAAAATACACGGGCACAGAGACCCAGCGCTCAGGAGGTTCCCTGTGATCTAAGGCTGAGTGAGGGTGGCAGTGGAGGAAGGAAGGTGGGACGGACACACAGGACAGTGACGGCTGTGCAGGGGAAGCCTAGGGGTCTGCCGGAGTGGGGGAGGGCGCACAGCAGTGAGTTCTGCTGAGCTGGAGCTTAAACGTTCACGGGTGCTGCACAGAACTGAGACTACCAAGGGAGGCAGAGCCAGTGGCAGAAAAGCCAGCGTTCTCTCTTGTGGCCGGCGGGCGACAGGCAACTGTGGAGGTCCAGCCAGCCCAGCCTGGCCAGCTCAGCCACCCCTTTATCCCGAACACCAGAGATATGTACAGTAATGTCTGTCACTCCGAAAGCAGCCCTCTCTCCATCATTTGGAAAGGTGCTGGATCCAGTGTTGTTTCTGAAGTGTTCCTGGAACTCTCACTGAGCAGTGATGTAGGTGGCCAAGTGCCCAGACCCAGATAAGCAGAGATCATAACCACGCCGTTGTAGCGTGCGCGTGCTCGGTGGGAGCCCGTGCCACCGTGAGTGCCAGGTGCGTACCTGGCCTTCGACCCACAGAGGCACGTGGTGGTGGCAGCGTTCCCGTTTTACAGACGAGAGCACGGGCTAGAGGTCGAGCGACTCACGTAGTAAGTGATGGAGCTGGGGGTTGAACCCCCCGGGCCGGGCCTGGGAGAGAAGCGGCAAGGCTAGAACGGCAGAGAAACGAGACGTGAAGTTTAAAATAAACAAGAATGGGAACGAGGATTGTCAGTTGTGGTGAGGGCGGAAAAGCACAGACCTCCTGACAGTGGCTGAAGAGTCAGCTCTGCAAGGGCTCAGAAAGGGGCCTGGCAGGGAGAGGAACAGGGACCCTCGGAATGAATTCAGGAAAACCGGCGTTGACCTCGGTGACAGCCCATCAGCTCTGTAAGGACCATGGAGAGCTCCTAGCTCAGTGCCTCTCTGCATGTGGAAACTGAGGCCAGAGGGGGAGGTCCAATGGCTCCGTAGTGCCACAGACAGCGGAATCCAGGCCTCCCTACTTCCAGGCTAATGTTTCTGCAGTCCAGCAGCCACTCGTCCTGCTTGCAGCACCCTCATTTTCCTCCGAGGAGCCACCTCCTTTGCCTCACTGACCCCCCGTGGGTCTTGGTCAGCTCTGGCAGCTGTAAGAAAAATACCACAGACTGGATGACGTAAAAAAACATTTCTCACGGTCCTGGAAGCCGGGAAGCCCAAGATCAAGGTGCTGGCAGATCTGATGTCTGGCGACAGCCCACTTCCTAGCTTGTAGACAGCCACTCTCTTGCTGTACCCTCACAGGACAGGGGCTCCGGCGCGCTCATACCTCTTGTAATGGCATTACTCTCATCACGAGGGCTCCACCCTCACGACCTAATTACCCCCCAAATGCCCCAACTCCAGGTAGCATCCCTCTGGGGATTAGGGTTTCAACTAAATGTGGGGATTAGGGTTTCAACTAAACATAGTCCATAACAGCCACATCTCCAGCCTCAGCCAGTCCACTAATGCCGTTCCCCCCCCAGACAGGCTAGGGTCAGGGTTAGACAGGGGACTCCACAAAGCCATCAGGGTGAATTAGAGGCTTCTGCCTTTTCTCCAACTGGAGTTGGCCCACAGGGGTCTTCCTCAGTCATCACCGTCAGGCAAGAAGCTGACCCGGGTCCTCGGGAGGGAGGGAACCTAGCCCAAGTGACACCGTTTCAGACTCTGTGACCACTGTGCCTGGCCTTTCATCAGTCACGTCTTTTTTTTTTTTCTTTCTCCATCCTGACTTTGGGAATAACAACACCTGCCCTCTGGGTTGTTAGGGGGATGAAGTGAGAAGGTGCGTGCACAGCCCTTACATCAGTGCCTGGCACCCTGCGAGCACTCACATATTACGGGTATGTACACCGGTGACCTCGAATGAGTTTTCTTTTACTCAAGAGTCTGAAGAAAATAGCGATGTTATTACCACTGCGTCACGCTGTATTCACAAAATTCAATGTTGAGTTAATTGAAAGGGAGATTATCCTGGATGAGTTTGGTTTAATTAGGCAAGGGACTTTTAAAGAGGGACTTGGCCCTTTCTGAGGCTTAGGTACTCTCCCGCTGGCCTTGCGGTATCGTGGTCTCTGGGGAGGGCCATGGGGCAGGGACCAAGGACAGCCTCCAGGCTCCGAGTGCGGCTAACAGCTGCAAGAAAATGGATCCTGCCAACAACTCGAATGAGCAGATTCTTCTCCACCCACACTTCCAGGTGAGAATGCAGGCTGGCCGACACCTGGAATGCAGCCTTGTGAGACCCTGAGCAGAAGACCAGCTAAGCCACGCTGACTCCTCAACTACGGAAACTGTGAGATAATAAATGTCCGTTGTTTTAAGATGTTAAATCTGTGGTAATTTCTTGTGTAGCATAGAAACCTAATACAGTAGGACATTGCTAACATGTGGGCATATTGTTTTCCCCTGATTATGAAGTGATGCTGTATATGTGTTTCTGTCTGTATCCTAAGTAGAAACAGGTAAATAAATGCATGGGACCCATGAACAAAGCCAGTAGCCCCAGAACAAGCAGGAACTGTCAGCACTAGTGGTTACTCGTGAGAACTAGGGGTGCCCACCCCAGTGCTCAGACACACAAGTCAGGTAATGAGCAGGCTCAGCGTGTGTTCCCAGGTCATGCACTACCCAATTGTCCCCAAGACATGACCACAAAGATTGAATCGTACATTTCTTGGCGATGGAATTTCTAGATGGCCTTGCTAATTTTAATACAATATTAATAAGGCAAACATAAGTTTTTAATAATGCTAACAGATCAAGTCACTGTTTCATAATGATAGGGCTACGTTAATCAATCATAAAAACCCAAAGATGAGTTATGTAATGCTACCAAGCAAGACTTAAAATGCATCGTTGTAGGGGAGACACAAAGTTACAGAGAAAAACCTCTGTGAGAGGTTGGAGCTTTCCAGACCTGTAGACGCAGCAAGTGGCATTTACTTATGAAAAACAACTTTAATCTGATCGCTTTGGGAAGAGTAACCAGTTCTCGCCAAGAATCAGTCCGCTTATAACCCAGATGCCTTGACGCAGCCGGTTAGAGATGGTATTCTTTTTCTTTGAGGCCTGCAACCCTGGAAAAATATCAAAGTACATATAGCTGGAATCTAAAAAGGTACTTTAAAAAAAGTAAAGGAAATAATAAACATGTTAGTTAAACTCACGATGTTGATATCTGAAGAAATTGGTTTTGTTATCTTTACATTAGTACATGCTTTATTTGCTATCTAAGGAGTTTGCAGTATTCAAAAGAATCAACCATGGCATGTTTCTAACTGCAGTTGTATTCTTCAAGAGAATTACTTTAATATATTCGCAATTGTTGTTTAGATGTGAAAAAAAAAAAACCCACAAAGATTTGTGACATTTGGTTCTCTAGACATGAGCTCAAACTGAGCGTTAAACAGAGCACCGGGAGCGCAGATGTCCAGTTCGTGCCGGGTGCTCCTGGGACAGTTAGGGACCTCGGCACCAAGGAAAAGAGGACCTGCGTTGTGGCGTCGGAGCGGAGGACCTGGTTTTCCAGCACACAACCTCTGCTATAAGACAGAGGACAGAGATCATGGGCATCTCGATGGATTTCCAAGGATCTCCGAGCAAAAAAAGCAATTCGCACACAAAACAGAGTGCAATTTCACATGGGGACAAAGCCAACCCTAGTAGATTATATGTATACACGTGACCAGTGGGAAAAGATGACAGGGCCCACTCTAAGCCCTTCACTGTGACACCTGTCGGGGGCAGGGGGACTGGCATGTTTTACCTAGCGTAGATGTCCAATGTGCAGGGTGCCCAGCAGCACCCAGTGCTCAGAGGCAGCCGCCACATACCACCCACGGGTGCTTACTCGGTGCCACCCACTGCCTCGTTTGCCTCCCACAAATTCAGTGAAGTGGGTGCAACTATCACCTCATTTTATGGATGAGAAAACTGAGTCTCCAGTGGGCTCCTAGTGAGTAGTTCACGGAAATGGAAGACTGACAGCCAGACGGCCTGGCCTCCTGGAGCCTGTGCGCCTGTGCGGGAAGACGTCGGGGAGCCCTCCCTACCCCGCCGACTCAATAGCAGCCAGCTAAGGGTCCCATGGGAACGTGCCAAGTGAGCGATGTGGGGAATGAGAGGAAAGAAAGACCGGCCCGTGTGAGGGGTGCTCCTCGCAGGGGTGCGACGCCTCAGATGCTGCTCGGAAGGGCTTGGGTTTTATAACGCGGGCCGTGGGGAGCCGCTGGAGGTTTGAAGCAGGCAGTGGAGTGGGGTGCTGGTGAGCATGGCAGAGCACTGGCCCTTGAGGATTTTTCCGGTAGTCGGTGTGAGGGGCTCGCAGAGACATTGGACATGACAGAGGCCAGGGCCAGTCACGACATAGAAAAGGCCGTGTAGCCTTGAAGATACCTCGGTGAGGCTGTTTAAAAAAAGGCCAGACTGCAGGTTCTAGTTTCTACATGTAGGAATATAGGAAGAGGATGTGTTTTCACTGAAACGTTGCTTACGGATTTTGCTTATTGTAATCATGGAAACATCAGGTAACAGCTCCATTTGAAAATGGATTCCTCAGGCCTTGCGGTATGTGGTGTGCCGTTAGGAACTAGTCTACGTCTCGTACCTGTTCCAGTTTTTCTCCCGCAGCAGCCAGTGACCAGGACACGCCCTGGACAGAGGGGACCCTGCCGGGCTCCTCCTGCCAGCCCCTGCCTTCCTGGACCCCGACACCAGCCTCATACACAGTGCCCAGGGGCCCTCACATTCTCCTGGCACAGGTGCGGGGTGCATCTCCCTTTTCCTTAGCTCTGCTTTGGAGCTGCAGAAGGAATTTGTCCTGGGGAAGGAAGGGAAATGACCCACGAAAGCGAATGAATGCATGATGGCCTCATCTGAGGGCCTACTCATGGATAAGGCTACAGTCCCCTCCCCACCTGTTCCTGCGGACACTTTCTAGGGACACAGGAAGAAGCCTGCCACCGGGCCTTTGTCTTTGGTGCCTGTCACGTTTCGTCCCCACCTGTCTGGCCCTACAGTTCCTACCTCTCACAGTCAAGGTTTCATCAAGGGTCCCCTCGCCAGTGGTATGAAACAGGCGTCTCCCCAGCCAGTCCAGCCCCCGGAGGTGAGGTGGTAGGTGGCACCGCGAGCCTCTTCCTAGCGGCAGGACTCCAGGCTCAGAACCTGAGAATCTTCGCGTCAGGGCAGGATTGTGAGGCTGCATTCTGTCCCCTGCAGAGGCCTGCCCTGCCTAGTTCCTCCCAGGCCACTGCTGTCGAGATGGCTCCTCCCTCGTGGCTCTCTCTTCCATCACTCATTCATGTTGTCAGACGCTGCCTGTCTTCTGCCGGAGCGTAAGGGTGCTCTAGCCAGCCCCCTCCTCAAGCTTCTTCCCAGGGGCGTCTCCCCGAAGCCAGCCATGTCCACAGTGCAAGCAGCAGGTAGGACCACCGGGAGGGGTCAGGGAGGGAGAGCAGGGTGGGCTTGGCCAGAGGAGGAGGAGAGGGATGGGGTATGAGGAAAGGGTCCTGGTAGCAGAGGCGGCCTCTGCTTCCTGAGGACCCCAGCCCACTGCGGCCCTCCAGGCCCGCTGCCTCGCAGAGCCCGGGCTCCGGGACAGCTCCGCCTCGGAGCCTTGGTTTGCCTCTGCGCTGTGGCCTGCGGGACCGAGACGGGCTGTTCTGGCAAAGCAGAATTAGGGCTGAGAGAAGGGGGCCCAGACCCGCACGGGCCTGTGCAGAACCACCATCTGGGGATGGTTCACACAAGTCCTCTACTGCCCTCAGGAAGTGACATCTTCGTCTCAACTCGGCAGTGGTCATTTGCTTCCCCACAACCAAAGAAGATGCCTGGTTGTCACCAGATTCAGTACAAGTTCACTTCAAGTTCACCTTGGTTTCTACCGCCATAAACAATTGGGATGGGTCTCAGAGGGAATTACCTTCTGTAAACCGGAGTAACGTCCATTGACAGCGGGCAGAACAGCTTTGGGGTGACATCACTACCCCTGAATGACACTAATCACAAAAACCCACCGAGCCTTCGTCGTCTTCACAGCCATCTTCCCATCTCTCTCTGGGCACTCTAGAGTTTCTAAAACCAGGAATGGCCTATTTCTAGTCTGAGAATGCGTTTCTAGTCTGAGAATGCACTTCACAGTGTTTGGGCCAGGGCTCAGTTCTGGAAGCGGAAGGACCTAGGTTTGAATCCTCACTTATTTGCCAAATAACCCCGGGCAAGTGGCCTCGAGTTCACTCTCATGGTCATTGAGCACGTCCCGCATTCCATGACACCATCCCGGCCCACGAGGGGGCCAGCAGACAGACTCGGCGGGGACAGGCTCTTCCCTCATCGGCAAACCAAGGGTAATAATACTCGAGTATCATGGCCCCGATAGGAAGTACGAATCCCCACACAGTGCCCAACAGGAGCGTGGCAGATGTTGGTTTCCCCCTTGACATTCCCATTTAGAAACGTGTCAGTCTATAAGTCGGTGAGGTAAAAATGCCCCCACAGAAGGGACACCGTGAAAATTCTGAAATTATGTGGCAGTCTTGGGGTGAGCAAGGCTGGCTCCCAGGGGCGAGGTGACTTGCTCAGGTCGCACGGGGCGTTGTAGACCAGTCCAGATGGGAACCAGGTGTTCCAACCACAGCCCACTTCCTCCACGGGCCTCCCACGACTTCCAGATTTGGCCGACGTCTTCCGGGACTCCCCTTGCCTCCAGTCAAGAAGCCTTGGACAAGCACCCTGTCCCGTGACTCTGAATATGGCAGAGTTAAAGGCGTTACACTAGTTTTGTGTGTGGTTGCCACAGACGTGTCGACTCCGTGTTTTTAGCCTCTCATCTGTCTGTGCGTCGTACGTCCACGAACCCTGCACAGCTCTGCAGGGGTGAGCGCAGCTGCCTGGAGACCTACTCAGCTAGAAACTTGCTAACCAGAATTTACTCAGTTCTCATGAGGATTGCTAGAAAATGGTGACTGAAAGCGATGCTTTCTATGTTCCGTGCACGAGTAAGTGTGGTCATCCAGTGGGGACCACCTGTTAGTGGAGAGAGGAGCACAGATTTAAGTACAGTAATGTATATATTACTTACGATAACATGTACCATGTGACTGGCCGTGAAGTCGTGTGTTGTGTAGAAACATTTGTGCTTAATTTATAAAATATTTAGAAATATTTGCCTAGTAGAATTGCAAGGTTTACTGTTAAAACCGAAAACTCGGTATGTAGTTAAGGTAAACAATGAGCAAATAGCATATATTTGGCGAGGGCCTTCTCTGAGCCAGGCACTTGTTACTGCTTACAGCCTCGGGTTTTGAAACGGTATTTGCTTCCTCCCCGCCCCTTGTGAGATGCTGGCTTAAATGTGAAAGACGCTCATGTGATGGGTTATTCACACTTCTGCAAGCCTGTCAGAAAGGGCAGGCTCCTCGTTATGGTTTCCTCTGGTTCCATCTGAGGAGAGCACTTGGTAACTGTCAAGGTCTGGAGTGCAGTGGCACCTCCTCCAGCCCCGGGCAGGGGCCAGCACGTCCACTGCCCCTCCAGGTCCCATGCCGAGTGCTCCCAACAAAACATGTACACATAGCAATTAAAATCCCGTTTACTCACTTTCATGGAAATGGCTATGCTAAACATTCTTAAATGTATGCATGATATAAAAGTAGATTAAGAACAGAATTTCAGCTAACTGAAAACTATGCACAGAGGAAGGTGTGGTCCAAGTCGTCTTCGGTAAGGATGTATTTCTGTTAAAATCAGCAAACAGTGGCTTTCCTTGTGCACTTCGTGTGGAGACAGTGTGCTGTGATCATTAGGGTCCCGCGGGCTGGACGTGGGGTCTGAAGAGCCCCCTTACTTGGCTGGCAGTCCTCAGAAAAGTTACAAAACCTCTCTGTGCCTCGGGTTCCTCATCAAGCGGTTGAGAGATATGGACGCCTACTTCGCGGGATGGCTGGAGGGTGAGCTGAGATGTAAAGTACGCTGCGTGTGCGATTAACGCCCGGTCTCACTTGGAAGTAAGCGTCACCGACCCCTGCTCTTACGACGCAGGTCGCCGCTCTCTGGCCTGGTCCAGCACCCGTTCTCCTCGGTGACTTTCATACCTTTGTCTTTTCTCCTCGAAACTCAACCCTCCCTCTTCTATCCTTGGCCTCAGGTGCTGACATTGTTTCCTGTTTCGCCCACCCGCACCGCCGTCCACGTGCCCCGCCTTCTCCCCTCTCTCTGGGCACCAGACCCTGTGCCCTTTGGCCTCTTCCCTCTTTCTCTGCATCCTCCCTCTTCGGGATCCAATTGTCCCTACCAGCCTATAAACATGCTGTTACTGTCTGTCCCCTTAAAACACAAACGCTGGTCCTTCTGGCCTCCTCACGGCTCTGCTCACCTTCTCACTCGCCCACTCTGGACACGGATGCAAAATCACACACCACTGCACGGCCCTGCCGACTCCCTTTGCCCTTGACCCTGCTCATTTCACAACCCCCACCCCAGCGCTTTACACTTCCCAGCGCCACGCCCACCCCATCAGAGCCTGGGCTGCTGCACAAGGCAGGATGCCGCCGGGCAGACCGTGCGCTCCAAAATGCTGGCTGAGTTGGCGAACGGCCGTTGGCCCCTGAGAGCATCTCGGACCTTCTATCAGAAGAAGGATGCTTCACAGATACCTTCCTGCACGTGCCGTCCTTCCGTTAGGTCAGCGAACGAACTTCACTTTGGGATATGCATGCATCTAGGCAGCGGTGTGAGCTCTGCCCCTCTCCCCCCTCCAGCTGGCCTCTCTTGATCCGCTGTCACCCGCAGCCAGAAACCTGAGCTTCCTGGGTCTTCCACACCCACCCAGGAGGCATCACGTCTTGATGGCTCTTAACTGCTCTCACAGGCCCCTCCCCATCTCCACAGCTGTCCTGTCCTCCTTGCTCCCCCTGCGCCCTTCCCCCAC
>NW_006431919.1:19712493-19715119 GCF_000325575.1 Pteropus alecto | reverse complement strand
GCTCTTCCTCCGCCCCGGTGTAAACGGCGCAGTTTGGCTTTCCGCTCTTACGGGATGCCATCCCGCCTCAACATCTGGGCCGCATCCCCTGGCCAGCCCCACGCCCGCTTCCTGGAGACGCTCCCAGGTCTCCAGCCACACTGAGGGACCCAGAGTTTTGGCAGGTAGTGGGCTTATGGCGTGCTCTTGGTGACTGTAGTTCACTCTGCCCGGAATGCTTGTCCCCTGGTCCCTCAGACCGAGTCGCCGCTGGACTTCCAGGTGGGGCTCCTGCCTTGGCACTCCCAGGGCACCTAGGGCTGATGGGCACCTCTAACGCCCTCACGGCACGAGCCTTACTGCACTGCCGTTGTGAGTTTTTTTTTTTGGTCTAGGCTGCTCCTTTTTTGTGTCCCTGCTAAGTCATCTTTATCCCCCAGGCCTTACATGGCAGAACCCGGGACAGCAGGCCACACTCAGCTTGCTGGATGAATGAGGAGAGGGACCTGCTTTGAGTCAGTGATGCTGGGAAATCTCCAAGCCACACCGTGTTTTCCAAGCTAGAGGCACTGCTGGGGGGGAATCTATTGGACGAGAAGGGAGCCAGAGGCTCCGGATTTTGTGGAGTCTGATTAGCAAACACAGGCCCATGAGGAAGGGAAAATTAGCCATGAAGCTGAAGGACAGCTGCCAGCTTACATTTAGTCTGACAGGAAGAACATGGCTGGGCTAGCTGACGCTGCTTGTTAGCAGTCTGCAAGGCAGGGAAGGACAGGGGCCTCACATGGGTGTCCACCGCTGTCCAGGTGTCGGGAGGCCTGACTGGCTGATGAGGCATAGGGTCGCACCTGTTTTCACTGGCCGTCTCACTCTCAGCTGCTCTCACCCTGCGGTTCTCTCGCAGGTGCTCTGAGGAGCCCATGGCTGCCCCACTACAGGCCAGGACCTTTGTTGGCCCTGAAAGTCTTGGCCACTGTCAGTCCATCTCTACTCTCGACCTGGCTCTCCCCTTAATGCTAGCCAGGCCCTTACCTGGCCTGCCCTACATTCCTCCCCACAGCATTGGCAGCACGATGACCAACACAGGAGATAAAAGACAGATGGGCTAAACTCGTGATAAATATGAAGGTGATGACCACGAGAAGAACATATCTGCCAAAAAGGACTCCTGGCTAAGTGGGCTCAAATTCATAACCAAAGTCTAGCAGCTGTTGTTTACAAAGGTCCCTCATGCACGCTGCATTTCAGGGAAAAGCTACAGACTGGGCCACCAAGCCTCCTGCACTGTCTTCCAGCCCAGCTGAAGCGACCCTTATAAAAATGCTCCAGGATCAAAATTAGGACTGAGACTCCCCTGCTATTGAGAGGTGCACAGCTATAGTCTCACTAGCATTTTCACTAACCAATCAGAGCAACTCTATTCCAACCAATCAGAATAATGCTTTTTAGACCAATCACACTGTGAGGATTTAGAGTCTTCATTTGCATGAAAACAGACCAATCAGGGACCAGGGGTGGGGACTTCTTTCTATATAAGTCAGCTCTGCGGAATTGTCGCTTCCCCTTAGCGTGCAGTTGGTAGTAGGTTGTGATGGCAAGTTAAAAACCTGCTGGGCTCTGAGGGGAGCTGTGGTTGTGGCAGAGCTGGGTGAAAGTGCAAGCCGTCTGAGAAGGGGTGGGCAGGCAAATGATACAGAAGGTCCTGGGAGGTGCAGAGGAGCTACAAATGTGAGACGCCTCAAGCTTGCAGACCTTTCCTTTCAAAGTCTTATAACGAAGCCCCTAAGCATTAGGTGTGAGGGAGCCTGACAGAGTGGTGGTGTTGGTCAGGTGTAGGGCCCTTACCCTCTTTGAGTCTTAATCTCCGTTCTTTAGGGATTTAAGAAAGTACCTCCTGGGTTGACGTGTAGATTAACAAAGCGGAGGAACAACGATGGGGCAGCGCCCGTCAAGCAGTAGGAGTCCAATATTTAGGGTTCTGCCCCCAACGGAGGAGTTATTTGTAATCAGTACTGTAAATTACGTAATATGTTGAAAAGCGAAGTAATAAACCCCAGCTGAGCGTGACTTAGCTACTCCCCACTATTTCCTGCAGGAGTTTGCACTTCCACTGACCCTGGCTGTACCCTGATTGGGCTCCGGGGTCGCTCAGAAGGCGGAGACCGAATCCCTCTGCCCAGGAGCAGAAATAAACAGAGGGCCGCCAAGGCCTTACTGCAGGCCGTCGTGGCTCCAGGCCCCCCTGACTCCAGGCCCCTGTCCCATGGTGGGTGGGCTTGGGCTGTCGGATTCCCAGCTAGCAAGAAGTCTCCATCCAGCGAGATGCGTGGGACCGGCCCGAGCGCTGGGCCGAGGGTCAAGGACCATAAAGGTCACGACCCCAGTGTAGAGTCTGCGGGCTAGTGTGTAGAAGGGGGTGGGGTGGGGGTACCTCCTCGCGGTTGGAGGCTGGAGGGGGCGCAGATGCCGTGAGGGAAATCGCAGTGTAAGATGCACAGGGTCATGGCCAACAAGTGGCCAGTGGGGCAGCCCCGCGGCCCCTTTAAGACGCCGTTTGGTCCCGCCCTGCGCCGCACCCCCGCCGGGAGTCGCGCCACGTGACCCGGGTCTTGTGACTGGAGCGGGGGGAGGCGCGGAAAACCCGCCC
>NW_006431919.1:19691086-19712130 GCF_000325575.1 Pteropus alecto | reverse complement strand
AAGGGGCCCAGGGCGGGGCCGGGGGCGGGCCGAGCGGACGGGGCGCGGGGCCCTTGGTCCCGCCAGTAAACTTGGGGCGAGTCAGTCCTATGGCGACCTTTAACCCCGAAACCAACTTTACTCGGGACGCAGCCGCGGCCGGGCGCTGCCGAGGGGCAGACCCGGTGCCAGGAACGCGGGGCTCCGGAGTCGTGGCCCGTGGGGAAGAGTCGGGGGCAAAGCTCCCGCACCAGGAAGCTGTTGTCGGGCTCTGCAGCTGGGCGCTACCCGAGC
This sequence comes from Pteropus alecto, assembly GCF_000325575.1. NCBI lineage: Eukaryota > Metazoa > Chordata > Mammalia > Chiroptera > Pteropodidae > Pteropus > Pteropus alecto. The sequence goes on along the minus strand of NW_006431919.1, from coordinate 19,711,857 downwards.
ACCCTCAGCCCACCTCGGGGTTGTGCGCGCTAGGCTCGCCCTTCCCGGGACGCAGCACAACCCCGTTTCAAATTAACTTTATTGATGACGTCTTGTCTGCACTTTAGCACCTAGTAAAGCTCCTAGGAGGCACTTAGTGAAGGCAGCTGTGGTCTTGTATTTGAAATGGAGTTTTTTAGAGGGGGCGGTAGAGGATGGAGAGAGAGGACAGAGGTGGTCCTCCAAGTCCCCTGATCTTCATTCCTGGCCCCTTGATGATATGCCTTCTTGATCACAGGGCTACCCACTCACCACCCCAGGGTCTACAGCATCCACAGTCGAAATGTCACCCGGTACCCTGCTAATTCCATCGTTGTCGTCGGCGGCTGCCCAGTGTGCAGGTATGTCAGAGGGGCCCCCAGGAGCCTCTAAGAGTACACACACCCAGAGCTTTACAAAGCGTAGTGGCTGGGGCCGGTCAGTCTTGGCTTAGGACAAGCTGTGGTGTGGGAGGGGGTGGGTTCATCAGTCTGGGAACTGAACATGATTCATGGGGCAAGCGGGGTGAGTTCCCTTTGGGCCATGGAGTCCCAAGTGAGGGGAATGCAGAAATGTTAACAGTTGGACCGACAGCCTCATGCCCAGTTCTGGGACCTGCGAGTTCGCTCTGCGCTTGCTCCTCAAAGGTGGTGAAGGTCCCCTTCCCCTGGGAAGTGGCTGCTGGCCGTGCTGGGAGGGAGAGCCTTGACTCGGAAGGCCAGTGTGTTTGCTAGGAGCTGGGGGGCCAGGAGACCGGGGCAGCAGGGCAGCTAGCTGCGTGAGGACGAAAACGCCACAGTTCGTTCTTTGGAGCAGGAGTGGTTTTTCACACCCTCAGAAGAGCCGCCAGAATCGTCCGAGGGCTGTTTGTGCGGCGGGCTAGATGCCTGTCGTGTGCGAGTCTTGATTCCAGTTCAGGGATGACCTGGTCCCTGCCCTTGACCGAGTCGAGTGCTTGGTCCGTTTGGAAAGTCAGCGCAGACTTGGCAGGGACCGTGTTTCCTGTCTGGGAGGAGGAAGTTCCAGTCTCCGAGGTGGGACTGGGAACCTGGTTTAGCTCCGACTTCATTTCAAATGCGCATCTGAAAGGCCCGGAGTGGAGTCAGAGGGAAGTTCATGATCCAGGGTCACAAGAGCAGCTGTGTGGGGGACCAGGTCCTGGGAAGCAGGAGGGCAGGATGGAGATGGTGGCAAAGCGCCAGAGCCCCAGAGCCACCCTTAACCCAGTCACGGGGGCTGTGGGCCCGGGAGAGCCAGCCAGGGGACCTCGTTTGCAAATCCGAAAAGGGTATCTTTTCTGACACAACTTAGGCCTTTGGAGAATGTGAAGGGGAGGGCTGGGACTGTGAGGAGGGTGGCAGACCAGTGGCCGACTTTTGAATGCCACCTTCCATGTGGTATGAGGGGATGTGAAAGCTATTGGGGTTTGAAGGCACATGAGTGGGCTGAGATGAGACGCGGCAGGGACTCGGAGGCTGGTCACATGCTGCTGGGCTGGGCAAGGGTCAAGGCTTGGTCCTGTGGAGGTTGCCGCCGGGAACCCTGGGAAGTTGCACTAAGCTGGGCGACGGAAGCCTGCTGTACTTGGCTTTGAGGCTGGTCCTGGGTGTTCGGAGCCCTGCTGCGTGCATGGCCCTTCTGTCCCCCGCTCAGCGCAGCTGGAAGACTCCAAGGGCCGGTTTTTGTTTTGTGAGGGTTCTTCAAGTGATGTCCCAAATCTGAGGAGGGTCAGGATGGTGCCAGGGCAGAGGGGTTGGGCTTGACTTCTAGCATCTCCCTGCCACGTCTGACTGCCACCTCCCAGCAGCGCCTAGCCTGCCGGAGGAACTGGGTTCAGATCCTGGCCTTGTAGCTACCAGCTGCCATCTGGGAGGTGGGGATGTCTGCTGGGCTGGTCTGTGAGGCTCTCTTCAGCCCAGGCCCCTGTGCTCGGAGGGGTGGACGCCAGCCGCAGGGGCCGCGTGGCTGGTGGAGGCGGGGAGCCAAGGCTGAGCTGTATTCAGGGCTGTGAGGCTTCCAGGCCACTGCCGGGTGGGGAACGTTTCCTGATGCCTCCCTTTCCCTGGGCTGGGAGCTGTGCCATTTGGAGGCCTGTGGCTTCTGCCTTGGCCCCCAGTCATGCCAAATCCGGATCAAGGTCAGGCTGTGCTCTGCCCTCTGGGGAGGGTCTTGCACTTGGCTGAGAGGAGGGCGTCGGCATTTGAGAACAGGCTTCTTCCCTTTTATGTTGGGGTCACCATTCTGCCTGGGCGGTGGGTGGCAGGCAGTGAGGAGGAGTGGGTGCTCAGAAACAAGTTTGGGGGACCGAGCTGGGAGCAAACAGACTCCCAAGGCGCGTGCTCCTGCAGGCCCTCCTTTCTGTGGGGGTGAGCGGGTGGCTGCCGGCCGCCAGCAGTGAGGGCTCTCCCCACACTCGGGCTCTTCACGTGGGGGTGTCCCTGTCCTCACTGCTGGAGAGTAGGTGGCCCCTCACCCCGAGAGGCCCCTCTCTGCCTTTGCAGCGGTGCTGGCCCGTGGTCTGGCTGGGAGCGTGGGCCCGGGACGGCTCCTCTCTGGGGAGAGCCGAGAGGTTTCCCCAGGGCACGGCCCAGTGTGGCCGGTCTGTGTGGTGTGGTCGGGCTGGGAGACAGGCCACTTGTTAGTGACCGCACTGCTGCCCTTTCCATCCAGCCTGCCAAGCTCTGGCCCTTTCCCTCCTGGCAGCTTGGCAGAAATTTGCTGGTCACACGTCTGTGATTCCCTCTGAGGTCTGGCATAAGAGGCCTGTGTCACTTGTCTCTTTGCCTCTGTCTCGCCTCCCTTAGGCAGCCTGACTCCATCTTCCTTCTGTAGTCGCCACAGGACTTTCGACCCCAGCAGATGAATGCGTGAGCTCCTCATTGCACCTCCGTCTGCGGCCCTGGGCCTGCTGGGGCTTCTGCCAAGGCCCCTGGGCCTCTGATCTGGTCCTCCCATGGGGGTGTGGCTGTCTTTAGATGCAGGATGAAGTGGCAGCACTGTGGATTTGGGATCCCGGGTCTGGCCAGGTTCACCCTGGGCTGTGCTGGGGCAGCGGGGTCAAAGGCTGGAATGTGTGGTAGGTGGGCCCAGAGCCTGGCCCGCACCAGACTCTCCGCTGACATTGGGCGGGTATCGTTGGATATTTAGTTTTGGGAGTGAGCGGAGAGGTAGGAGGTAATCCAGGAACAAGCAGGGTCTTGGAAGCCAAGATAGAGGCTCGAGGCACAGCTGTCAGGGGCAGATGCTGCCTGGAGGTCGAGGCAGCAAGGGCCAGGATGTGAGCTGGGAGGTCAGCTTGCGGGCTGCTGGTGACCCGGAGAGTTCTCCGGGGCAGAGGCAGGCCTTGAGGGTGTAACTCGGCATGGGGTAACAAGGTGGCGTGGAGAGGGGTCATGAGAGGTGGGGCATGTGACAGCCTTGGGGAGTTGGTTATGTCCGGACTGGTTAGAAAGCAGGCTACCAGGACAGACCCTGCCCATGTCCACAGCCTCGTGGGGCTCGCTGGCCTAAGGGGGGAAGGCCCCCAGAACCCCAGGCCTCCAGGCCCCTGCCCTGGCCAGGCCTGCACTCTTGGCTCGGAGGCCCATGGCTACCAAGTCATCGGGCTTCTTCACGGCTGCACCTGGAGTGGCCGGTGGCTCTGTGGAGGTCCTGAGCACAGTCCCCGACAAGGCAGCTCCTCGCCCCCATGGGAGACCTGTTGGAGTGGAGACCCCGAGAGAGCTGGAGGCTGGGCAGAGGCACCTCCTGAGCGGGGCACGTGACTTGGTCTCTGAAGGTGGCTGGCCGGGTGTTTGGGGCATCTCACCCCTGCCCTGCCTCCGCTCCTCCTGTGGCCACCAGGAGGAAGTCTCCTTTCCCGAGGAGGCTGTGCTTCCAGGAGGCTGCTCCTGGGGTTGGATGCTACCTTGAGCCTCCCCGTGCTGGGCGGAGCGAGTGGGGCTGTACGCAGAGGGCTGACGGAGCAGGGTCCCTGACTAACTGCCCGAGTGTCCGTCGGGTCTGGGTGGGGCAGCCCGCTTACCTGAACATGGCCCTCCGTTCTCTGGGCTCCAGTTTCCTGTAAGGGGGACAGTGATGGTGCCTGGGTGGGGTTGTCGTGAGGAATATAGGACATGGCGAGGATAAGGTTCCTCCAGGTTGGGTACCTGGCCTTAGGATGCTCTGGGAACACGTGGGCTACCGGGCCTCTATCCTGTTCATCCTGGAGGCCCACGCAGGCCTGTCCCCTGGGCAGTAGATGTCAGTGGAATCAATTGGCCACTTTCTCTCGGAAGGTCAGAGTCAGGAGTTAAACATTTTCAGAATTAGTTCTCTAATTTCCGCAGCTTCCATACCCTTCCCTGACCCCTCCCCCCACACCTATTGCTCAAGAATGTGGGAGGGGCCTGCAGCCACAGCCAGAGCCGCTTGCTCAGCGTGGACTCTGAGCCAGTTGACAGAGAGTTGAAACTTCCTCATCCACGACTAATGGGAGCTTTTTGGGGTTTGGGGAGAAGGGTGCAGGCCATTGGGGAGAGGCTGGTAGGAGGGCGCGGTCTTTCCCCGGGGCAGGTCTCCCCACCCCATGCTTATTCAGGGTATCCCCCCTCCCCCCTCCCCAGGCTCCATGGGAACAGGTAGGGGGCTGCATGTCGCTGCATCAGGATGGGCAAGACTATTTCTCAGTTCAGAAGATTTGGGATTTTAAAAAACTAAATTATGCCAGCACTGCTTTTGAGGTCTGGGGCAGTACCCGTAGTCAAAACATTAATATTTCTGTGGCAAGACATGAATATTCACATTAAGTGGACAGATCAGGTCACGTGGGATCACCAGGTGAGTTTGCTGCAAATATATTATTTAAAAAGTTCTGCTTTCAGAGCTTTTGGCATTTGGAATTGTGGGTCAAGAGGCATGGGTCTTTGGGTTGGCAGGCGTGGCACCCAAGGACTGACCCTGTGCTTGGAACTTCCTGCTGGCCAGACACCATTCTTATGTCCCCCGGGCTTAGGCCATTGCTCTCAGATGGTGGCCGGGGTCTGGTCACAGATTTGCTGGCAGGAACTAGATTCTGCCGAGCCCTCATTTCTGAAGGAAAATATCCTTGCCTTTTCTGGGGACATGGCAATTTGGTGGCCTGGCTGAATGGGGGACAGCAAGGTGGGCGGGGCTGGGGAGGAACATGGCGGGGCGGGTCTTGTAGGTCTCAAACTCGTGATACTGAGGGCGTCAGAAGTGGTGGCCCTCGCTGCCTGTTGTCTCTGGCCAGAGTAAGTGATGGGTCTGGATGGCAAACACTGCAGGTTTGAGGGGTGAGGGGGCGCCAAGCAGCTCCACAGGCTGGTCTCCTGGCCTCTGGGAATCAGTGCGCAGGCGGAGCCAGTCCCCCCACCTCGTGGCAGTGAGGGCCCGGTGACAGTGACCAGCTCTCCTGGGCTCTTTCCAGCTTTAGACGGTATAGACCAGGGTTTCGGGGTTTGGGCAGAGTGAAGGAAGAGGCAGGTGGGGTTGCTGCCAGTTGACATTTGACACTGCAGGACGGCAGCAACCAGTGACACGGCAGTCCTTGTGGCTGGGTTCACGAGACCACGGCAGCTGGGGGGCTTCTCCAGCGGGGGGCGCTGGGCATTCATCTGCACCCCCTCCAGGGCACTGAGGGGACATCTGGGTCGGGGGGCCCTACCCTAGCCGCCTCCCAGACCTCTCCTGGAGCCTTTGAGTAGACACATTGGGTTCGAGGCTCTGTCTTGACGGCTTTGATGGTCAGGTGAGGTAACCGAGTATCCAGCCTGGTAGGTAGTCTCTGTACTTGGGGCCTCATTGGTCCCTGGAGGGGATGCTGGGTGAGGACCCTGGCAACTCCTTCAGAGGGAGGCTTTTCCTCTGGAAGGTCTTTGGCTGGTACAGATGACCTGGGTATGAGGCCTGGTTTGCTTTGTCTTCTGCTTTTTCACTGGACATTCTAACGGGATGCGCAGACCCATGTCATTCCTGGGCTTTCAGCCGTGGAGGAAGCAGGATGCCGGCCGGCGTGGGGCCAGTGTGGGGCCGGAGCGCCAGGTGGTCTGGGGCCGCCGGGCAGCCTCCAGCTCCACTGGACGTGGCTTGATGAGCATCAGTAGTTGTAGGAGCGGCTGGCCATGACCGTGGACACAGCAGGTGTGTTCCCAGCCTAGAGCAGCCGTGTCCTCCTATGTGTGGGGACACAGCTGGGGGGTCGGGGCCTGCCTGAAGCCCCCGTCCTCTCCTTTGGCGGCGTGGCCTCAGGTGCTTTTCAGTGGGGTCTGACAGGGCCCTGAAAGCTGGGGCGGGCGGTCTGGGCCCCACCGCTGGGCCTGGAGTCTGAGGGGCAGGGGGCAGCCCCGGGGGTGGGGCTGAGGAACTGTGTGGTGGTGGCCCTACAACCTTGTGTTTATGAAAAACGGTGACCGCCGACACATTCTGGCCTCCGTGCCAGCAGGCCTGTGGGCCTGGGAAACGGGGTGGAACAGAGGTTCACGGCGTCTTCGCTGCGGACTTCTCAGAGCTTGTCCTCAGCTAACGCATCCCTGGGACTCCGGGGGGGAGGCAGGTTCCCCAGACTGACCGGAGAGCTCATCAAGGGGCGACTAGTGTTTCAGGATGAGCGCCTTGGGAAGTGCTTCTAGCGCATGTCCTGTGTCCTTTTTTAGGAGTGTTTTAGGCAGTGTCCCCAAGCGGGTGGGCACTGAGTTCGCCTTTATCTGAGCAGGTGAAACCCAGACTTCTTCGGTACGTTTTCCTACAAATGCCGGCGGAGCAGGGAGTGGGTCTGGCTCCCGTTCCCGTGGCCGCGTGCTGGAGCCAGGCGCTCCCCCTGCAGCTCGGGTGCGTGGGGCCCCGGGGGCAGGTGAGCAGCAGCAGCTTCAGCATTTGCGTGGAGGAAGCCCAGTTCATGCATTTCACCTTGACACTTGTTTGCTCTTTTGTCTTTTAAGCTGAACCTTCCTTCTCTCCATGCAAGGGGGCAAAACAGGGAGTGGCAGCTGCTTGCAGGGCATTGTGGGCATCTGGGGTCCTTAGCAGCATTTGTTGACGATGAAGGATAGGAATGGATAAAGTGGTTTCAGAAAGATCGAGAAATCTGGGCTGGACAGGCTGGGGGACATGGGAATGGGCATTCTGGGGGCCTGGTGACAGGTCCTCCCCTTTGGGAATGCGAGGGTGAGCTCGGGGTCTCCTTGCTGAAAGCAGGGAGAGGCGATCAGGCCCCTGGCCTGACCTTGCTTCCTGCCAGGCCCTTTCCCACCTCAGGACAGGCGCACTCTGAACCCTCTTTTTCTTATTTTGTCTGATGAATTCTGGTGAAGTGTCTTGCCTGCCACAGGCCCTCAGGTCATAGGGTGGTGCCCTGGCCACCCAGGGAGGAGCTTGGTCCGGCTGGCTTTCTCTGGCTCCTGGGAGTGACACATTTCTCCTTTGGTTGAGCTGGCTATTGCGGGTCTCACTTTAATTTCAGTTCTGTACCGAGCTTTCCAGAAGTAGGCTAAGGAGCAGGGGTGGAGCTGAGCACGTGGCTCCTGCTTCCCATTTCTGGGGCCTTTGAAAATGACCCTAGCAACAGTGGTGACTTCAGGTTCCTGCACCTACACTCACTGGCACGTGATTTGGGTGATGCTCTTTAGGTGTCTTAGGTATCATATATTGTGCGTGTTAAAGGTGAACTTGACTTTTTCCGGAAGCAGCAGCTTTGAGATGAAATTTTTTCAAGGTAAGCGAGACATGGCTATTTTAAGTCTTTCAACTAAAATCGGCTCCCCCCACCCCCAAAAAAGCAAACAATTCTGAACTCTATCCCTATTTTTGGAATTTCCTTTTAGGGAGATGTGACTGTAAAACTTTTCGACATTGGGAAAAAACATTCAAATGATGTGGTTTTCTTGGTCTTGCTGTTTTCAGAGATGCAAGGATTTTTATAGGAACTAGCATTTCCTTCTTCTGTAAAGAAAATGTAGCAGATTACATGGTAACTGAATGTTCTTGCCTTTGTAAGTAGTGATGTTCACGTTTTCTGAGTGGTGACTGATAGTCGTTCGTCTTCCTCTCTGTGGCACATGCAGCCACGCCCGGCAGGGTGAAGGGCCGTCTTTGCAGACAGTCACCTTGAGGCACCAGGGGTCCTCGTCATTCTGCTTTTGTGTGCGAGGGGCCAGGGGTTCTGGGTCAGGGGTCCGCTGGGACATCAGGCCGAGGGCCCTAACCCGAGTGCTGCCCTCTCTCTCCACAGAGTCGGGGTCCTGGAGGACTCCTTCACCTTCCTGGGCATCTTCTTGGCCATCATCTTGTTCCCCTTTGGGTTCATCTGCTGTTTCGCCTTGAGGAAGCGAAGATGCCCTAACTGTGGAGCAACCTTTACCTAAAGGGAACAGCACACCTGGCTTTCCTGCACCCAGCTGGCTTTCTCTGATGTAAATGTCGTGTACAGGAGCTTTATTTGATTCCGCTTCAGGACTGTTTTGTAAAGGGAGGTGGGACAGACTCGGCACGTGCAGGCCGGGTCCCGGGCACGGGGGTCACAGAGTATGGACACGCAGCAACACTGCTCCCGGGGTTTAACGACAACTCAATAAAGCACTGCTTTTATTTTTTGCAGTCTTCAATTTGAGAAAGGTGAGAAAAGGTGAGAAATACTGTTTTAAATAAATGAAATTCATACCATTGTTTACCTGGTTCTGCTTATTCAGTATTTGTACACTGCCACTCACAGAAGTAGTGTTCTGTTTGGAAAATTTCAAACTTATTTCAAACAAAACAGACAACAGCTCACATGCACACCACCTCGCTGCAACACTGCAACTCGTGGTCAGCGCTGGTCTCGTGTTATTTCTTGTTGGCATTTCAAACTCAAGAAAATGTTTTCGAGTTCTTTTATTATTATAATGAAACAATACCTTGACATTTACAGAACATGCACCTCGGTGCCAAGGACAAGGCAAGCCTCCCCATCCTGTGAGGCAGGTAAGTGACCACTGTAATACATTCTGTTAGGTGTAGCCTGGGGCTGGGGGAGTCAGGTGGGTCTACAAATTGATCCAAGAGTCCAGGCCCAGTGTGACCCTGTAACAAAGCTGGAAGGCCCCAGAGTGGGTGGGGATCTAGAGGTTGGGGGGCCAGGGTGTGACACTCCCCCACCCCTCTCGCTTCTAAAACTTATACCGTGTTCTCTCTCCCCCTGTTGAAAATAATGGGCTTCTGTGAAGCCTGCTCTTCCCTAAGTTTAACTGAATTTGATTGTGGTTTCTTCGCTGACTGGAGGGTCTTTTCTCAAGACAGGTGTGCTGCTTGACAACTGCACTTTGCCTGAGTCGGTCCTGGGGGAGCCCTCACATAGTCTTTAGCCGACCCAGCCAGGAAGAGGATAAGACTATGAACCTGAAACATCATACACTTACACTGGTTATACCTGCATTTGACCTTGATCAATTTCAAGCTTTTTTAGGAAAAATAGTATTTATGGGGAGACTGAAGGAGCAAATGCTATGATCAGCAACAAGCCCCCTTCCCTGCCTACATCACAGTGCCTGGCCTGGCTGTGAATTTTAATCACAATTCTCCACTCCTCTGAAATGGGGCCTAAATCCCTGGTAGCCAGAGGCGTTTGGCCACTTGCTCAGAGTCTCCTCCCACGGAGGCCAGGTCTCAGCTAAGATGCAGACCCTCCCAGTCACCAGACCCAGGCTCACAGGGTCCTCCTGGCTTTATCGGTCTGTTCACGAGTCAGTACCTGGTTGAAAAGTGGAGAAATTTGGACCCCAAGAGATGTAAATTTAGTGATGGTGGAAGCTTAGCGAGAGCACCCCGGTTTCTGCACGTGGAATCCCGAGATGCACGTGTGAGCCAGACCCGTGTACTGCTTTGGCCTGGCGGGTTTTCATTGGTCAATTCAGTTGGTAACTCAGAATTACCAAATTCAGTAACTCTGGAAAGTTGATTCAAGTACTAAATGTCATGGCTGTGATAGGGATAGGCACAGTTTATCGGTGCTCTACAGCTATGTCTAAATCATGAGAAAGTTTAGGATTTGTCCATCTGGGTAGCTCTGCATTTGATTAAACAAAAATTTTAAGTTAAAAAATTAAATTTTATATATTTCCATAATTTATATTGCTTAAAATAATTTGCATGCTAAGATGTAAACTTACACAATGTTCCTTTAGCATAAACGTCATAATGCTACTTCAGAGCAGGTGCTTTATAAAACAAAACTGATCTCATTCTCATTCAGGTACAGAAAGCCAGTTGTGAAAGCATTGACTGTCCCTTATCCTGGCTACTTAAAACATAATCAGACTACTTAAAAAGTGATACAGTAAGGATTGGAACCAAATTTACTATTTTTTGAGAAAAATTTTAAATGATTGACTTGGTCACTAAATTAATTTATCTTAAAGACAATGTGCAAACCCCAACTATGTGAAATTGAGAAAATGCATTGATTTGCTCAAGTAGAAGACATTTTAAATCAGGTGTGCTCTGGTGAAGCGGCACGACAGCTACAGCCCACACCAAACTCTACCCACTGTTTCGCGAGTGAGAACTTAACACAGAAGAGCCAGAGCCCCGTGGCTGTCTTTTCATCGAATGATGGGTGCCGATCGGTCGTTTGTCACCGTTGGTCGGAGTTTCACAGTAGCAAAAGGGTTTTCTCCACTGTGGGGAAGAAGAAAAATGTCTGCAGAAATAGTGCAAGATGGGAATTTAATTTTAAAAGCGCTAAAAACTACTGTCCGTGCTCTGTGAAATTCTACAGCTCACATAAATTCCAGACAGCATTTGCTGACTGTGACAGTTTCACTCTGGCAGTTCTCTCCATGCCGCCTGTGACAGAACTGCAGTTTGCTCTCTGCAGTCTGTCCGCTGGGGGGCGGGGGTGGGAGACGTGTTATGTGGGAGAGCCACAGAGGACCAGGGCTGGATTATTAAGCCACCAAATGCAGCATGTGACCAGGAGACTGCCCTTCTGGCCCCAGGTGCATGCCTCCCTGGACTGTGATGAGCGCAGGTGGCTGCGGCCTCCTGACCCTACAGGCGTGTGTCTCCTGTGCACCGAGGCAAGCCCTTCGTGGGGACACTACAGGCCACTCACTAACAGGGAGGTGGCAACTTCCAGCTTGAAAGGGCTTTAGGAGAGTTAGACATACCTGAGGAAAGGAGGCTTTGCCGTCCCATTCGTGTTATTCTGTGAGAAAGATAAAGGTGAAGTTTATGGAAGGCTCGTGAAATTGAGACATTTTAAATAAGACCCAAAGGTAAAGGCACCTAAAACAAGGGACTGTTTAAAGCAACAAATGGTGAAAAGTGCCCTGGAGTCTCGATTCATTTGAGATGACCCAGGTATCTGTAAAGTCAGTTGAAAGAATAATGGCAAGAAGGGAACACGTTTGAAAAGATGTGAGGGTCCCTTCCTAAGTGCTGGGACGTCTCAGACTCGGAAAGCTTGGCAGGGTCTGCTGCCCCTTGCCCTTGGCCTTTCAGTTGCAAAACTAGTTAGTGACTGCAGCTGGCTTTTGGGGAGCCCACTCCTGAATGATGCCATGAAAAACGGTAATTAAAGCCTTGCTGGGTTTTGGTGCCCATAGATGAGTGCTCACTGCTACCCAGAGATCTTGCCGGAAGTTCGAGGAGGAAGCGCGCACACGAACGTGCCAACACCGCATTGCCTTTAGGGACCCCGAGCCCTGCAGGTGCCCGGCAGTCCTTAGGGAGCGCTGGGCCTCATCTGCATCCCAGGGACTTGGGGGGTCTCCCCTTGTGGCCGGGACTCAGTGTCTGCCTTCATTCCAAAGAGCTGGCAGCTTTAGGAATCAGCTCTCAGTCTGCTCTGGCTGTCCTAAGAAGTCACTGGCCGCCTGGAGAGGTCAGTGTGCGTGTGGTCTCGGGCACACAGGGCTCTGAATTAGACCAGACAGCTTCCCTGGCTTCCGGCCGGGGTTGAAGGTCACACTGGGGCTCCTCTGGCCTCTACTGGGTTTTGGACCTACTGACTCTCAAGGCAGAGGGAGGGCGAGGGACATGGGCCACTTCAGGCCTGCACCTGCTGTCTTGGGACCTGAGGACCTCACATCTTGAACGGGGGCGGGGTGTGGGCAGTAGGTCAGCAAGGTCAGTCACCTCGATGGGGCACCTAGGAGGCAGAGTCTGGATGCAGTATCTTTCTCACGGGAGCACCGCAGCCCTCCTCAGTGCATCCTAACAGGGACTAATGGTTTCCTCCGACAGGCCCAGCTGAGCTCCGTCCGCCGGCCCCAGAGCATGCACTTCTGACTTCCAGCATGTGATTATGTTTAATTTCTAACTTATTTAAAAAATACACCAGATGCCTGACACACAGTCCCACCCGTTAACGTGTCGCCTCAAATTCAAAGCTCAGAACGAGAGCCGCCAGAGCTGGGAGGCACAGGAGCACACATGTGAAAAGGTTCCTGTGGCCAGGACCAGGGGGAGGGGCAGCTGTGTCCTGGCCTGGGAAGTGCACTTCCTGCCAAGCCCGTGGCCTGTGTGTGACACTCACTGGAAACCACCCCTTCTTGCCTTTCCTCGGGCACAAGTCTCTCCCCACCACACATATCAGGTCTGAGGAGCACTCCGCACCTGAACTGGCAACCAGAAACACCCCCACCTGAGAGCGCCCCCCCAAATGTCCTCAAGGCAAACCCCGGCGCGTGTTCCCGCAGGGCCTCCCTCCCAGCCCCCTCGCGTTACCTGGGTTGCTTAGCCCACAACACTGCAGAGAAGCAAAGGTGGAAGAGAAATGTCTCATCCTTGAAAGTAAAGTGACAAGAAGCAACAACTTGTACTGCGAAGGAGGAGGGCACAACATCTGTTGAGATGACAGCCCGGAACCGCAGCGTGGGCGGGTCCTGGGGCCGCCCCGCGCCCCCATGAGCGCACTCCTGGTTCGTTCAAGCAACACACATGGGCACCACAGTCCGAATGTCCACAGACGGGGCAACCACCTTCTATCAGCCAACGCCCCACAACCACTGGATGCCACAGAAGGACACGCAGCCCAGCTCAGCTCGGAGGGGGTGGGGGTTGGGGGGCGGCGGCTGGGGGTGGGTCACGTCCTGGCTCGTGACCTGGTGCTGGTCACCAGCTGCTCCGTGGAGAGTCAGTGTGCCCTTCTGTTTAGTGCATTCTTCAATGCCTACTATGAAAAGTAGGACATTTCCAGAAAGGTCTCCCCTTTAACACTTCTCACCAAGCCCACTGCTGTTGTCACAACTGACCACTGTCTCAAAACCTGTACGGCGTTCCATGCTCCCCTCTCTTCAGTGAAGGGCACCTCCAGGCCAGATGTGGCAGTGCCCTCGTCCACCCAGTGAGGACAGCTCGCATTGGGAGGCCCAGGGCGTGGCCTTCAAAACACCTAGTTCATATGAGATGTGCCCCCCACTCTGCGGAGCCCCGTCCGCTGACGAGCTTCGCCGCCTGGCACCTGGGCGTGGGCGAACAGCAACGCCCGGGGCAGCCCCCCCCACTGCGCCCCCCCCCGCGTCCTCACACGTGCTCCTGCCTCCTCAGTGTCTCCCTGGTCTTCATCCTTCCTCCTCCATCATATAATTTATGTTGAAAAACAAAAAAAAAGAGCCCCCCTCAACCCCTCCGCCACCCTGGACTCTTCACCTTCCCTGTCCCTCGAGCTTGCACCCTCCCCAAGGCTTTAAACTTTTTGCTGCTTCTGTCTGGGAAGCTCCTCCCCCTGACCCCTGCATGGTGGGCTCCTCGCCATTCAGGTCTCAACTTAGATGTCACCTCCTCAGAGAAGTAGTCCTCTGCTGTAGGTAGTCAGGTGCCATCTAGAGCCCCTTCGGGACTGAGGGACTGATTCCGGGGTACAAGAATGCTACTGGCGGATGGCCCTCTGCTCATCTGTGTATCTCCGGAGCCCACACCAGGGCCTGGTGCTCAGAAACACTGCTGTCAAAGCACTGATGCATGTCTACTGTCTTACAGAGTTCGGGATCAAAGACAATGCACACGCACAGTTTATACAGCATGTGGTCCGAAGCATACACTTTAGCATACGGATTAGGTTATCCTTCAGAAAACAAGATGAAAAACTGAAGAGAATGCAGGGAAACGATGAAATGACTAAAGGCTACAGCCATTACCAAAAGCAAGGAGAGATGAAAACCGAACAGTCTGGCATATGATGGACTCACTCCGTAAATCGCCACTTACAGATAACATAAAACAGGACTGAAGTTAAGGGAGAGGAAGCTGGAAGACGTGACAGAGAAGGGGGTCTAGAGGGGCCAGCAGAGAGCGCCCACCCCCTCCCAAGGGTCACCACCTCCCTACATCCCTCCAGAGACCACTACGCAGGACTCAGGCACTGGGATGCCACGCCATATGGCCGTACTCACGGGAGACGCGGTTTCCGGCTTGGACGCGGGTGCTTTAAAGGTAGAAGGAGGTTTGGACACGTCCGTGCCCCTGGCCAGGCATTCCGAGTAGTCGGGCGGGGGGAGGGCGATGGCAGCACAGGCCTTCTCGGTCAAGTCCACCGTGCTCATGCTCCTCACTGGTGCCGGGCTGACCACCGCCACGGGAGAAGACAAGTTAGAGGAGGTCCTGCCGCCCGAAACTTAAACATCCTAAATATCTGTGGCCAGAACTACAACAGATGAATAATAAATGGGTGCGGCAGGAGATGACAGAACACACAATACGATGTAATTATTAGCGGGGTCGGAGTACAGATTTAGGGGTTATGGATGAGAGGTGCCAAGCAAAGCCCAGGGGAGTAACTCAAGCCACGGGAGTTGACAGGATGGCCCAGTAAGGAGAGAGGGAAAAAGGACTGAGGTCCGATTAAGCAGTGAGTAGGCAGACGAGAGGTCTGGAAGGGACTGGAAGGGGTGTCTGGGGAAGGGCAAGGCCAATGCCAAGAAACCAAGGCAGGAGAACATTTCGAAAAAAGTGTTTCCAGTGTTAAAGGCTGCTAAGTAGGACCAGAGGGAGATGTGGCCTGGGACGTAGCCACCAGTGGGTGGTGGAGGACCGTGACAGGGCCGGCGAGTGGGTCTGCGGCATGCCTCACCACAGACAGGAAAATCATTTCCATGGAAAATGGAAGTCACAAGGAAACAAGCCACGAGCGATCTCCTGCTTACTAGTGCCCAGGCTCCGGACTTCCCCGTGGGGTTCGATGCATACCCAGAGAATTCTGACATGCCCGGAAACAGGTCATGTTTTCTGTCCCTGGCAGACGTGAGCCCCGGTCAAGTCCTACCTTGGGGAGGGCACGTTCACCGCCTCCTTTGCATTTTCTTCCAGCAACTTTGTGTATGACGATGGGAACCAACCCCTCCTGCGTGTGAAGAGTGAGAGAAAAGGGCTGGCTGTGGCACTAGCCGCAGACAAGTGGACAGTGACCCACTAAGGACAACTCGGGCAGGCCAGTTCGTTTTACCACTTTACACAACGTGTTTTATAGATAGCACTGATTTTATTTGGATTCCCTTTTAGTCTTTTCCACTTTGGTTTTATTTAATAGCTGAATAATCTACACAAAACCAGTTTAACCTACTTGCAAGTAAGGCTTGTGCACGTTCTCATGGGTGAATCGATGAAGCTGGCACGTAAACTATGTGCTAACTCTTGCCATAGATCTGATATGCAGTTTATCCTTGAGAAATCGCAGTCACTTTTTTCAAAAACGAGAATATTTAAACCTACTTTCAGAGGTGATTTCATATGATTTAATGATCTGCTCATGCATCAAATGTATCTGTGTGTATATATGCAGAAAATGGCGTGGGACAGAGTAACTGCAGTTAACTAAACCAGAAGTATAAACTGTGACCTTAACTTTGGCTAAAATGCTCGTATGTCCACAAAGACTATTTGGGGCTCAAAGGAAAGACAGGAGCTCTGACGTGCTGGCCTCACGACAGCTGCGCGATTTCGCCCCCTGAGACTCACACTTTGGAGGCGTCATGTTCTCCGTAGAGCCAGCCGTCTTTCTCCTCCGAGATGAGCAGTGTGATGACGTCTCCCTGTGCGAAGCTCAATAAGGTCTGGTTGGTGCCGGCCGTATGTGGAAAGATGGTTTTTACCTTCTGCTTTTTCATCATGTTCAGTCCAGTAGCAACAGAAACCGATCGCTGTAAACTGGGATCATCTGAAGAATCGGTTGAAAACGAACACGCAATGATGGCTTTTCAGGCCAGTTCCGACATGCAAGGCCCCAGACACCCCCGATTCCCATCCTGCCAGCAGTCACTTTCCTCAGACCCCAAGCGCGTTCTATTTCCACACCGCTGTCCCTGCCTGGATGGACAGGGGCTGCAAGGAACACGGGCAGAGCCAGGGCCCGAGGTCTCTCACAGAGGAGGGTCCCCGGGGCCATGCCGGGCGTCACCCGCACTGCCTCAGTCGGGGTGGCTGAGAGGCAAACCGCTCCGCCAGCAGACGGCCTGACACTCTTCCTTCCCCTGCACCTCAAAATGAATCACGAGGCAGTGGAGGCATCAAGGCAAACTGCCCACGACCTGGGTCACAAAGGAAAGGGGGCAGGCTCTGGGATGCAGAGGTTCTCGCCGCTGCGGCTGCCTGGCTTCTCCCGAGTGTGGTGAGGACGTGGTGAGGGCAAGCTCGTTTACCGAGCCCTCCCCAAGTGCCCGTCCGCACTCCTCGTCCAGTGACTGGCCGGGGATCTCGGCTAGCACGTGGTGGAGCCAGGAGCCAGACGTGGGCCGCACTGGTGCAGCCCTGGCTGTGCCCTTCATGTCTCAATTCAGATACAGGCTGATACTTCACCACTCAAAAAAAATTGGAATGGAGATTTCCCCCAAATTTTGCTAACCAAGTATTCACTTTAAATCAATGCGAGATCTTTCTGCTTTATCCTTACAGATTCTTAATGATTACCATATAAACTTTGCTATCTCCTTAACACACCACTACCTCAGTGGTGTTGAATCCACCAGCAAATTTCACTTAGTTTTTATTCTCATTTTTTTTTTTCAGTAGGTCATCGAAGAATTGGGATGCACACAGCATTATATATTTCCATTTACATTATATAGAACTTATAATCCTTCCTTCAAAGGCAAATGACTACAGACTATATCTTGCCAGCTGCCATTGTGAAAATCTCATCTCTTCCCCGACAGCTGTGAACGCTATAGTCCAGGGGCTCTCCAGCACATGGCTCATATGAAGGGGCCTGTGAGACACTCCACACAGAGACGGGTCAGCTACTATGACAGTCTCAAGGGTCCTGGGTGCCAAAGACTCTGTAGGCAGAGTTGAGTCTGCAAACAATTAACTGGTCCCGATTTATTAAAATAGAATCTACAGAGTTAAGGAGTTTAAGCAGTGAGAACTTAAGTCTGTAGAAAGCATGATGTGCTGTTAGAGACAATGAAAATCACTGATTATAATTCGAACTATGCACAGTGGTAAGATCAACCACCATAGTTTTGTCACGTGAACTTTGTTTTATTGAAAACTGAAATTTTATTATAATTGTCACCAAATATGGAACATACGCCGTGGTGTGAAGCTCTCTGTACATTATATCCCATTTTAAAATAATACCCTTCAATAGATTTACTCTTGTAAACATCAGTTAGTATATAGAATTAGTATGTATCAAAGAAAGGTGCCACTTATAAAATATCTTACGGTTTTCTCATAGACCTAGACCTTTATTTGTTGTGAGGTGTCAGTTTCCCCAGCCAAGGCTGGAAGTGTGCTGCCGGACGAGCTTATTTATCTCTACCTCACAATGCATGTATCTAGATACTTGAAAAATTTAAAAAAGTATTTCAAAAGAAATATCTTACCTGAGTTCTGTGCAACTGTTGCTGGGTTATTAAACATATCAATCAAAGGGCTGGTATTTGCTCTGGCTGAAGGAGCTGGGGGCACCTTTGGCGAATATTAAGAAAGGGTGTCATAATTTTTCCCAACTTGTGAAAAAGTCTTTATTATTTGAATATTGGTTTCCAGGGCTGTTTTGTTTTACATGCTTTAAATGCCACTTTCTCCCCAAAGTTGTCTTAGGTGTCCCATTCTGAATTATTTCAATGCCACCACATTCTTTTTCGTTCTCTCTTTTGTTTCTGCCTTTCCCCCTACCCTCCGGCAACCACTAATCTACTTTCTGTTTCTATAGATTTTAGCCTCTCTCTTAAGTGCAACTTGGCTATAGGATTCTACATCTGAAATAATTTTCCCATAGAATTTTGAGTGCGCTGCTCCATTAATTTCTACCATCTTGTTTTGCTAATAAGGAACCTAGAATCAGTGGGATTCTCTATTCTTTCTAAGTGATCTATGTCCCCCCTCCCTAGAAGTCTTCAGAATTTTCTCTGTCCCTAACACTCTGCAACCTGTCGAGATTCTGGTCTTTCCCGCTTATCCAGGAACACTGGCTGCGTGTGAGAGACCAGGCAGAGGCTAGCTGCAGGAACCTCATTAGAGCTGCAGCGGGGCGGGGGTGGCTGGACCTGGGACGTGTTTTGAAGGTCAAAACAGGAGGGTGTGCCCATGGGTCGACTGTGGCATGAGAGAAGAGGGAGGAGAGCTGCTGTTTTGTGTCTGAGCTACTGGAAAGCCTGAAGTTGTCATTCACTGGATGGGAAAGACTGGAGAAGCAGGTTTCAGTGAGAAAATCAGTTATGTTTTTGGACAAGCTGAACGTGAGATCTCCATTACACGTCCGGTGGTGATGCCGAGTAGGCAGCTGAATCTACATATCGCCCATGTCTCAACTGGTCTAACATTATATTTATCCTCCTGATTTTTAAAAGAAATCCTGTTTTTGCACCGTGTTTTGGGAGAGTGTTTGGCTTAATTTTCCAAGCAGTTCCATTGTCCTAATGAGCTCAACTATTGTTATGTTTTGTCTGTTTCTTTTCTGAGGGGGGAGAGAGAAATGAAAAACAAACTTTTACTTTAGAAAAATTTCAAACAGGTACAAAAGAAGGGCGAATAGCACAATAAATCGCATGTATCCAACGCCTGGCTTCAACGATAAATACTGCTGGCCACTGTTGTGTCATGTATGCCACATCCATCATCTCCTGTGCCTGGATTATTCTGAAGGAAATCCTAGACATATCATTTTAACTATACATAATAATCCAATTTTCAATCTCTAAGATCTCTAGTTGACTTTTCTCTGTGGATGGACTATTTTTTCGTTCTCTCTGGATTAGTTCTCTGCCCTGTTGGCTCTGTTGCTTCCAGCAGTGGTCGTTCTGTTTCACGTTGTGGTGCGTCTTTTTGTGGTGCTTGTTTCCTGACCTGTTCAGTGATTCCTGGTTATCTTCATGTGTGCGGCAGCCCCTATTCTTTTTACTGTATGTGACAGTCTGTATTTTGCCTGTTCTTGTCACCACAGGTACCCGTGGTGAGGTGGGGAAGAGGGAAGACACTCCAGGAGGGTGCCCTACCGCCTCCGTCCAAACACGCTGTGCTGGCCAGCAGACAAAAGCCCGCTGTTCAGCACAAGACAAAGGGAAGGGACCGACCGGCCCAGATGGCTTGAATCAGAACCCCACCCGACGACAGAGAAACGCCAGGCTGTCTCCCAGGGCTGACCCCGCGGCCCTGAGCTCACTGCCCCCCTCTGGAGAAGCCTTGCCTGCCTGTCCCCGGGCCGGGGTTCCTTCTGTTCTCATCGCCACGGCCTTTTAGAGACTCCGTCTCACTTCGGCCCATGGCAGCACCGTCCCTCGCTTCCCGTGCACTTACGGGTCTATCCTGTCGGCTGTCGCTGCTCTTTAATCTTTTGGCTGTCATTTCAGAGCCAGCGTGGACTTGTGCCTAAACTATCTGCTGGATCCAAATCTCCACGTGTGTCTGTGAGAGGGGGAAGGCCCAGATCCAAGAAGAGCAAGCGACAGTGCTCGAACCCATTACCTTGAGTACTTCGGTGACTGGTGTTTACTAAAGCGCCTTATATTGTGATGGATGACGTCAGAGTTTTGCCAATCTATTCTCTAAGACACCTGTACTTTCTTCATTGAGGATAAACTTATAAAGTTGGAATCATTGCAATTAAAAACAGTAACAATAAAATTTCTAAAACAAAGACAACAGTGCATAGTACAAAACATTTGCACAGCTGACTCCGGATCTGAAGGTGGTGGGTAAAAGTGAGAGATGGTAGGCCTCAGGAGAAATGAGGAGGACCCGTGATTTCCACTAATAGAAAAGGCTTTGGTTCTCTGTGCGCATATGGCCCAAATCACACTAGTAAATACATAAGTGAAATCTCAGAGATCACTGGTACCTACCATGTTGCTTCTCTCGATCATTGGTGAAGGATGAGGCGTTCCAGATTTTGGGGTAGAGACAGGGGTCTTTATTTCTTCTATCATGTTGATGATTTCCTCTGGGACTTTGGTGGCATCTCTACAGGTTTCCTGCCATCTAGGCAGTTTGGAATTAAGTAATTCTGCAGACTAAAAGTCCAAAAGAAACAAAACTAAAGGCAAATGTGTACTGTTCTAAGAACTGACAAAAATTACACCAACTAATATCACTGATAATGTACTACTGGCTTACCACCAGAAGTAGGGGAGCCGTGAGGCAAATTCGGTGAGTAGTTTAAACATCTGTGAGTATCTAAGGTATCTAATTTGCTGAGATGGCTGTAGGCTCCTGTTCTAAAGGAATTTACCCTCTCCCTCCATGTGAATACAGAGTTTAAGACTAATACAAGGACTGCAAATGATTGAGAACAAGTTCAATACCTGAAAGGGCGGAGCAGTCTGTATTAATCTGTTTCC
>NW_006431919.1:19635907-19690825 GCF_000325575.1 Pteropus alecto | reverse complement strand
CTTCCGAGCCAGGGACAATG
The DNA here is from genome assembly GCF_000325575.1 of Pteropus alecto. NCBI lineage: Eukaryota > Metazoa > Chordata > Mammalia > Chiroptera > Pteropodidae > Pteropus > Pteropus alecto. Next base: position 19,690,805 of record NW_006431919.1, on the reverse strand, counting down.
CTGAGGGGACGCCCTGGCCACAGGCTGACTGGGGCTCTGGGGCAAGCAGACTATGGGCTTTGCAGAGAAGCTGGGCCACGGAGCAGAGGGACACAGAATGACAGAGATAAGTCCCACAGCGGCAGAGGCATCTGTCTCCCACTAGCCTGGCTCTGCTTCTTACAACTGGAAAGCCTTTCAGCGAACCCCCTTTTCCAGGGAAGTAATCCGATTGGGAAAAGGAAGTAGGGGCCCTTTCTTGAAACTATTTTCATTGCAACCACACTGTTTTTGCTTAGACTCATCAGGTCCAGTGGGCTGGGGGTGTTGCGGTAAGTCGTGAGAGAAGGCAAAGCTGTCCCCCAAACCACCTCTGCTCTCCGCCCAGACTGGACCTCTGACACACCAGCCGCCGGGCCTGCTTCGTCCGAGGCGCCACTGAAAGGGCTGGGGCGCGTTAGCCAGGATAAGAGAAGGCACAAAAGGGACTTTCAGAGGGTCGAAGAGACTCTCTTCGTTTTCTGTCTCTCTCGAAAGCCTAACTGGGGCCCAAGGTTAAGTGTGAGAAAGAGGGCAGCAGCTACACTCTCCGGAAGCAGCTCAGGCTGCCTCAGGACACAGGAAGAGAGCTTCCAGGTTCCTTCTGTCCCTCTCCAGCCTATGGCCCTGCCTCCACAGGACACCCTCACCATGGAAACCGGCGCTGCGGACACAAGCGACAGCACCTGAGCCGGCGATCACTGACTGCCTTTTCTGTAACGATTTTAGACCTGAGGTATTTAGATTCGGTAGCTGAATACTCCTTAAAGTCGCAAAAACTTCACAGAATATAACATATGACATATACACATACGTAAGGCCAAATTTCCTTTACCCTGAAAAAAAGAGGAAGTTGCTTATATTCAAGCTCTTACATAGCTGCTTCTATCATGGAGCGCTCTCCAAATTACTATATTATGAATAATCGACTTCGATCAATGCTACTTTTGGATGCTTACAAAGGCTTGACAGAATTCATAATGTTAAAAAGAAAAAAAGGAAATTTAACGCGTTTCGTCATGAATGATTCCTGGGGTACGAGCTCACAACCACATGTGCTGAACGAGGGCAGCAAAACCGAGTGACTCAGGTGACGAGGTCACGGACAAACACCTTGAAGAAGAACGAAAAGTAAACATAGCTGGCTGTCCTGACACTGTGAATGGAGTCTGTGGCCTGGGTAAAATTTCCACCGACACCATACGCGTGGACCCCCAAGGTGAGCATCTCAGACCATCCAGGTGGGGCAGCCTGGGGCCTGCTGAGACTCGCCCGCGGGTTTTGTGAAGACACTGATGCCGAAGATGAGTCACTTAGAATCTGAGAAAAGTTGACTCACAGGTGGGAAAAGAAAAAAAATGCCATTTCTCAATTATTAAACACGATTTTATAAAAGATTTTAAATCTGGGTTTATTACTGAACTAATGTTATAAGCTGACATTTGACTATTTCATCTATTCTAAAAGTTTACATATTCAAGTTGGCCCAAAACTATTTCTTTGAAATCTTCTCATTGGCAAAATAGGCCCATTGCTTTATATGGGGGCACATACAGAAGGTGAAGCATTTCGAGGGCATTTAGATATGACATAAGATTAATGCATGCAACACAACTTGCCATCACACACACCTGTACGTGATAGTAATGGATGTGATTTGCAAAGCTACAGTGTTTGTCAACCAGAAAGCAGAAGCGCCTTTTTTCTTCAAGTAGAGCTTCTCTGCAACCATCTGCGATGAATTTCTGGATTTCACTCTGGCGAGAAGTAACAGTTTCCACATACTAGGAAAATAAATAATAATTAGACAAGTGTAACAGTACCGACATAGCCTGACACCTATCTTTTACCATCTTTACTTGGTTTATTTTGATAATGGAGTAACTACTAAAGGCAGATAAACATTAGACAAAGTAACAAAGTTGTAACCTGACCTGAGCAGATAAACATCGTCATTAAGATCCCTGACTCATGAGTGAAGAGAAGTTGCCAAAGGCCTTACATTCCATTGGGCAATTTACACAAAATATTACTTGGTACTCTAGATATAAGATCTCGCCCTACTGAAAAATCATGGGCTTTGGAACCAGAAAGTTCAAGTTTAAACCCCAGTTCCAAGTGTTAGCACATGACTTAACCTAAGCCTCACTTTTCCCATCTGTAAAATGGGGACAGTAATGCTGCTCATGGAGAGTCCCTTACCTCCTGGAGCGAGGAGAAAATGTCAGCGTTTTTAGGAGGCAACTAATCACTCTTACCTCGGGAAACTCCATAGCCTTCAGCTGATACAAGTCCAAATGCTGTTTTTAACTTCAAGAGCGACATGAGTCCGTGGATAAAGTACAGACTGAATGCGGTAAGCAAGCTTCCCTGTAAACTGATTACCAACAAAATCAAGTAGTGCGAAGCACTCACCTCAAATTCTTTGTGTTCATATTTAAGTGCATTTCGTCCTCCTTGACTTTTCCTTCTGATTTTCTTCAATTCAGCTTGAGATTTCTCCAAAGAATCTAATTTATTCTTATGTTCTGTTTGGTATCTTTTAAGAGTAGCCTGTAAGTTAAGAGTTGCACATACTTTACTGCAGCACCTGCAGACGCTCAGGCAGTTATTCTGCTAACATCTCCACCGGGTGCGGCTGGCCGAGGCCCACGCCGCACACTGCCTCCCCCGCTGTGGCCCTGCGTGCCCACACCGCACATTGCTTTGTCTGCCCCAAGTCCCTTGTCTGTGAGAGGCCCTGGACTGGAAGGGAAGCTCTCGGAGGGCAGCAGTATCTTTTCTTTCTCTTGTTCTTTCTTTCCCGAAAGGTTTTTGGACACTGGGTGGTAAGTGCTTTGGTGAATAAATAACCAATATTAAATCCCATACTCCTGTTTTATGACTTATGACCTCAGGAAAGAGAATGAAGGACGCAACCTCTTCCAGTTGCTTGGGTGCTGTGTAGCAGGGTTTCTCAGAGCCTAACTGACCTGGGTTAATTCTGGCTTTTCCCCACATTTCCTATGTATCTCAGCAATTACTTAGTTTCCCTGAAATCCATCTTTCCCCTCTAAGCTGTACAGTGAGCATAATAAGAGTGCCCACATTATAGAATTTCTGTAGGGATAGAAATCAGACGGTGTGTGGAAAGTACTTGGCATTACACCCCTGAGAAGTCATGGGTGGCCCCGCAGCCCTCCGAGGCGCACAGAGCACGTGCACGCAGGTGCACCGCTTACGGCCACGTGCGGGTCTTGCTGAGAAGACGGGACTTTGGCTGGGAAAGCAAACAGCTACTCCACGGCAGACGGGAGATGGAGAGAGCCGTCTGGCTGGAGGGCCAGGCAAGAGAAAACTGCTGGAATCGACAACACCGGTGACTGGCAACAGGAGCCACACAGAGGCCGTGTCTGCCGGTCACACCTGGGAACCCCAAATGGTGTTCTCCCTGTACAGCTTGCGTCCCAGAGTGCTGGTCTGCGAAAGCAACAGATGCTCTAACACAGATGCAGACGACATCAACATGTGTGTGCTCCTGAAAACGATGCTTTCCAGAGCAGTAAGATTCCTTGCAATATTTTCTCTATGCTTTAATAAAATCTCAGTTTTAGCAAAAACGAATCCACTCGGCCCAAAGGAAACTTGTCGGTCTTATGCATTCATGTACGTACCAAACCCCTGGCTCCATCCTCATCTGACGCCGCCCACTAAACAGTGGGAGTTCTCCTTGGGCTCAGAGACGGGCCAGCGCAGCCCCCTGAGAGCCAGCCCCGTGCCCCTCGCCCACCTCTCCTTAGAGCTGGAGCAGAACCGTGCACTCACGTTCATGTATTTGACGTCAAGTTCGGTCTTCTTCTCCAGCTCATGGATAATCTCTTTATGGAATGTTTTGAACTGTTAAAAGGAGATAAAAAATTCATACCAGATTTGAGACTTTAAACAAAATAAAAGTTAAAAATAAACATTTTGTAAATATAAAAAGAGTTCACATACGTTTTCTTTAAGACTCTCGTCGAGTTTCTTGTGGGTACTTGAAATCTCTATGAGAACATGGCCTGTGAATAAAACCAGGAACGTTAGGGGGAAAAGCCACTGCGTGGTTTTTGTGATGAGATGAAGAAATGGGAACCAGCGAAGCACGGTCCACTGCTGCCTTGGGAGCCTGCAAGTGCCAGGCCCCCAACAGTCAGCAACACCGACACGTCCCCATGGCTGGTGGGCTTCGGAGAGATGCAGCGAACTTACTCTACCACGTTGTTCGTCAAAAAAAAGCCAACTTTGTCTTAAAACTCATTGTTCTTTCTATATTTACTCATTCCATATGGTAGATCTCATTTATCTAGTTTAATTTTTAAAATTTTCTTACATAAGATTCTCTTGGTCATTATGGTAACTGTAGGAATAAACGACTTATTTTTACCTAATCCCCAGAGTAATCTGATTATCTGTCAGGCATGGAAGATAAAGGTTATTTTCTTTTTCTCGCATTAGTTCTCGTGTCATTCTGGAAAGTATTAACGCCAGGGGAAACCATGGCAGGGACAGTGCTCTGCCTCCTATCTCCTGGGACTACTCCGATTCTTGGAAACATCTGCAGTCACATGACAGAAGAGAATGTTCCAGGACAAAGGAGACTAACTCCAAAAAGCAGCAAGACGACCACTTGATTTGCAAGCACACCTCTTGCAGTTCGTGGCAGTGTGCAAATCTCCACTACTAAACTCTGATAAAGGGGAATAAGAGCCTCTCTGCCAACTCATCTACCAACCAGGTCTGACACCTCTAAACTGGGAGAACCAAGCATCCTTGGGAACCAGCACTAGACCAGACACCAAACAACAACAAGGTGGGCTGCACTGACCATCCCACAGTGCAGTGGACAGATAACAGGAATTCTCTGGGTGAAACGAGGCTGCAGATGAGGGAAAACTGAAGTTACAACTGTGGCAGACTACGGGAACGAGAGAAAGAGCGCCACCTGAACCGTGACTTCCGCTGCCATCTCTGTCCGAAGGACTCTGCTGTGCCCTGCTCTCAAAACACTTTAAGACATCTGACGTTCGAATGGCCGGCCCAGTCTTTCCCCTCATCTGCAGACTCAGAAATTCAACTCCTTCCCGAACAGGTCCACCTGGGTGTCCTAACAGGCATCTCGTACTCAACATACCTCAAAGTGAACTCATCCCCTATTCTCTAATCCCAGCAGCCAGTCACACCTGTCATACCCTACGACAAAGACTCACTCCCTTGTGCGTGTGGTGTCACCACTTGGGCCGCTTCTCGGGTGAAACCATGCCTCTTACTCACCCTGCTTCCTTGGGTGGCAGATGGGCCAGCCCTCCCCTGCCCAGGACAGAAGGCACGTGGGAGGGACACGTGGAGTCCGTGTTCACCCAGTAATCTGCGCCACTAGAGGGAGAGGAAGAGTCTCCCCAGTCTGACGCCCCCCACACACCGAAACCTGCCAGCTGGACCTCTTAGGGGCCCCACCACCCGTCCTAAGCTCTTAGCATTTCTCTTGACTCCTAGCTTGTTCTCTTCTGGATCTTTCCACATGCAAACGTAATATGTTGCTCCCTCTGACCCCTCCCCCACGGTGTCCCAGGTCAACAAACTCCTCAGCCTGAAGCCCACCACACACAGTGCTGTTTAAAATACCATGGCGGGTGGCAGGGGTGGAGACTCTCCTGGAAGGCTGTAGGTGCATAACCGGTAAGGCCCTAAACATCGTGCGATCCTAGGAACCTCTAACAGAACAGCCTGCAGGGTAAATACGAAAGTGGTCAGACACATTCCCAGCACCCACGGCTGCACCCCGCCGAATTATCGAAAGGCCTGCTCCGCATCCTGAATGACGATGACGTCATTTATCCCATAATTAAGTTCTCCTGAAGCTCAACATGAAACAGAGTTCTTCACAAAGGAAGTCCTTGCACGACCGAGAATAAAATTATATTAATGTCACTTTATGTCAATCATTTCAGATACTGAAATAATCTAAGTGACTTTCATATCTCTTTTCAACCCATACATAACTCCTGGTTTGAGATGAAAAACAACAAAAAAGCCAACTTTGTTCATGTGAAAATCAAGCCCTTTATTCTTGGCAAATCGTATCTACTTTAAAAAAAAGTTTAAAAGTAATTTTGCTGAAATCAGAGTGATTCAAGCTAGAATCAAGGCATTCACATTTTTTTTTTTTTTATGCTGTCATGAACTTTATTTCTACAACCTTATTTAACGCAGCTCTCTTGGAAGTGTGTTGTCAAAACAAAAGCATGTGCTCGTGGGGACACTGCTGACCTTGGCGCTCTGGGCTGGGGCGCCCCAGTCCCCTCCGCACCCCACGCCCCTGCCGTGCCTCTTGCCCCTCCTCCCGCGGTCTCCCCCAGGCAGCTCGGGCGGAAAGGCCCGTGAAAGGCCCATTCACTCTGCGGCGGTGTGGACACCTGACTTATCCTCGTTATTCCTGGCCCTTGCAGTCCCTGCACTTTAAATGCCAACCTCGCAGCAGCCGTCTCTGAGTCCGCCGCGGTCATGAAAAGGATGAAAAAACATCATTTCTGTGCATGCGAGCTGCCAAAAGTGTATCTTGAACCAGAAAATGAAAACGGCCTTTATGTTCAATATACAGAAGTTTACTCTTAAGCATAGCAAGTGTTAGTTTGTCTAAAACGTGGTATCATGCATGTTTACTCTTAGCCATACAATTTTTTCCATAAATTATATTTGAGAAAAAAAATTTTTTTTTATAAAGAGGGTGGAGTTGAGAAAGCACAGCCCAGAGTCTAATGGAGCAGAACTAAACGCACACCCAGGCGGGGAGCAGCGTCTCGATCCCAGAAACCAAGCGCCGTAGGTACGGGACCAACTATAGCCTTTTTCTCCTTTTAGGTTTTGAGTTGACATTTTGGGGAGAAACTAATAGTAAGTATAGTAATGTGACTCAGCCTGAATAAATTATATTCTTAAATGGCAATATTAAAGGAATTTAAATATATACCTATTTTAAAATCATGAACTTGACATAATTAAAAGTCAATGTCTACTATCAGTATTTCGTAAAATTCATACAAATAATAGCTAGTGTTAGGAACCATGAACAAATACGTCTAACATTTTAGATAGTGCTGTATAAAGGTTTACATTCAGCCAATGGGCAGTATGGACTTAGAATGAAAAGTTAAATAACAAAAATTTAAAGAGTATTATTGGTATGAACGCATCGTTTTCATTTGAAATGCAGATTAGTCATTGGACGATTAATATATCTTCAACTAGATAATTCTTCATCAATTCAGAGTACAAATTTAGAGGAACCAAACAGAGACTACTAAGGGACCTGAGCAGCACAGCACAGGTGCTGAACGGGCAGGCATAAACATTCTTTTTCATTTCTATTTGATCGTGACAATCGGAACCCATGTATTATTTCGAGAGAGCACGGAGCACTGCCTGAGTCACGTACCACTTCCTCCATGTCACTTCAGGTAGACTCGGACCATAAAATGACAGGTGGAAGCCAACCTACTGCTGGCCTGAAGTTACACTATATGGATTCAAGTAAGACTGACCAAAAATGTCACTGGAAAAAGGATATTTTTTTGGACAATTTTCCAAATATCAAATGTGATGAGGAGAAAATGTAATGGAAATTAAAGCAAATCATACATGGGATGTGTTAATACACAAGTATGTACTCTACAAATTAGAGTCATTGACACAGAATAATTATGCAGGCAGCTTATGTCACAGGCATGTGACCAAACTTAAAAGGCTCTGCCAGCATCTAAGAATAAGCTACCAGTGGCTGTTCAAACTCAGTCCCCGGCTATAGTCAGAGGTGCTCTCCTCTGGTCAGTGTTGCCACTGTGAACACCGTGCATGTGGGGATAATGCCAAATAAGTGACAGGGTGAGCATTCCATTGAACATTCCTCCAAAAGTCTAGCTTCTAATGTAACCGACTACAAACAGTTCTAATTAATGTCTTGCACAGAGACTCTTATTATTCTATACCACTGAGCATGATTTATCTCATCTTATGATGAAAAAAAGTGGGACAAACAGAAGTTATACAAGAGAATTATAGAGTGCTCTACAGTTCTTCCATCGTCTGAGGCGAAAGTAAAGTGCCAAATGACATCCCACTTATAAGAAAGGATGCGTGTAGAAATCTCTAGAGTAGCCACTAAAAGAATAAAGTGCAAAAATCTACCAAGCTACTAGGGGGGAAAAACAGTAAAAAAGAGGATGAGAAGAAATGAACATAGGACAGAGAGCAGAACACAAAAGTGTAAGTAAATGGACTATAGTTAAATTAAAAGATGAAGATTGTTAGGATTAAAAAAGCAACAACACTCAACTATATTCTGCTTACAAGAGACACACCTTAAATACAGGGATATGGAAAGGTTGAGAGATAAGGATATATGGCAAATACTAACCAGAAGAAAGCTGATGTAGGTGTATTAAAACCAAACAAAGATGACAAAGTAGAGGACAAGAAGCATTATTAGAGATAAAGCAGTGATTTATCAGAAAAATTTTTATTTATGTGCATCTATTATCACAGTCTCAAGATATTTAAACCAAAACTGAATTATAAAAAGAAACAAATCAATAATCACTATAGGAGACTTTAATATATATCTCTTAGTGAACTGATAGTACAAGCAACAAAAAGATACAGATGACCTGAATACGATAAATACTTGACCCAGTGGACATATATAGGATCCTATATGTGACAACTTCATTTTTTAAGCAAAGAGAATATTACAAAGGGATCGAAAAAAAAGCTCATTGTATTTCAAGAGACTGAGATCATACTGAGAACGTTCTTTAACCAAGCCCAAATTAAACTCGACACTATTAATGAAAAGCTAACTAGAAAATGTCCATATGTTGGAAATGAAAAAGACTTCTAAATAACCCATAGGTCAAAGAAGAAATCACAATGGAAGCTAAAATTGTTTTGAAATGAAATGATAAAGATAGTATATAAAACATCTAAGATGCAACTAAAGTGGTGATCAGAGGAAATTTACAGCCTTTAATGCATTTATTATAAAATAATGAGTGAAAATCAATGCTCTAAGTACTCATTTCAAGAATTTAATGGAAAATTACCCAATAAAAAGAAACGAACTACTGATAGACGTAAATACATTTGTTCACCAACAGACAGATACACACAAAAATGTTCAGAGACGTTTCATTCACAATATCTCAGACAACACCAACGTCTATCACCTTGAGAATGGATAAACTGTGGAACACCCAAACAATGGGAAAGGATCCAAAAATCTGTAAATAGATACAGCTCAAATCCTTGTCTGACACCTAAATGTCACATGCACAGGGTGAGACTAAGAAATGCAGAAAAAGCAACAGCTGGAAGGCTGGAGAGCTTAGCAGAGTCTCAGCAGATATACACGTTGGGGATACAGAGCTGGGGATCAAGTCTACCAAGGCAGGAAGACTTGGTGAACATCACAGGTTCCCCACTGAAAGTGAGAAGGGCCATACCTTAGGAATAAGGACTAATTCACAGGTCGAAGGGCAAACCAGATCCATCTGAAAAAAGTCTAAAACTAAGCCTCCATGAAATCAGGGTGGTCCACCAGTAATTTAACTGCTTGCCAGAATAAAACTCTACACTCCTAAGAGGAAGAGAACAGAATCCAGTTTCTAAAACACTTAACCATGATGTCTGGAAGAGGGCGGTGGAAAATCAGTAGGACAGGGTGAAATGTAAAACTACAGACTCTGAACTCTTTTTTTAGTAGGGTCATAGTTTGGTTGGTATTCCAAAATACATTTTATAATTCTAATACTACTAAAATTTATTTATAACTTCATTATAACAATATACATAGATTTATGAGATTTTTATAATTTTATACCATTTCTAGTAATTCCAGAACTATTTTAACAATCCCCAGGGGCTTCCGGTGGGGGATGAGGGGTGGGAGGTACAGAGAGCAGGGAGGGAGCAAACAGTTTGAAATCAGCCAGGGCTGCTCTGCTCTGTATAAAGAAGTTAATACAGAGAGAAGCCCTCAAGAGAAGTTTCTTTTCTAAAGCTTTATCTGACCTGAGGAAGGACAATTAGCTAAATAACTCCAGCCCCTCTGGCCTTCCAGTCTCAAGCTAGGGGAGAAGAATAAAGCTAAGAAACTCTTCTGAAGGTCACATCTCAGGTACTATGGCCCATCGAAAATACCCTGCAAAGCAAAAAAGGAAGATTTAAACCTAAGATTATTGAATGCTCTCTCTCCCAGTACCCTCCACCCATCACCCATCAACATAGCTCCAGGATAAGAACAGCAGGCTTCATCTGAGACTCCATTTAGAAGGATTTAAAACAAACAAACAAAACTCAAAGATAACAGGAAAGACAAAAACCAAGGACATCAAAGGAAACTGAAGTACTTCAGAAAGAAAATCAGGTATGTCAGAAACTTGAATTTACATAAAGAAATAAAGAGAATTAAAGATGGAATATAAAAAGTAACTGCTCATTCAAAATAATAATAGCAACAAGGTACCGAGTGGTTGTAGCTTACGGATACCTGAAATGAATGACGACGGTGCTGGAGAGGATGGGGAGGCACAGGTAATACTGTGTCATGAGGTACCTGTTCCATTTTCTATAAACCTGTAACTACTCTAAAAAATATACTTTATCAACTAACGACACAAAAAACGACACAACAGCCATCTGGAACCAGCAGTAGTTAGGAGGCAGCACCTGCTTGGAGGAAAACACGCAGTGTCTGAATGTTTCCAGAAGTTGCATGTGGACAAGAGCTTGACCTGAGTGTCAGTTACCTGTGTGCCCCAGGGCCTGCCTGGCACACAACAGGCTCTAAAAGTCTGGTTAATAAATATACCGAACAAACGAATAAAAGGATGATTGCAGTGAAAAGGAACGTAAAGAAGTACAGTGACGGCAGGAAAAGATAACTCCAGCGAAAGCCTGACCTGACCCGGGACGGCATCTGTACTCTGCTTTTACTGCTGCACGATATTTATTGCAGAAACTTCTAAAGGAAAAGTTACTTTTGTTGAAGCTGAATGCCTGGTCCTCAACTCGCCCTCCTTTAATTCCTCCATGAAACCACTGTTTTCAGATGAAGAGGCAGGCTCTGTGTGGCAGGCTGCACAGACCCTGGCTGCATTTGGGGTGTGACCCCGAGCCCCAGCAGAGCAAGCCCTCTCAGGACCGGCACCCCCGCTGAGCTGTTCCCATCCCCAGGGCCCTCATGGGCAAATTCCTGGCGAATTTTATTTACCCAAGCTTTTGTTACTAAACAACATCAAGGTCTGGTCTCAGAAGCTCCTGAGCCACAAAAAAGATCATCTTTTTAAAAAAAAAAAACAAGGGATATTTTTGTTTATAAAACTTTTATTTTGCCAAACAAGAAACTAAAATACTGGACTATGTGGGTTCGGTGCCTGGCACGTGAGAAGCGTTCGGAGGGAAACGTGCCCAGAGCAGGACACGCACGAGGCAGTGTCAGCCTCCCGCAGAGTCCTGATTTCTGGTGACACGTGGGAAAGGAAAGATGATGCGGAAAGGACAAAGTTGGTATAAACCACTTATTTTTTGGTAGTCTGGCAACCAAAGTGAAATAAGGTAGCTAGACAGCAACATTAAACATTCTTTTTCTTTTTTAAGAGAAGAGATGACAACAAGGTTTGAAGGAAGAATAAATGGAAACCAATAAACTCCTTATGACTGACATAGGAATTATTTCTTAATTATTTTTAAAATGCTTTAAAAATAAAATATTCTAGATATTTTAAAATCAGAATTATCAGACTTATCAGAGATCTAGTCTTTCAATATCCAAGGTTGTTGATAGCTAGGGGAGACGTCTTCTCTGAAAATTATATCCAAATATTGTGTCAAGGAGCAGGGAGATTCAGGTCTTAGGTGAGAATTCTGTCATTGGGAGTGATAAATTGAGGAAGAGAACTGAATGCTTATTACCTACTTCATTTCCGTTAGCAATTAAACTAATTTAGCCTATCCGCTGTACACTAGTACTGTCAAGTTAAAGTATGTACAGGGTTTGCAATGAAAAAAAAAATTTCCCAAGGAGGATTTTAATGTACTACTCTTATTTTAGCTAAAAAGACAATGTCAATTTACTCAAGAGTATCAATTATACATCACACAGAAATAATCTGTAGATTTTACATCCATATACAGATTACAAGTGATTGTTTTCTTTACATCTGAATGTAAAATACAGCATTAGAAAATTAAAAGTTTTCTACAAGCTATTATAACAAGTGAGTAAGTTAACATTAATTATTCACCTCCCTTTTTCCTTGATTAGTAGATGAAGGCTAAAATATGACCACCTTGACACTAACAATAATGAATGAAGCTGACAACGAGTTATTCCTTATGGTGTCACTAATTAACTGTACGCATTTCCATTCAAACTTAAAAAACACTACATTTGAAATTTTAAAAAGATCTTTAAGATAATAAAACAGGACTCCAAAACACAAAGTTGTGGACATGCACAGGTAGAGATGGCACTAAGAGACAGTTCCAGTTCACGATGACCGTCTTAAACATTTCAAGTGAAAAATTTTTTCAAAAGAATTAAGGATTTCTGTTGTCTTGTTTTAAAGCGACCACTTCTAATTGAACAAGTTTAAAAACAAAACAAAACAGGGCTATAGCTCCCAAGTTTGTCAGAAAGCCATTTACTCCTTTGATCTAAAACCACACACGCCATGCAGATGTTGGGTGGCGCTATCACACTGTGAATTTAAGGGAGAGTCACAGAATCGTGCATCCATGTTCTCTCTCATTCCACGACTGCTGCAACGCGGAGCAAGAACAGAATAACTCCATGCTTCTGCAGCTCACATGTCACCATCGCCGCCTTCTACCTTAGACGGGAAGATGCCAGACACCAGCACGCAACTGTCGGACCCTCAAAGACAGCAACAGCTCACAGGTACCCAGTCCTTCCCCTGTGCCAAGTGCTGAGCTAACTGCCTTTCGGAGATGGCCTCATTCAGTCCTGACCTCTGAAGTGGGGCACCGCTATCGCCCACATCATACAGAGGAGGAAGCTGTGGCTCTGAGAGGCTTTAGATGGTTTTCCTATGGTTACTCAGGCACTAAAGGTGGTGGGGCCGGGGTCTGAGCTCATGTCTGATCCTGAGCCTGTGCCCTTGGCTACTCTGCACCCTCATTCGCATAGGCGAGGGAAAATCTCGAGGAAGAGGAAGTAGATTTTCTTGGCTGGGTACCCTAGGGCAGAAGGATGCCCAGTGTATGTGAATTACAGGGAGAGGCATGTCTACTCAACATCTCAGAGCTGAAGGAGAACTGGAGTGGTGGGACTGATGCCCCAGGCCCCCTGCCTCCCGCCCCCGATGACCTGCCGCGGCCCAACAACGCACAGGGGACCTAAGTCCAAGTCAAACGGACTGGGCAATGGCTACCTGGCTTGATGCACCTGAAAACTTTAAACACTGAGAGTGCTTCAGGAAAGGAACTGAGGAGGCATAAAAAGATGACGATCCGTTACAAAGGGCAGGGAGACCCACTGCCTGCCACACGTACCACACACTGGAGAAGGGGCTCTCGGAAAAGGGCTGGGGCGTCCCATTCCCACGCTGTCTCCCCGCATGCGCCTGTCGGATGGATGTGTAAACAAAGAGCCCCTCACTGGACCAGGGGAGACTCGGATGAGAAAGTAGCGGGACGCAGCTGGCACGCGGTGCTCCGCGGCAGCTGCTGGCTTCGGACCGAGGGAAGACGGCACCGGGCGCGGAGTGCTGGCTAGTGCGGGGCAAGCGGAGCAGGGCCCGTGCTGTCCACAGGGACTACAGCGTGCGCTCACACGACGGACTCCGGGCTCACATCCCCCGCTGCCGTCGTTCCCACTCGGTCTGACGGGCATCCCAAACCTAACGCGTCTTTGAGCACATCCTGACGCCCCGTCGCCGCAGCCCTTCGCACTGTCAGCACAGCGAGCCCGTGGCCGCCCCTCCGTCCTAGTCCACTCGCTCATCACCCCTTCTCACCTGGGCGGGGACAGCCTCCCACCCCGGCCGGGGTCCCACCCTTCCAGTCTACTCTCTGTACGGAAGCCAGGAAGAACTTTTTAAAATGCAAGTCAAACCAAGTCACCCCTGAGTTCAAAACCTTCCGAGGCTCCTGGTCTCCACCTCAGCATTGCTACCCTGACCCACAAGCCCCTGGAGACCGCGCCCTTGGGCCTGCCCTGCCTCAAGGCCTCATCTCCTCCCGCTCTCCACCCTGAACCGCGCCCAGATGGCCGAGCCTCCGCATGGTGACCCAGGCTCACAGGGCGTCAAGGTCACCCCAGACAGCCGCCTGCCCCTGCGGGGCTCCCTCTCCACTGCCCCTGGCCACTCTCCCTGAACCCGCCCCACACCACCACCGGCTCCATCACTCAGCGGCCCCTCCCTCACTGAGACCTGGCAGTCAGACCTGTCTGTTTACCGCCCACCAGAGTGCAGGCCCCGCCCCCGCCGAGCGCAGGCTTCATGCACTGATTTATCCCTTGTGACTAGAAAAACAGTGACAACCAGACGGCAGCTGCTCATCTGAATGAGCGCATTGCGATTTCAATGAGGAAAGAAAAGCCGTGATCTCCGAACTACTGAATATTTGGTTTTATGTGCTCTTCAGAATATCATAGAATTACTTTTTCTTCTTTCAGTTAAGGTATAATTTTTCAAAAGAGCTAAGAAACAAATCCCGTGTTCGCCCCGATGCTCACCCCCCTCCCCAGGACAGGACTCCACCTCGGTACCAACAGAGGAAAATTTAAAACAGAGAAATGTAGGCAACTATCAAAAATGATGAGTAAATGAATTACTTATGAATTCAAAGAAATACGTGCAGAATGTTAAATTTTTAAAAAGCAGTACATAAAGTTTATATAGCCAAATGCTTTAACTATGTAAAAATGGATATTTTAAAATAAAGAAACTGTTTATTAGGTTCATTGTTTAGTAAAGGTATTAATTTTTTTAAAAAAGCGCATTTTAAGATTCATTATAAAATAAAAGTATAGTTCTAAACTTCCTGGAGAACTCATAGTCATTTAAAAATATTAATACTAAGTGGGAAGCTGGACAGGATTAAGTAGAAAATAAAAATGACAGAATATTGAAATATTTAATCATATACATATGTAGAGAAAAGAGACCTTAGTATGCCACAAATTTCTATCGTTATAGCAGAGGAAGCAGCTGACCATCGGCCATGGCTTTGAGTTATAAATACCTGTCATATATATACATTATCAGCTTCACTGTGCTCCAGAGTTACAGAAATAGACTTATTCTGGACTCGATGAGTCCAGTTCTTAGTTGTAAAGAGCTTGCCATTTAATTTGCCTCTTTAGTCACCTCATAATTTTTATCTGTGAACCCATGCTCTTAAAATATTAGTCAGCTTTTAATAACTCAAAACCTTCCAGTTTTTACAATGAGTTCTTATTTCAATTTGAAATGAGACATACAAGCACAGAATCTGCAGCCTAGCCCTTGAAATAACAAGGCTCCAATTTGAATTTGTACTCATTCTATCCCACGATCCTCTCCATGAGTCTGAAATCTCAGGCAAAATGAAATATCCCTTGTCCCCTCGATCTGTTCCCTCCACAGGAAACCATCACCCTTTCCACGTCCAACGCCGGCCGTCAGGGTATCACGGCATCCCCTGACACTCCGTGTCCCTCTACCTCTCTTACCCCCACATGCGGTCATCGCTTCCTGTGAAATCCTGTAGCGTTTATACCTCTTACTCTTGCACTCGGTCCTGGTTTAAAGCTATGCGTGCATACATTTCCATAATCTCCCTGACTATGTTGTATTTTGAAGGTGGAGACCAAGTTTATAATGCTGTATATTACAGCCATGGTTTCGAGAGCCCAGAGAAACTTAGTTCACAGTTAGAACGAAGAGCCCAGGACCCTGACCTGACATGCTCATTTGGTTACTGACAAACATTCCTAAGCTCATCCTAGAGTGTATCTACTTCTCACACGCTTGCATCACTAAAGTTGTGCTGAACGGGACAGAGATGGCACATGTGTTGTAACTGCAGCTGCCTCTCCTTCTGGGACTCCCCTGCAACCGACATTGCTCAAGGATCACACCTCTCACCTCTGAGGGCTGTCGTGAGAATTCAGCGAGACTCCCGAATTCTGTGTTTCCAGCAATACTAACACAATCCATTTACCGCATTATTCATACTGAGTCAGGGCCAAGTAAAACTCTTCAAGGAGTTGTGGTGAGGTTACGAGGGTGCACTCGTGGGACGTGCCGTAAAGGATGGAGGATGCTGCCTAAAAGATTTCTGACCCATCCGGATCCTAATTCAGGGTTTTGGATTTCTCCTCCGGCCATGACTAGGTATGAACAACACCACGGCTGGGCTGCGAGCGCTGGGAAAAGTGCACTAGGCTTCCTTTTTTTTTATTTATGAAATTTATTTTCTTATATAAATTATGTAGAGTTATTACAATGTCTGTTACATTTAGTATGAATTACTTAGGATACCCCACGCTGGGAACTCTCAGGAGTGATCTACTACTTTTCTTGTAACAAAATACACAGAACATAAATTTACCAAAAGTGACACTTAGCACATTCACAGTGTTATGCAACCATCACCACTATCCAGTTTAAAAACATGTTCGCCATCCATAAAGAAAAACTGTACCCACTAAGCAGTCACCCCGTTCTCCCCTCCCCCCGCCCCTGGCAACCCCCAATCTGACTGCTGTCACTAAGAGATCTGACTTTGGAGAGTTCATACAAATGGAATCATATCCCATGTGACCTTTTCATCTGGCTTCTTTCACTTAGCACGTTTTCGAGGGGCCTCCGTGCTGTGGCGTGTGTCGGCAGCACATGGCTTTTGCCTGGCTGCTCCCCTGTATGGATACACCGCATTCTGTCATCCACTCATGAGCTGCCAGACATGTGGGTTGTTGTTTTTTTTTTGCTAAGATTTCGTGTGGGTACGTGTTTCATACCTCTTGCAAGAGATGGAATTTGCTGGGTCATATGGTAACGATGTTCAAATTCTGAGGAACTGGTAGACTCTTCCAGTGCGGCTGCTCTTTTTTACATTCCTATCAGCAACATCTGAGGGTCCCAATTTCGTTGTATCTTTGCTGACGCTGGTTACTATCTTTTTAATTACAGCCACTGTGTTGGGTGTGAAGTGCTCGCTCATTGTGGTTATGATTTGCATGTCCCTAATGGCTGGTGTTGGGCATCTTTCCATGTGCTTGTTGGCATCTTTACTTCTAATAATTTTGTTAAGTCATTCAGAAAAGGAGAGAGTACCAGAGGAGGTACATTTATTCCTAAAACTCTCAGAACCCCACTTCCACTATCGAGGAATCTACCTGATTCCAACCAAGGCCGTCACCTTCCAGTATGGTATCTCCATTTGCTTGAGGTCGTGTGTCAGGCCAGGCCTCGCTTGTGTCATGATTCTATCTACACCTGTCTTTGGCGTGTTCCTCTCCCTTTTACTTAGTTGTCCTCCTTCCTCAACCTGTCACAGGGGCCACGACCCTTCGCAGCTTCCTGCGCATCTGACCAGAGCCGCTCGTTCCTGGCATGCTTTAAAGTCCCTTCCCCTCCTCTGTGTTAGAAAGTGGCTTTGTTTCTGACACGTAATTAAGGCCTAGCACGGGGCCATGAACAGAGTACGATACTGCACAGCTGTACGGGGTGTGAGCAGGTCTCGTGAACAGTGATGGTGGTGTGGTAAGGTACAGCCCTTGGGTCCCCTGGGCCACCACCCCGCACTTCCACCTGTGCAGTTGCTGTGGCCCCCTGACCAGCTGTTCTTTGTTATGGCTGAGAGCGTAAGAACAAGGACTCCACACTGACCCCATCTTCAGCTGACAGGACACACACTAGCCCTGAAGGAGAAAAAGACCAATTTGAATAACTGTGAAAACTGGGTTTAAACAAGATATTCTGTGCTTCACATACTTCAAAATTCAAAGGTTTAAGAGAATAAATAAGTACCATAAAGTATCATGAAAAATGGGCAACGATGTGCCACATTTGCATCCAGGATGTACTCATCATGCAATCAGGAAGCATTAAACGTTACACTGACTAATCTTGATTTGACAACTTAGCTTTTATATCTGTAGTTTTTTTTTTAATACTAATTATGGTACATCGTTTGCATATTTAGTTACTTGAAAGCTGAGAGAAAGAATGTTCTTCTCGTAACGACTCCTGATTGTCTGAAGGAAACAAAATACAGACATACATGCTGAATCAGTTTCAGACTATATGATGAGTCACTATCTAACACAATCTTTTATCTGTTGAGCTATAATGGGCAGGATAATCTTGACTGTCACAAGATAAAGCATGTCAGAAAAAGCATATCTTACTGACATAGAAAATTAAATTGGCACGACAGGCCACATAGCTGGCAGACTGCCTGGATCAAATTAACTAGCCATTAACCAGCTGGTGACCTCAGCAAGTTAGTTACTCTCTTTGAACCCCCGTTTTCTCATCTGTAAAATGGAAATAATAGTATGTACTTCAGAGGGCTATGATGATGAGGCGTACGGGCGTTAATATTTGTAAGGTGCTTAGGACAGTGCCTGGCACACAGCCGGTGCTATGTTCAGCAAATAAAATAAATTCCCTACTGTTTCCTACTTTTGTAGGAAGGATTTTAATCTCTTAAAGTGAGCCAAACTTGCAAGTAAAAGTTAAGTGTTTTTGGTCAATAACAACTGCTTTGGCTCCACTTAGCTCACTCATGCACTCTGGTATGAATTCATTTATTTTATCTAGACCTTAGGAATGTTATTTGTAATATTTTTGTGAATTCATAACATTTCTTTTAAAACATTTCAGATTTTTTTCCTACTCTTATTTTTCAGACCTAAGACTGTCAGGTTGAATTTTGAGTTATCAACAAGGCAAAACCATAATAAATATTTTTTAAAAATGACATAACCTAAAACATTCTATCAATAACAAAAGAAAACCTATCATTTTCTAGGTTCCTGGCTGGTGAGGGCATAAAAATCTTCTGTTTTGCGCCCAAGAAACTGGCCCAAACAATTCAGTAATTTTTAAAAATAATGCGATAGCTGACTAACCTGGAACAAAATAACAGTCTAAATTTATGTAATGGAGAGCTGTAAGGACCTCAAAGCAAATTTGTAAACTCTCCAAAGAGAGTATCCTGTTATTCCTTGGGAAATAAATGGGAACAGGCTTTATTTTTCTATGCTTTAAAAATGTTAAAACACGTTCGAAGTTTCTTTTAAATATTTTGCCAAAACATTTTCCCCTGACCATGTGTTTTCCCCTATAACCTTTTCAATATTCACTAAGTCTTTAAAAATAAATGTTGTTTGATTAAGGGACAAAACTAGAAGTTTTGCATAAATTTGAGCTTCCCTTTTTAAATAAGTACTGTTCCTTGAGTTGAACTGTGTACATGTGATAAAGATTTATATGTGTGACTACAGGCACACACCCTGACAACCTGAGTCACATGAATAATTATTCATATGACTTATTATTTAACAGTTAAACATAGCAGATTAAGATATTTTACCTGCCAAATCCTGACTACTGAGCTCTGGTTTCTGGCTTTCTGTTTGTTTGTTCATTCCTCCCGACAGGGCAAGGTAATTACGCTTTTGAGCTGCTGACACCACTGTGGTTGTCAGGGTCACACTGTTAATGCGGACGAACCCAAGCACTTAGAGGGCAGGTGGTAAAGATTTGCTTTTTCTTTGGAGAAAAGGGTATCAAACCCCTCAGGAGATCACTCAGTCTTCACCTTTAAGAAGCTGTAGACACTGCAGGTCTTCCACCATCAGGGAAAGGGCCTGTGAAGGGCCAGGTCTTAGATAGGTTAGGCCTTACACGCCAAGCTTCTCTGCTGCAGCTGCTCGGCTCTGCCCCCGAGGCCTGAAAGCGGCCACAGACAACACATGAACAAATGGGCATGGCTGCGTTCCAATAAAATATTATTTACAAATAGATGCCGGCCAGCCCCTGGCTACAATTAAGGTACAACTGATAAAAGGTGATGCTTTAGCAAAACGATTTGAAAAGAGACTTCAAAATATATGCCAATTCTTACTGTAATCTTCAAGTGGTTGAGCGCATTCATAAAAATGACTAGAATCTGGTATTTTTCTTTAATTACTAATAATTTCCTATAACTTTCAATTATAGTTGAAAAGAAGCAATGACATATTCTGAATAGTCTCTAAATAAGAGAACAGACTATTCATAAAATATCTTTTATTTTCAAGAGAAAATGATCAGGAAACGACTATTTTTGGGGGAAGGACATGTATCTGGAAGACTTATAGAAAATTAAAATCTGTCATTTCTTAACTTTCTTAAAAGTACTGATACCTGCTATAGCATGAATGAATCCTCAAGTCATAATACTAAGTGAAAGAAAGCAGTCACAAAAGATCACATATTAGATGATTCCATTTATATGAAATATCCAGCATAACCAAATCTACAGAGATAAAATACAGTAATGGCTGCATATGGCTGGAGTTGAGGGTGAATGGGAAGTGACTGACAATGGGTATGGAATTTCTTCTTTGGGTGATGAGAATATTCTAAAGTTAACTGTGGTGATAATTTAAAACTTTACGAATATACGAAAAACCACTGAACTGTACACTTTAAATGGGTGAATCGTACTATTCATGATCTCAATAATGCTGTCATAGAAAATAGGATAAATTAACGATGGCTTTCTTATGTGGGATGATAAACACCCTTATTGCTTAAACCACTATTAGTTGGATATTTTGTTACTTTTGGGCCAAAAACATCTTAAATCATTCACACATCATTGGGTGAGCTGATGCTTGAAAGCAGGATATGTAAAGGGAAACACCCACAGCTAGAAATCAGAAAGG
This sequence comes from Pteropus alecto, assembly GCF_000325575.1. Taxonomy (NCBI): domain Eukaryota; kingdom Metazoa; phylum Chordata; class Mammalia; order Chiroptera; family Pteropodidae; genus Pteropus; species Pteropus alecto. The sequence continues at coordinate 19,669,828 of NW_006431919.1, read as the reverse complement.
GTACTGCCGCAGCTCTGTCTTAATTTAGAGGCTGATCCAAAAGACAGACATAAAGTAAAAGTCTAATCAATTTGCTCCTCCGGCTGTTAGCCTCCCTCTGCCCCTTAAGTGAGAAGAGACTGAAATGCTTCGCTTTGACACTCTGATTAACATTCATGATGTATGTGGCCAAGTTTTCCCAAGCTGAATTCTCTCTATAAATTCCTACGAATTAAGTAAATATTTTACCCAGAGCATATTTTCTTCACTTATCTCCTAAAGTACAAAAATACCAGAATACAACAAAAATTTCATGTAAAAATATGTATGAAATGAAAAAGGCTGTGTCTTAAAGCAACCCTAAAAATATTTTAATTCAACATTAAAATATAAAATACTTTTATAGCTAAGTGGATACCAGACTAATTGGGAAAATCGCTTTGTAAATTATGTAAATATTCGGCCATAGACCTGAAACTATATGAAATAATATTGAATGTCAACTCTTAATTTAAACAGTTAAAAAGAAAATAAAGAGGAAAAAACTTACTTTTATAATCAAAGTTTTAGAAAAATAAGAATTTTTCAGCATCCCCTTCTTTCTAGAGCAATATTTTTAAAATGAAAAATTTTAAACTATAGGATTTTTTTATGTGTGTGGGAAAAACAAAGGTTTTTCAGAAACAATACTCCTAATGAATAAAAATTTTGAAATAATTTGTGATCTTACATATGCAATACTTCTTCAATTTTATCACAGAATTTATAAGTTTCATAATTCAGTTATGAATACCAATACCAAGAGTCAGTAGCTATGCAATAAGATCTTGAAAAATGAGAAAAATACAATCTACTTTAGATCTTTCTCTTTATTTGATGAATTGTCCACTATTTTTTTAAACAGGGAATTTAAACAGAGGGTAGTATTTCAGTCTAAACTTTAACAAACAAACAAAAAACTATGCAAATCAAAATAAATTAATATTAGGCCTCCAAATATTAACTCCAAATAGCAACTCTTACTAGGACAGTAGTTTATCAGGGAGTTGCTGTAAATGAGTAGAAAAGTAATAACGACATGAGATAGTGAATATAAGCAAAGAACAACCTAAAACAAAAAAACACAACGAAAATTATTTCCACCCCTTCTGAGTAAAATACACATCCGCATGAAAGAAACGTCACCATTGCAACATACTCTCCTTATTGGAACTGAAGTTTTAAGTTCCTGTTTAAAACAACATGGTTGCTGTGGAAATAGCTGATTCAACATTAGGAACTTACGGCTGAATAAAACAAGGTGTGGAACAGAAGTCTTACTTAAACAGTGGCAAGAACCACAAAACACTAAAGCAGCAGGAACGATGCTGACTCAGAGCACCATAAGCTTAATGTAAGGGTCATATATTATTTTCCCTCATGCTTGACACAAATAGGATGTGTCTTTTTCATTTAGTCCTATTTTTTGGAACCCTATAATCATCTCAATCACCTCTCACATGTCCTAAGTTTTATTATCATCTTCTGTCTATATAATGCAGTGTGTATTTTACCAAACTGACCTTGTGTAGGACAGAGTCACTTTAGTTCAGTCTTCGCCAGAACATGCCAAAGTTATGGCACTAGCAGAACCCAAGTCAGGATTTTGAAAAATTTTTAGATGTAACTGAGTCTATTAAAAACAGCAGTATTGATGTTCATAATACAGCATCGCCTCAGGCTTAAGTTTTGTCTATCGCTTTTAGGGATCTTTATAAACTTTTCATGTATGAAATCTGTCAGAGAATGTTAACGAGCACCCAGACCCATTTCACACCTGGTGGCCCAGCCTCCAACCCCAGCACTGACGTCGCATCTCAAATTCGTTCCTCCACTTTCAGGGGTCAGTTAAGAATTTTCCAAGCAATGCTGAACACCCTCAGGACACTTTATGCAGAAATGGTGTGAATTATGTGAGCCTTAAACACATGCTCCTACGCCCTCCTCTGCTTCCCTTCCTACTTTGTAATTGGAGACAGATCCACTTTTTAAAAAACACGTACACACTTTACCAATCTTTCCTCCGGTTTTCTGACCCTTCCAAATCATAACAAACAATTTGAAGCCAGAAATTTTAACCTTTGTAAAATAAAACATATTTAACAAGTTTTAAAAATGGTGGTTATGTGTGGGGCTATTTAAAAAATTGACCTTTCCCCACTTAGGAGATGGTACAGGGAACTGGCTCTGTAAATAGAACCCCAGATTCCCTGTGCAGCTGGCACTGCCGAGGGTGTGGCTGCCCTCTGTGTGTGCACAGGAGACCAATTCATACCAGCAAAACTGGAAAAATCGCAACTGAGAGCAACTGTGGAAGCAGGGAGAGCCAAGAACAGAACGTAAAGGACTCTGACCTCCTGCTAGGTGAGTCACAGGAAATACTCTTGCCAGAGCTGGGAGGCCCAGCACGCCTGTCTCCTTCAGCAAGGAATGTAGGTCAAAGCTCCCCGGGCTGTGTGCTTCGGCATCCGAGGGGAAAGGCTGAGCCCACGCCTCAAAAGCAGAAGCCCGACTCTTAGGAAGTAGGGAGGCCGGGGCGGGCCCTGGCCTGCCTGTAAGTCTCCACTTTCAACAGGCCACACTGAACTCGATCATCCCAGAACTGAACGACCCAGGGTGCTGGCTTGACAAACCGGAACGCTGGGCCAGCCCTCCTTTCTCTTCTGGGTCTGGGCCACTTCATGTGTTTTTATAGGCACTCACTGGATGAAAGGCCCCCAAACCGCAGCTCAAGTTGGGTTTACATACAATGGACAATCAGCTCACCCAGTTCTGTTGACACGGGGGATCTGGTGGCCAGCTCCCCAATCTTGACCACTTCGTCGTAGTAGGCTTTTCCTGCCAGGATCATAGCTAGACAGGGAAGGCGGCACATAAAATCATATTTAGACAAGGAAAGGAAGACGTGACACAGAGGTTTTTTCCCAAACATCCGTTGGTCCCTCTGGCTGCAGGAAAGCTTGGGCTGTGGCAAGTGTGGCTCTCAGAAGGCAGGGTTTGTGCTGGATAGCTGTGCCAGGGCAGAGGCCCCTGCCCACTGGAGAGCCCCATGGGACCCTCACCTGGGACCAGCCCTGGGGAACTGATCGATCAGCAGCAGGCGCTGACGTCCAGGGAAGGCCCTGCTTGCCCCTGATGACAGTTTCAGAGCAGAAGTGGTCCTAACATCAGACTGGGGCTGGGAACATGTCTGCTCCAGCCAAAGACCTTCCTGAGCCGGTTATTCTCACAGAGACCCAGGTCTGCATATTTTCAGTTAGAAGGACTTGGGTGGGGTGGCCTAGGAAACTGATCCTTCAATGGTATTTTTACTTCTATTGAAAAAGACGCTCTGAGACACAAACAACATACTTGTTGCCAGGGGGAAAATCTATGAATTTGAAATACATTATCATTCCAAAAACAAAAAACAAAAAACAGAATTACCTGAAAAATAACAATAACCTATTACTCCCCCGCCCCTTGCCTCTGTGACAGAGATGAGAAAAACTTTTATTTCTATACAATTATCTTAAAAAATAATATTTCTCCTTTTGAACTGATTTTGAAGACTAAATTATAAGTTACAGAAATCTGCATTTTGATTTGTTTTTATTTTTTCTTTCTTTCTTTTTGTTTTGGAGAGGAGCAGAGGAGAGTCAGGGGCAAGACAAGATAGACCTTTACTTCTAATGACATGACCTCCTTGGGCGAGTTAGTTATTTTTTCCTGAAACAAAGGACGGTCATCTATAAAATGTCCTAACAGTGAGAGCACTGGATGAACAAACAGAACCTGCTTATATCAATTTCTTCTATCACTTTATAACTAACTTTTTTGCCCCAATTTATAATGGGTATTGTTTTTAAAAAGTGGATTAAAAAAGACATTTGACATATAAAAAAAAGGTGTGTGTGGGAGAGTATCATAGGATAAGTTAATATACAAGTCCAGCTGAAGATGCTACAGGCCAAAAAGTAATATTTTCATAACAAATTAGTGTATTTTAGCATCTCTTGTAGAATTAAAAATGATAAAAGTTAGGGTTTTTACTATGTATGTATGCAAGTTTAGAAAATGTAACGTTCTACTCCACAGTTATTTCATAAGACTGAGTATAACCTTAAAGTATAATTGTAAAAAAGCACAACAGCGAGTAGCATTTATACAGACTTTCCAAGTCATTATTTAAGTTATTCTAGCTGACGACATTAAGACATGGGTCGGTGACGTTATCACCCCATTTCACGAAGGGGAGTGGAGATATTCTGGGACATTCCCAAGGTCAGCGGCAAGTCAGAGGGATTGCACGTAACTTCAGCTGAGATACTTCACTTTCTCAGTTCTAAATTATGCTGCTTTCTGATTCTTTGGCCTCAGTTAAAACTGAAAAAGAGATGACTCCACCTGCAAACAAGTTTGTAGCCAATAAACTGTCGAGTTGATATATGAAGTATTTTAGTATGAAGGTTTTAAATTGCAAGGTACTGATAAACTGAAAAGCCAGTTAGTGAGAGAATGGTATACAGGATTACACAATATTTAAACAAAATTTTTGGTTTCAACCCATTCAACTGAATTTTTTCATTAACTGTTGACTTATGTTTAAAACTATTTAACCTTCTCAGTCTAGTAAAATATCCTTATCCTTGTTTTTATGATAAAGTTGAATTAACTTTAAAATTATATAATTTATCCAGAATAAAGAAGAATATTTCCATAATTCTGGCCCCCTCTGTGAACACATTAAGAGATTTCCTACCACTATCATTTCAAAGATGAAGCATATAGGTTGTTTTATTTATTTGTGGGGGAGGGGATTTAAAATTGGTTTATAACATTATATAACATTTTTTTCAATCAAATTGTTTGGTTTTGTTGTTGTTGATGAGTTGTTATGAGTTCTTTATATATTTTGAATATTAGCCCCTTATCAGAGATATAATTTGCAAATATCTTCTCCCGTTCAGTTGGTTGCCTTTTTGTTTTGGTGAGGGTGTCTTTTGCTGTGCAGAAGTTTTAGTCTGATGCGGTCTCATTCATTTTTTTTCTAACTTCTCCTGCCTTTAGAGTCAAGTTCACAAAAAACCCTCTGAGACCAAATCCTGTTAAGCTTAGTGCTTCTGTTTTCTTCTATGTATTTTTATTGTTTCAGGTCCTATATTTGAGTGTTTAATCCATTTTTAGTTAATTTTTTTGTATGGTGTCAGATAACAGTCTAGTTTCATTCTTTTGCATGTGGCTTTCCAGTGTTCCCAACACTATTTATTGAAGAGACTTTCCTTTTCCCATAGTATGTTTTCGGCTCCTCCGTTGAAAATTAGTTGCCCATATATGGTGTGGGTTTATTCTGGGCTCTCATTTCTATTCCATTGGTTTGTTGGGTCTGTTTTCCTGCCAATATCATACTGTTTTGATTATCGTAGCTTTGTGGTATAGTTTGAAGTCAGGGAGTGTGATACATCTGGCTTTGTTCTTTTATCTCGGGACTGCTTTGACTGCTTTGGCTGTTTGGGTCTCTTGAGTTTCCATACAATTTGAGTAATTTTTGTTCTATTTCTGTGAAAAATGCCACTGGACTTCTGTTGGGGATTACATTAAATTTGTATATTGCTTTAGATAATATGGCCACTTTAACAACGCTAATTCTTCCAATCTAGGAAAATGGAATATCTTTCCATTTTTTCATGTCTTCTTCAATTCCTTTTAACAATGTTTTGTAATTTTCAGTACAGGTCTTTTACCTTCTTTAAGTTTACTCCTGGGTATTTTATCATTTTTGTTGCAATTGTAAATGGGATTGTTTTCATTTCTCTTTCTGATACTCTGTTGTTAGTATATAGGAACACAACAGATTTTTGTATATTGTGTATCCTGCAACTTTCTTGTATTTGTTTATTGTTTCTAGTGGTCTTTTGATAGAGTCTTTCAGATTTTCTAAATACAGAATCATGTCATCTGCAAATAATGACAGTTTTACTTCTTCATGCCCAATTCAGGTGCCTTTTTCTTTCTTTCTCTTGACTGATTATACTGGCTAGGAATCCTAGTGCTATGTTGAATGACAGTGACAAGAGTGGGCATCTCTGTCTTGTTCCTGATCTTAGAGGAAAAGCTTTCAGTTTTGTTCACCACTGAGTATGATATTAGCTGACAGTCTGTCATTTATGGCTTTTATTATGTTGAGGTACTTTCCTTTTATACCCGTTTTATTATTTTAATCTTAAATGGATGTTGCATCTTGTCAAATGTTTTTCTGCATCCGTTGATATGATCATGTGATTGTTTTGTTAATGTGTTGTATTACATTGACTGATGTGTGGACATCGAACCATCCTTGCATTCCTGGAATGAGCCCCACTTGATCATGATGTAGTATCTATTTAAAATATTGTTACACTCAACTTGCTAGTATTTTGTTTAGGATTTTTGCATCTATGTTTATCAGAGATATTGGCCTGTAATGTGTGTGTGTGTGTGTTGTCCTTGCCTGGTTTTGGCATCGGGGTAATGTTGGCCTTGTATAATGAGTTAGAAAGTATTCCCCCTTTAAGTTTTTAGAAGAGATTAAGAAGGATAGATATTCAATGGAATGTTTGGTAGACTTCACCAGTGAAGCCACCTGGTCCTGAACTTTTTTTTAGGAGGTTTTTGATTACTCTTTCAATTTCCTTACCAGTGATCAGTCTATTTAGTTTTTCTAATTCTTCATGGTTCAGCCTAGGAAGGTTATATATTTCTAAAACTTTAACCATTTCTTCTAGGTTATTAAATGTGGTGATACATAGCTTTTCATAGCATTCTTGTATAATCCTTAGTATTTCTGTGGTGTCCATTGTAACATTTCCTCTTTCATTTCTGATTTTGAGTTTTTTTCTCTTTTTTCCTTAGTGAGTCCATTTGCTTCAATATCATTTTCTACTCCTTGACTTTGAACCTGTGTTCTTTGGAGCTGAGATGGGTCTCTTCCAGGTAATATACAGTTGGTGAATTCAGTCAGTTTACATTTAAGGGGATTACTGATAAATGAAGACTTGCTATGGCCATTTTATTTTTTGATTTCTGGATGCTCTGTATCTCCATTGTTCCTTTTCCATTGTGATTCTGTCCGCTATTTCAGTTTGGTGGTTTCCTATGATTTTTTTTGTTTCTTCTTTTTTTATATTTCATGTATCAGCTCTGGATATTTGTTTTGTGGTACCATCGGGTTAGTGTAAAATAATCTCATACATATAATACTCCTTTTTCTTCTGACTGCTTATCTTAATTCATCTGTAACTGTTCAGTCCTTTCATGATTTTGTCACAAATTTTCCCTATTTATGTTGTGCATTCATTACCAAATTGCAGTAGTTATTTTTAATGTCCCCTTTCACCTTTAAACTTTGTTATAATTGTTTAATAACCTATTCTGAAGATCTGCAGTTTCCTCCTTCTATTAATAATCTTACTCGAAGTTTTATGTACTTTTTTCTTTCTAGTAGAAGAGTTCCTTTAAACATTTCTTGTAATGCAGATCTTATGGTGACAAATTTTCCCAGCTTTTGTCTGGGAAAACCATTACTTCTTCATATCTAAAGGATAACTCTGTTGGATATTTCATTCTTGGCTAATGGTTCCTCTCTTTCATTATTTTGAATATTTACTTTCACTCTCTGTCTTGTAATGTTTCTCCTGAGAAATCTGACCATAAGCTAATGGCGTTTACTTTGTAGGTTCTAGTCCTTTTCCCCTGGCTGCCTTGAGAATTCTTTCCTTGTCATTAATTATTGACAGTTTGAACAACATTTGTCTGGAGAAGGTCTTTTTGTATTGGTATAATTAGGTGTTCTGTTAGCTATTCTAAAGTCTAGTTCTTTCCATAGGCTTGGGAAATTCTCATCAATTATTTGAGGAGGCTCTCTGTTCCATTATCTCTTTCTTCTCCTTCTGAATGCCTATTATCCTTAGGTTGCTCTTTATAATGAAGCCAGACAGTTCTCATAGAGTTCTTTCATTTTATTACACTTTTAGTTCTTCTCATAGGTCATTTCTAGGTTTCTGAGTTCACTAATTCTCTCTTCCATCTGGACTGCTCCATTTCCAATGCTCTCTAATGCATTTCTTATATCATTTATTGAGTTCCTCAGCTTCAGAATTTCTGTTTGGTTCTTTTTTATAGTTTCGATCTCTGGTAAAGTACTCCTTTTGTTCATCAACTTTATTCCTGAGTTCAGTGAACTGCCTGAGTTTTCTTATATATCCTTGAGTTTCTTCATAACTGCAGTCTTGAATTCTATTATTAAAATCAGTCTTCCACGATTTTGATTTGGTTTCTGGAGACTTCATTTTCTTTCTATGCTCCCATGTAGTTCATGGTATTGGATGGATTGTTTCTCTGTCTACGCATTGGAGGTAGCACTCTCTTGCTTAGATACAGTTTTGCTCTCAACAATTCAGCAGGCTGATAGGTAGGGTACTTTCTTTTGTTTTTCCAGCAGATGGTGCTGTATTGCAAGTTTTTGTTTTCTCTTGCCCACTCTTTGCACCTCTGGGATGGCGGTGGAGCGGTGTTCTTTCAGTTAAGGAAAATGCCACGTACCCTCTGGGATGGTGGGTCCTCTCAGTGACCAGTTCACCTTGGCTATGGGGTGCCACCACTAAGGTGGGGGAATGTGGAGGGTGTTGGAGAACCTGTTTTGTGAACTCCCAGAGTGACCTCCTTTTTCCGCTGTGTTTTTGACTTTACTGAGCTCTAACAGGGCATCTGGGAGAAAGGAGGCACTCTGCCATCTTGCAGTCCCATGCCCTCTCCAGTTGAGGCCGTCGGTCCCCGCTGTTATTTACCACTTCCCAGCCACCTCCACTTGGTTCTGCTGCGATGGGAAGGTGGGGAGGGTGATGCCTTTTCAGGGCAGGAAACTGCGTGCCCTCTTAAGCTCCAGGCATAGTGTAAAAGCTGCAGCGCAGCTCCTCCCCTGCTACCTCGCCAGCTGGAGCAGCAGTGGGCACGGAACTGCGTCTGGGGATGCCATCCCTGTCCTTTCTCCTGTTAGGCCTCCCCTACTCCTTCCAGTGTGCCCACTCCCCACGCGTGGATCTTTCAGGCGTTTGTGTTGAACAAGGGGTCCTCTGTTGAGTTTTACTTGTATGACTCGTAAATTTAAGGGGAGAAACAATGGAGTCTTCTTACTCTGCCATGATGCTTATGACACTCTCATGTTAGTTCTGACCATCAATTTAATCTACTTCATCAATCTAATCTTCCCACTTCTACCAGATAATTTTTCCTTAAAATATGATTTTATTAGGTACAGTTCTGCTCAAAACCCTTCAAGAGTCTCCCATTGCTCAATGGGTAAGTCCACACTCCACAGAGTTCATGACAGGTTTTTATGGTAGTGGACTTAAATAAATCACACTTTCTGGAATTCCCAGCTTGTGTAGTCCCCTACCTACTGATAGATGGCTTAGTCATGTGACTTGTTTTGGCCAGTGGGGTACCAGCAAATGTAACTCCCACAGGGGCTGGCACTCTTAGAACAGCTTACTCTGCCCGCAGGAGGGAGGGAGCCCAGCTTCCTGGCCGGTCCAGGTAGCAGCTGACTGCAGCTGCAGGAGTGAGCCCCAGGAGTCCAGAGAACTGCACTGCCTTTACAGGACCATGAGAAATGATAGACCATTATTGTCCTAAGCCACCAAGTTTACAGGTAGTTTGTTATATGGCAATAGATAACTGATGCTGCACTAAAATGCACTACTGATCTGACCTTATTCTGCAATATATTTTAGTATTTCCCCAACAGTTTCTTGCCCATGCCAGTATGGACCCCAGGTCTTGGCTTAGATACTGACTTTTCTGCCTGAAGTACTCCTATGCAGCATCTGCCTACTGAAACCCAACAACTATCAGCTGGCTCAGCTCCTACAGGGCCTCCTGCCTGCCCTGTCTCCCCACCCCCACCACCGCTGCTCAAATTCCAGTGACACTGCTTACCCCATGATTTCGCTAGCTGTGCCTGATATCCTGAGTTATAATCTAGCATCCTCAACTATATACAAATTCTTACCAAGGACTTTATACATTTATCTAAATTTCTCAACAGCTTCAGCAAAAACCAAATGGTCTGCAGAAATTCTGGAAACACCTTACAAAGTAAGGAACAGTCTCTGGGAGGTGTTAAATGATAAGAGCCCTCTGGGGAGAAGCCGGTTTAGCAAGAGGCTGAGCTGCAGGCTACTCACTGGGTCACCTTGTAAAACTCTGCCTCAGAGAAGCAACAAATGCTAGAAAGTAAAAAAATCACTGCAGGTCACAGCGACTTCCTTCACAGGGGCATCTAAAGCAATGGCTCTGCAGTTTTGTGATTAAGCAGTCATCAAGGGAGAGTCAGCTGCGCAAGACTTCCAGAACAAGTGTCCTGCTCTTTGAAGGGGCTGTGGGATGCCTGCACAAGTCCTGATATTGCTGGAGAGAGAGGGAGAACAAATCCCAGGCCTGTTGCATTTCCTGACGCTGAAAAGTCTGGCAAACAGCACAGAAATCCAGAAATAGACAGTAGTTTACTCTTCCAGTGTGAGAGGCCACAGGTTTATTTTCAAAATACCAGTAGGGAGCACCCAGAGGTGGGGCATGGTGAAAGAGAGAAATAAGAGACATATAAAAGACATGACACTTGATTTGAAGCCTTCTTCAAATGTAAAACTGCTGTAAACTAAATGTTCTACTTATGTTGCTTCATGGTCTTAATGAACCAGGGCAGAGGGTGAAACCAGGGTCTGAATATTTTAAAGGTGACGACTGCTAACAAGGGAAAACTGTTTTGACCATGTTAGAATGTGGTGATTGTTAGCATCTCAAGTTTTTAAGGTGATTGTTGACAACACTCACCTTTTAGGAGTAAAACGTACGTGGAGGTGCATGTCAGCCTCTCTGAATAAAACCTCTACAAACTAGCAAACAACTCTGGTTCTCACAGAGAGATAAAAGCCAATGCTCACATTCATTTTAGAGGAAGCGCTCATTTTGAAATGAGAATCTAAGTTCAACCTTTCGTATAGATGTTTTTCCACTCAGGCTCAAAGTTTTATTTCTCATATTACTATTGAAAGTGATACACCCAAAGGCAAGAAATTCTTCTACGTAACTTATAGAATAATTCCTATGCAGCAAGACGCTAACACAAAAATTAAACATACATTTCATATATGTTATTAGTTCATAAAGAATTTGGTTGAAAAAATAGAAAACATGTTTATGGCAATGATATAAAATATTAAACTATGTCAAAGGCATGATTTGATAATTAAAATACATTTCTCATAGTAGCCTATTATTCAATTTACTCATTTCAAATATACCAATATCCTATCATTGCAAAGTTCTGTAAATTAAATTAATTGTAAATAATTTCTACCAATTTAAAGATATTTAAAAATTCAATATTAAGCATTTAAAAATAATTAAGTAAAATATTCATTGAATGGCTTTTATTATGTGCTCTATGTTCATATATTTAGAAAACGGACTTACCATTAACAGCTTTTTCATAATTTTTTCCCAGGTTTATTAAATTTCGTAGCCGTGGGTTGAACTGTTCCATAACATTCTGACAAACAAAACAAAACAAATTGATAAAATAAGCAAACAGCAGACCAAGTAATCTTTAGATTTTGTTACTATGTAGGCTGGGATACCTATGTATACTTGACAGTATGGTTACAAAGTCATGAATGTTGATTTGAAAATGACGAGGACATATCACCTTCCTGATGGAACAGGGTGCTGGCACTGGCAAGGTGTACTAACCCTGGCAGTTCTCCGGTTGCTCACGGGCTGCCTAGAACCTACTGTCAATGGCACAAACAGCAGACACACTATCTCTGCAGAGCACACCCTGCAGGGGCTAAAGGCCTAGAAGCTGAAGCCACCTTTTGGGTTTAAGTAGGTTAATGGCTGTCATTCTAGTGATCAGAATTTAATTACATGGGCAATGTTTTGGCTATCAATTGGACAAAAATCTCCATGTCTAATTACCAGGGAAAGATGGATGTTGCTGATGGCCCTAGGACATAGGCCAGCCTGAAACCTTCTTTCTAGATGGTCATTGGCATTTTTTTCCCTTGTAATTGGTTTATTTATTAAGTACTTATGGTGTAACTACCGGATGCCGGGTTCTGTGCACACAGCAGTGGCTGGGAAAACATGGGTTCCCTCATGGACTCCATGGAAAGTCAAAGACACAGAGACCAATGCCATGGCAAGTATAAGGCAGGCAATTATTTAGACTGTCAGTCTAAATTTAAAATAAAAAATCACTGCTGGGGGGCGGAGGGGCCTCTGACTTGGGCTCAGAACATATGGTGACTGAATATATTCGTTCCATGTACTAACAATGAGTGTGACAATATTAACCACCCCAGAGAGACCATTCAAGTCTCTTCAGCCCCTCTCCCCAAATGTGTACCATATGCAGAGGACCAGGTAATAAACATGAAAAATTACACAACATTCAAAGGGGCAGATGCTTGACACACATGCTATTCAGGATAAAAAGCTTCTCCATTATGAATTAGTAGAGAAAGAAAACAACTTTTATTTTATCGAGCAGCAATTAAGGCTTATTGTGAAAAAGCACCCCTTCCTCACAGCCTTTCCCCACGCCTGGCTTCACTCCCAAGAGCTCTCTCAACCAAGCTGTTATTCTTGTATTTATTACCAGTTTTGAGGAATACTCTTAATTTCTCAATTTGGGACAATAACTACAGGCCTTCTGCTACAGTAGGTGAGGACTTGGCTCTCCACACCACCCTACCTTCCCCTTCCCCAATCCTTCCTATGCAGCTGAATGGCAATTTCCTGGTAAGTCCATAGTCAGGATTTATTATTTTGCAAATATTGGTCACTATAACGCAAGAAACATTCTAAGGATTATGTTTCCTTTCTTGGCACAGCTTTTTTGTTTCTCCCAGGATTAGCAATAATTTCATCTCCCCACTCCCATGCTTAGTTTTCTACATGCTTATCTGAATTTTTCCATGTGCTCCGCTGTATCTAGCAGAAGCCTATCAATATTATTTTTCAACTGCACAAAGTTGCCAGCTAATCTTCCATTCTATTTTTTCCCCAGAACTTCCTCCAAGGACTCTCTGTCCTCTTGCTCAGTCTGGCCTGACTGTCCCTGCTAAGCTGTGGCCCTTGCATGTCCCTTTCTGGTCCCCTGTGTCAGAGCTCTCATTAAGTGGATTCCACATCTTCCTCTTTCTTCATTTATTCTGATTTGCCGGAGATCATTCTCCAAGAATAACCTAAGAATTGATATGTGAGAAGTAACTGTGAGCACCCATGCCTCTGAAATGATCTTTACCTTGAAATTTGATTGATATTTTGCTGGCTAGAGTATTTATTATAGATCAAAAGTCATTTTTCTTTAGAATTTTGAATGTCCAGTTTGCTATCGAGAAGTTGGCCATCATCACTTCTTCCTTTGTATATGACTTTTTTTTTGGGGGGGGGGGGCTTACTTCTGGAAGGCTTCTCTTTATTGCAGTGCTCTGAAACTATGTAACAGTCTGTCTCAATGTGAGTACATTTTTTATTTATTTTACTGAGCACTCAAAACACCCTATATCTAATTGATATAGAAAATTATGTCCGGGTATGAAAAATGTTCCTGTCTCTTCATTCTTTGTGGAACTCTGATGAGGATTTCACACATCCTGGAGTTATTCTCTAATCATTTTACCTTTTTTCCCTGATTTTCCACTTTTTGTTCTATATCTCTGACAGATATCCTCAACTTTACATTCCAGCTCTTGTATGTTTTAAAAACTTCTATTTTTAATTTGGGCTGTCAGATTTTTTAATCATTCCTTTTTGAAAGCATCCTGTTCTTGTTTTATGGATGCAATATTGTCTCCTATCTAAATAATTGTAGTTTTGGGGTATTTTCTTCCAGTTATCTCCTGATTATTTCTTCTCATTGTTTGGTAACCATCTATGTTTTGTTTTGGAGGTTTTCCTCAAATGTCTGGTGATTCCTGATCATCACTCTGTGTTTAGGAGTAAAGTCCTAAAGTGCTGGCCAGAAGCTTGTGGCTACGTATACAAGGCAGTAGCTTCATGCGGCGTGACTGGACGGCAGGTCAGCTGTAGACAAACTGGCCATGCAACAGTAAGCAGGGGCCAGTGAGTCATTCCAGAGATGTTTCTAATTCCCTATTGGTGGGTGGGGGAGTGGGCAATCACCAGGTGGTCAGCTTTCCCAGTCAGGAAGGGGGTTGGGAATCCCAGTTTACTGAACTGATTTTTACTGAATTGCCCTGTTTTCAGCTCTAAGCTCCATCCTTGGCTGATGTCTCCAAGTTGAGAGCTCCTCTGATTCAATATACTGAGATTAAATCTCCAGTCTGCCAGACAGACAGCACTGCTGGTGGTGGTGGTGGGTGGGGTAGGAAAGGGAACCTGGCAGTTTAACCACCTTGTAGAACTCCGATTATAGACCTGTGTGACCCCTCTGTCCCCACCGTCTGTGGGGCCTGCTCCTCAGACTTTGGGGTGAATGGCTGAGTTCCCATCAGTACTCTTTTCTGTAGGTCCTTTAGGTTCCCGTAAGGCAGTCATTATTCTTCTGTCCATTTCCTATCACCCCAAATTTCTTTAGGTGTTTTGTCAATTGATGTTTCCTTTTTCAGGTCTCTAAGCTATGGATTTACAGGTTTTTTTAAGACCCATTTCCTGTTTGAGGCTGCGTTCACCCCGAGATAACTCGTGGATTACAGTCTTTATGCCCAAAGTTTGCCTCGAAATATCTTGCTTTTATCATTATTTTCGCATCACTCTAGAATATCGATAGTCTTTGGAAACAAAGGACATCATTCTATTTATAGCATTCTGTTTTTAGTAGTGGTATTTCCATTTACAAAATATAGTAATTCTTGACTGCTGAAAATGTCAAATCCTAGAAAACGCAGCATTCCTACTGCGTGATGTTTGTCAGCGAGCTGCACTTTTCTTTCCAAATGGGAAAAGGATTAAAAGCTTTTTCCCCATCATTTTAACGTATTCTCAGAAGAGAGAGATGAAAAACACATGAGGTAAATCTGCCACACTTAACTGGAAGTCCACCCACCCTGCACTACCGGAGCCAGTCAGCTATTTATGCCTCACTCATGACTAGTAAACACGAAGCCCCAAAGCCAGTGTTGACTCCCCCATCAGTCTCTGCAAGACAGTAAACCTCAGTACCTGAACACAGGGACCTGTGGCCACAGCTATTTCCATCATCCTTCAATTCCCTTGCTTTATTTTTAAGCTTTTTATTCTGAAATTGTTTAAGACTCACGAGAGGTTGTAAAAATTATACAGAGAGTTCTCATGTATGCTTCCCCCAATGATAACTTCATAACCACAGTACATTAGCAAAACCAGGACACTGTTAACTAAACTGCAGAACTTTACCAGTTTTGTATCGTGCATTTGGGGGTGCGTGTTCACTGTTTCTATGAAATTTTATCACATGCACAGATTTGTGTAACCATCACAAGTATAATGCAGACTGTTCCATTCACACAAAGATCTCTCTCATCTACCCTTTTATAGCCACGCTCTCCCCACCAATCCTACCCCCGGCAACCACTGATTCTCAATCACTATGGTTTTGTCACTGTGAAAATGTTACATAAAGGGACTCATTCTGAGATTGGCTTTTTCACTAGGCACAAAGCCCTTACATACCATCCAAGTTGTTGAGTATATCAGTTTATTCCCCCTCCCCCTCTTTTTTTTGCTAGTAGCAGTCCATAGCACGAATGTGTCACAACTGGTGTATCCATTTACCTTTTGAGTACTTGGGTTGGTTTCCAGTTCTTGGCAATTACGAATAAACCTGATATGGAAATCACATTTATGTTTCTGTGTGAACATAAGCGTTCATATCCCAGGATAAATACCTGGGAGTTTGACTGCTGTGTCATACGGTAGGTGTGTGCTTACCTTTGTAAGAGACTGCCAAACTGCTTTCCAGAGTGGCTGTACACTTTGCATTCCCATCGGCAATGTATGAGATTTCAGTAATTTTTAAAATCTAATAACTTCATTAGAAAATGGTTACTTTCTAGTATAAAGATAAAACTATTTTTCAAATATCTCACTTAAAATCCTTATAATCTTATGAGACCAAGTCTGAATGGTAAAAATATAAGTTCTAATAAAAAGAGAAGCTAAGTTTAAAATATCATTTAAAATTCTTATGATAATCTTATGAGGCTGAGTCTGGATGGTAAGAACATAAGGAAATAAATACGGAGCTAACCCTGTCCCCTAGCACGTGAGAAGTCACAAAAAGAAGTCCAGATCTTTGTTCTTTCTAAAGATTATTCTTAGTTCAGCTTATCTAAATAAGAGAAAATATAATTTGATTTCTTTATATAATTTTTAAAATGTTTATATATGTATATATGACCCCTATTTTAAAATATCATAAACAATGAATTAATGAGAATTTCCAAAGTTGACACCAACATAAACCACTATCCAAATGACTCTACTAGGGAAAAAAAAGTTTAACTAAGACTTGAGAGTACAGTCAGCCTCATAGAAAACAATGCACAAGGTTTTAAGCTTAAAAGTTCAACATACACTTCAATTCTTTATTATTTAGGTTTGGCTATGGTACTCCCCCCCCTGGAAATTTTGGCCTCTTTAAACAGTGGAAAATCCATTTCTACAATGGCTCTTGGCCATTAATCTAGTTATTTTAGCTGAAGTACATGTATTTTTAAACCCAGGAACAAAAAAGCAGTGCTGCCTTGGTATTCTATAATCTGCAAAACTTTACAGTAACAGTGGATGCCCTTGTGAATTGAATGGATCCCATATTTTGGGAGGAGGGCAACAGTTGGGTCAAAGGTCACGCTATGTCAAGGCTTGTTAAGATCTGAACTGTTTATAGTCTAAAATTTAGAGAAAATCAGCAGTAGCAATGAACAAATTCATTTAAAGCTCTAGGACTAAAAGTTTTAAGATATCAAGTATAAAACCAAAATGCTTTATAAAAGGTATTAACAGGCACGAAGCACTATTTTATTGTAATCAATAACAAAAGTTTAGTACGTACTCCACCAGTTAACGCTTGGCAAAGAGGATAATTTGCCAAACTAGTTTCGACCAGATGAGTTTCGTTTCTACTCAGAGAAGATCGGTCGTCTAGGCTGAGATAAAATGACTGGCAGGGCCACTGCCCATTGCACCCTTGCCGGCCCTCCTGGGAAGAGGGGCTGCTTCTACCGCCTACACCCGGCAGCGCTGGAGAAGCAGCGGGAGCGCCTCCAAATGCAATGCTGAGGAAAGGCCGCTCGGAACCCATGGGTGTGTCCCACCGGATCTCTCGCTGGCCCATTTATCTCATGCGTGTTCTCCACGCCGGTGCAGTTACAGATCATAATTTTAAAATGAATTATACAATCTTATGATGGCTTTAACTTCCTCACCATTTAGATTTTTCCTTCATTTTTGAAAAATTATCACCGTTACCAACATGGAACTATAGACTATGAAGCATAAATTGATTAGCTAGTTAAACTGAGTTGACTTTAAATTTCTGAGAATTAGTTTTTCTTTCTATTTCTTTTTCCAGTTCTCCCCAAGATCAAGGACAAATTATTTGATATTTCAGTGCTCTGTCTTCCTCAGTTGAAAAACATGGGTGATATTTATACTGGAATGAGCTTTAAAAGTGATTTAAGAACCTCTAAGTAAATAGGAAGTTTTATAACTTGATTCAGATAGTGTATGTATCCTTGCAATTTTCGATATTATTTTGTTCTATACAATCTTATACAAATTAGTCTTACAATGCTGCAAATACTTAAACTAATCAAGATATATTTTACTTTCATGTGACAAGAATATCTAATAAGGGTTAAATATTTGAGAATACTTCTAGATAGACATCATTTGTAGAAAATCTCACTTCCTCCTTCCTCACGTTGTTGGAAGCTGCTGTACCTGGACTAACATTATCAATACTTGATTATGTCCCCTGCCTTTTAGGGAAAATATTAGAGTAAATTTAGCAAAAAGGCAGCTGCTTGTGGGTTAACAGATGGTCAGAAGAGTCATGTTTTTCATATCCATCCTGAATGGGAGGCACAAGCCAAGTAAAGGAAAACTGGACAACTGAGATAGCTTTTTTTTGTTTGTTTGAAGTATTAAGTTAGAGCAGAAATACTCAGATTCAAATATATAAACCCACAAAAATGCTTCCCATCAGTCAAATGTAAACAATGTTTTAGTTTCCCTTTAGTCTGTATTATTTATCTATGCTATTAGCTATCGACCTGCATTATGAATCAATCTGTATTATCTATAATTTGTTAACATGCCATCCCACTAGCAATGGGCCTGGGGGGCAAGGGGACATGGCATGAAAAAAAGCTTTGGCCTCGAATCCTTGGGCAAATCACACAACACTACCCCACTGAGCCTCAGTCTCCTCCTCTATAAAACGGGATAACAATAATTTCCACTCCACTGGGGGTATGAGGATTCAATGAGATAAAAACTGATGTTCATGGAGCACTTCCAAGCACCTGACACTCAGAGCACACTGAACCCGTTATAGTAATTAACATGGTACAACAAAAGCTTAATATTAGTCAGCTCTTCGAATGGATGAACGTTCTTATTTCCACAGCTGTCTCCAGGTACCTCACTCCCTCTCTGTAACGTGACAATAAACAATACCAGCTCTCTTGCCCTGAAGTGTCGCCTCGGGAGAAGAGAGACTATGAATACAAAAACCTCAGAGAAGTGTGCTGGTACAAAGGAAATTGAAAGTGTTATTTTCTGCTTTATTCACTCGAGAACATTTTACTCCTTTTTGCCATCTGAGATACATTTTGACATTTACCGAGTGCTACTATGTTTCAGGCTCTATGCCTAGAACGCACGCCCTCGCATGGGTTGTCTCCTTAGAGCCTAAGGACATGATTATTATTATCCCCATTTTACAGAAGAGACATCAAATCTTTGAGATGTTAAATTTCAAAACCTTGCTGAAGGTCCCATAGGCAGCGCGAAGCCAAGTCAGGACTGGTCAGCCTCCCTACTAACCTTTGCACTGCCCCCTCAGGCCTCACTGGAAGTTCTTTGAAGTGAATTGTGCAATATAGTGAGATGAAAATGATTTTTGACGGAACATGATTTCAGTGTGAGAAATTATGGAGTCTCTACATAACATTTCCTTTTTCTTTTTAGAAGTTTTCTTATAATCTTACTCTTGATTTTTTTGATGAATATAATTAACCTTCTAATAGCATCACAGTATGGACCAATTCTGCCCAGGCAAATAAATATTTCTGACCTCCTTTTCGTTCTCTTAAAAAAGGAAAGTAAAAGAAGATTCCACAAGTACCTCATGAGAATAATGGTTAATACCGCCATATTGATTTTCTTTGCTGAAAAGGAATTAAAACGTTACAGAACTACATAACGAAACCACAGCATGCTTTAACCACCCCATTCAGGTCTCATATTCCTTGTTTTCTTCCCAGAGGTAACTGCTAATCAAGACTGTTGTTAACTTTCTAACTCATATTTTATACTTTTATACACACATATATTTAGTCATGTATGTAAATTTGCTTTGTGCATTTAATAAAATAAATGGTATCATATAATACATTTCACTTTTTTAACTTTTTCTACTCAATGTTATGCCTCTGAGACCTGTCCGCCTTGGTACATATTGACTGAGATTATTACTATTTAACTTCTGTATGGTATCTCAGAAACTGCAGAATAAAAAACGCCAGAATTTTCGGTGAAGGATTTAGCAGACCTCAACAAGCTCCTTAAAAAGTTTCAAATATGGACTCCAACACAGAAAGGTTTTTAATAAAAGAACTATGTATGCATGGTGGATTGATTATCTGCTTACAGGCAAACCTATGATGAAAAAAGAAACAAACCAAGCAAACCGCCATGGACATATTTCTGAAGCGAGACAGACACCTCCTCAAGAAGAGCCTCGAGCAGGCCCTTCAAGTGTTCCAGAAGAAGCCACTGCTATCACAGGAAATGACAGCTCCATGTGCTACTGCCCCTGAAGACCTTCCAGTGGGACAAGATGTGCTGGTGGGAGACAGTGATATTGATCATCTGGCCTTGTGCAGGCCTAGGCTGATGTGTGTTTGTCTTAGTTTTTAACAACAAAGTTGAAAAAACAAAAATTTTTAATTAGAAATAAGGCTTATAGAATAAAGGTATAAAGAAAGAAAATATTCTTGAACAGCTGTATGACGTGTTTGTGTTTAAGCTAAACGTTATTACGAGTCAAAAAGTTAAAAAAATTAAAAAGCTTATAAAGTAAAAATGTTACATTAGCTAAGGTTAATTTATTATTGAAGAAAACTATTTTTTAAATACATTCAGTGTGGCCTGAGTGTGGAGTGAGTGTAAAGCCTGCGGCCTTCACATTTCCTCTCTACTCACGGACTGACCCTGAATCACCTTCAGTCCTGCTTCCCGCAAGTGCCCCAGGCAGGTGTAGCATTTTTCTTTTACAACATATTCTTACTGTACCTTTTCTATGCTTAGATACATAAATACTTGCCATTGTGTTACAAATGCCTACGGTATTCAGCACAGGTTGTAGCCTGGGAGCAATAGGTCACACAGCCTGGGTGTGTAGTAGGCTGTACAGTCTAGGTCTGTGACTGCACGTTTGCACATTGACGAAATCGCCTAATGATGCATTTCTCACAACTTACCCTGTCGTTAAGCGATGCATAACAGTAACAGTTTCGTCCTTGGCCCTCACGTCTATCACGGGTTAATGTCACCAGTGACTTTTGCCCTTTCAACAGCAGGGTGGAAGAGGCACCAAAAGCCTGGGTATTTCCAGCAATCAAGCAGGCCTGGGCTGTGGCGGCCCCTCCTTCACTGTGTTCCAGGCACAATGGCCTCTGGGCATTTCTCGAACAAGCCAAACCCATTCTTACCAGGGGATTTTGTACTTCAGCTATTCCGCTGGAAGGCTCTTCTCCCGGATACCCGCCCACCTGGGCCTCAGTTCCAAGCTTCTCAGACACCTTCGTCCATCTTCCTCCTCCCAGGGATGGGAGCATCCCCAGCCTCCCCCTCCAGCTCTGTTCCTTGCTCCTCTTTTTCAAAAGGCTTGTCACTACCTCACCAGTTTACTCTTTCTCTTTAGTAGGAACTGCACCTCCAGCACCAAGAATAGTGCCTGGACCATCTAATGCCTAAAGTACATCCATCAGCAGCAGTCCTGATAAGAGGTGTATGTGCTGGTGGATGAACTGGCTGCATGATGTACCTTCAGCTAGCTCATCGGAACACACTGCCATAGACACAATGACCTAGTGAGTCGGCCAATCAGCGTCAAAAATTGAGGGGATTATGGGGTCATTGCTTTCAACTTCATCAGCCCAAAGTAACAGCTCCAACCAAGGGTCACAAAAGCTGCAAGGTTTTGCCCTCTACCTCATAACAGACTTACAAAATCTGAAAATGCTAGGGCTTTCCTTGTGAATTTTGCTTCCTACCCTTATGTTTTTTCAAGTTGACATTGTAATTAAGTGTCAGGCAGTAATATGGCCCTTAAAGAAATACCTTGTTGGAAACAACTCAGATGTCCATCAACTGGTGAACAGATAAACAAATGTGGTACATCCATAAGAAGACACTATTCAACCACAAAAAGGAATGTAGTACTAATAAGCGCTATAAAATAGATGAATTCCATTAGGCTAAATGAAAGAAGTCAGTCGCAAAAGACCATATATTGTATGATTCCATTTTTATGCAATGTCTAGAAAAGCCAAATTTATAGAGACCAAAAATATATTAGTGATTGCCTAGGGGTGAGAATGAGAAATGATAGCAAATGGGCACAACGGACTTTCTGGGATGATGGAAATGTTATAAAATTGGGCTGTGGTAGCAGTTACACAATTCTGTAAATTTGCTAAAAATCACTGACTTGTATACTGAAAATGAGTGAATTTTATAGTTTATAAATGACACGTCAATAAAGCTATTTTTGAAAAAGAAGAACAGCAGCTATTTTTATAAAAAAGGAAAAGAACAGCAATAGCAAAAACCCTTGACCCTTCTTGATGTTCCAGGCTGCTAAGTGATTAAGGCTCTCCATCCTTTCTGTGGTAGAATGTGACGAGCTGTGTGTCTTTGCTCATTCCTGGGTTGTTTCTAACTACCCTGCCTACAGAAGAGCCAGGTGTACTGAGATGCAGCTCATCTACATGATCAGCCAGAACAGTGCTACTTACTGGTCTGCAAAGCATTTATGACCAGGGAGCTGCGTGCTGCAACTTCTCTTTCTATGGTGAAAATCAATTAGACCCATTAGAAAAAGATAACCCAGCTTTTTGGAGACAAATCTGCTGGATTAGCAGTTGTCTTTATAGCTATGATTGAGAAATATGTCTGCAGGCAATAAATTAAGTATTAGGTAATTATTGTATGCTTCTAAGGTAGTTTCATAGGAAATCTCCAGCCCATAGAGAAAACTCTCAGTGAAACTTTCACTAGGACTTAAACATTGTTTTGCCTTCAATCTTCCTTCCCTTTCTTTATCCATCATCCAGGCTTTGGTTTATAAAGAATCAATTCTGCCAAAGTCGTCCTTCAGAGTGCAAAGGGCATGCTAGAAACGCAGCCATGAGGCCCGCAGGGTTATATGGCTCCATCCCTCCCGATGTGTCCTGAGCATGAGAAGCCACTGGGCCAGTGGTCAGCAAAGCAAAGGGCCACCTCTTTGGGCTTCACCTCTCCCAGAGTATTCTCAGAGAATTCCGAGAACACCTATTAAATCCCAAGCTCCTTAAGAACCAACCAACTGATGAGAACCAGTGTGATTATCCAGAAAGGTATGTGTACTGCTACCTTTTAAGATGTATTACTAGAAACAATCACTTCTCATTGTTCAAAAAAACAGATTTCTCTGACAAACTCCACTCTCTCTATTCTCTACTCATTTAGGCAGCAAGAACTGTTCTGAAGCAAAAACATAATTAAGCAAAACAAAAAGGTACCAACACGCTGTTAGGAGAAAGTAAGTGTTTCATAACTGTTCAAAACTTTTGGATGAAATTATCAAGTGTGTCTCGAAAATTAACTCACAGAGCTATCTCACACAGTATATTTGTGTAAAAATATAAGTATTCAATTATTAATTTTTAAAAAAATGTGGAAGTTGAACCAAATTACAGGCAATCTGAGTTCATGACCATCTGATAAAGTTGAAGAAAAAATAATGGTCTGAATCCAGCTGAACACGAGAAAGTTTCACTTTATTTTAAATACTAAAGTTTTATATTTGTCTGTGGGTGGAATAATTTAAAACCACTTTTCCTTGTAGTTTAAGTGTAGATGATTATACTGGGTCCAAGGTCCAACGGGTGCTTTAACTTCATATAGTTATGTATTTTTCTCGGCAATGCCAAAAAAGCTTTTGGGACTGAAAGTAGGCAATTAGCAAGTTATCAGACCCTGTAGCAAAATCTGAGCCACACTGGCCTCCACTGGACAGGGATTTAGAGACCCTGTCCCAGAATTCAAGCAATTTTTGGACCTTGAACTTCAGAGGGAGTAGCACCTGAGAGATGAAAGTGAAAACCACATCTTGAAATTCCAACTATGATAATATGAGCATCCATTCTGCTTGGTTCATTGAGGTACATGTTCTTATTTGAAAGAATGGAAACACAATCCTTCCTAGGGCTACTTTTAACTTTCAATAGGAATCTGAAAATATGCCTGTTTTCTGGTATTCTTCCAGAAATATTCTTCCACCACCCCCAACCCCCACTCCCCAGCTCTCGCTGTGTGTGACAGAGAGACAGACAGACACACACACACAGACACAAACAGAGAGACAGAGGCAGAGACAGACAGACATTGACTGACTTATGTTTCACTCCATTAACTCTGTAAAGTCTTTCCTATATTTAGGCCTTTGAAAAATTAAACGTTTATTCAATATTTATTATATACCTAAAGTGAGCCTAGGCCTATGATGGACGTAGAGAACACAAAGCTGGACGAGGAAAGGATTACAGCCCTTGAAAATGTACAGTCTAACAGGAAGACAGGAATGAAGAAAACCACGGCGATCCAGACCGACGTGGCAAAAATAAGAAACGCAAACACCTGTAATATTACTTGAAAATCATTTAGAAAGATATAACTTTATCACAAATGTCATACAGTAAAGAAACAGCAACTGTTTAGTTACTGGGTTTGAAACAGATAAACACTAGATATATCAATAGATATACAATAAAGGCTATAGAGCGCACCAGACTGTTTGTGTTTCTGCCTGCCTAGTTGTTTTTAAAAGGTGTGTCATGGAATAAAGAGCAATCAAGAAATTTACAAAACAGAATGTCTCCTGTGCTCGATCCCATTTGTATAGAAAGCCCCAAAGTACTTAACAGGTAATAGGAATTTTACCAGATCGAAGTAAATGGCTGATTTCATATAGCAGGTGAAATTTTTTCTTTTCTTTTTTTTTAATTTTAGTTCACTAGTTCTTTCTAAATACCACTCTTATAATATCTAGAGTAATTCTAGTGAGCTTCCCTCAACCAGATCCCATTAGATGGGTCAATCTGCTTTGCATTAAAATCACTGCTCTTACAATCTGAGGAATAGTGTTCAAAACCCCAAAGTCATTTTTAAAATAGTTCAAGTTCGTTACTGATATTTTTCAGATACCAGGAAGGGGAATCAAAACTTCTGAAGTTCTTTTTTGCTGCTGTTTCTCATCTACTTGTCTCAATCATCCAACTTTCCAACGATTTCCTACAAATTGCCTAAAAAACTCCTCTTGAACTTAACCTGCACAAATGTTAATCTTTTCCTTTTTTTTTTCCAATGCAAGACACAACAAAGTCCAAAGAACTGAATGGTACAGGAGGGTCCTCTCTGGGGGAGAGGGCAGGGAAGGAGCCAGGAAGCATAACTGATACCGGGCAGGTCAAGGTGGAGGGGAAAGGCTGGAGACACTAAAATTCAGCACTGCTGCCCTGTCATAAGCTGTATCCTGCCTAAAAGCACAGACTTCCTTCCAGTGTGGGTCCCAGTGGTGACCGCAGTGCTCGTCACAGCTGTGGTGCAAAAAAAAAAAGGATGCAGAAAGAATGCGTACAGGTAAGCTAGGCACATATGTAACAGGTGCTCAGAACATGGACGCTATTACTGTGAGCACTATTTCAGTCCCACTGGCCACAGAGTAGGTGAGGATTTTAGTTATGACTGTGTGATAAGCATAGATCGTCAGTATTTATTCGACAAATATTTTTGAGTTCTATACAACAGAATAATGAAGGGTAAAAAATAAAAACCTTCGAGGAGTGAATAGCTACCTCACTGACAGAAAAATTTTGCTGATAATTTCAACACTGTTCTTTTATCAAATATCTGTTTGGCTCCACCTACGTGTCAATCACACTGGGGATAAGATACTAGGGATAAACAGTAAACAGATGAAAATCAACGCTCTTATGGTTACAGTCTAGTAAACACATGTAACTACTGCTAACGGCTAATACACTGTTCTAAGTGCGCTTATGTATTATTATGTTTAGTTGTCATAACAACCATGAGGTGGGTACTGATAACCTTACTTACAGATGAGAAAATTGAAGCACAAGGTCAAATGGAGAAATATGACATTATCGAGTACATACAAAAATCTGGGATAACACAAAGAATGGATTGGTTAGCTGAAGAAGTCATCTTCTCAAAGGGCGCAACTGGACTGAGTGTCAAGAACAATGTTTTCCATAAAGTGGCTTACACACTTAGAAGTACACTGTACCGTCACACAGTTGGTATCTTGCATCTCAAGCTGCTCCAAGTGTATGATGAAGCCCATCTATGTAAAATACACCATTTGCTCTATTAAAACCATTAAGTCTTTATCAAAAAAAATCATAGCTCTTAAGTATAAGGAATTATCATCGTGATCTTCCTTGATTTTCTTTTGCCACTTGAGTTTTTGTACCCAGAAATGGACTGATCTGTTTAGGTCTCAGACATCTGTATCTGATAGGCACATGAAGGTGACTAGGGTCGTCTCCTACACTCCTCTCCCATCCCCCACAAGCGGGGGCCTCCCTCCTCCTAACTCAGGACAGGGCTGCTCCCTCCCCTTTCGGTGGCTGGTAGTTGGACTCATCAGCTGAGATCTGTTCTGACCCCTAAACCCAATCTTTCTCGTGTTTATTCTGGGCTATGTGTTCTAATCATTTGAACTTTTATCCCTACTTACTTTTGACAGGTTGTTACTGCTACTTTTTTACCTTTCAATGCTACAGCTGCTTGCAACATTAGAAACTAGACTTTTAAAAAGATAATTGTAAGAGCTGGAATTTGGGCATTCCCAGTTTAGGTGAATTCTTTTTCTGTTCCATTCAGTTTCAGATGAGTAAATGTTAAAAATGTACACCCATAAGTAAAAATTAAGAGGAAAATGGTAAGACTTTAAATTTGGTTTATCTTTGAATTGTTAATTTGCAAAACAGAAGTAGAAAGTGGCACATTTTAGCTTAGTTTTTAAAACTTTTTAACCATTAAAATAATATATATCTCAATGTTTTTTAGCTTAAACATTATAAGTCATCCACTCATGAAAGAAATGTGAAGGCTCCAGAAGGTAGAATTAAAGTGAGAAGTCTCCCTCAACTGTGCTCTAGAGTTATAACCATCTCTAACTTTTGATGTTTTTAGGGAAGGAATTGCTACTGTTAGGGACATTTAAATCTCCTAAGTACTATATAAATAAAAACAGTGTAAGCAACAAACCTGAGGGCATCTTCACCCACCTGCTGTTCTCTCTAGAGCACAGGTAGCTCTGGAACAGAAGGCTGTGAACCATCTATTACATCTCGGTCCAGTGCTCATTTATTTTGCTCCTTGGGCTGAGAAACACATTCTGGTAATATTTTTCACTTTGTATTGAATGAGAAAGAAATCGGCAACGTTTTATCTCATTTACACAAATTTCAGCTTTATCCACAAAAATTTGAGGACACAAATCCTAAAAAAAAAAGATAAACTAGAAAGACAGACTCAAGGGCTAGAAAACATAAGTATAAAATCAAGACTGAGGAAAATAAGAACGAAAGTATGAGGACTTGAAAGGTCACAGAGCTGTAATTATTCTGTACACATCTACAAGAACAAAGTTTATGAGGGAAATTATATCCGATAGGGGTAGACATGAAATCCCGGGTTTCTCCTGGCCAATGTCCATAAGCTAATATGTACATTACAGGCATGCATCTTTTACTACTACTAAAAACCAAAAACCCTCTATGGGTTAAACAAAAGGAAGTGGTTTTGAAAAGATCTACTCGTGGGTTGGGATTCAGAAAAGGTGCATTCCCGCACAATCAGATTACAATATAATTTGGGGCATGTTTTCTGGAGGCAATTTTGCAATGTGCAGCAAATATGCTTTAAAATGTACCTACTCTCTGACTCAAATTTCCTCCTGAGGGTTTAGCTTAAGGAAAACACCACAGATCTGTGCAAAGCTCTAGATGCAATGATGTCCACTACAGTGCTTTAATAGCAAAGTACTGGCAATGACCTTGTGTCCAACACCAGAGGGCTGGGTCAGTAAATTACGATGAAGAGTGGAGTACCGTGGAGTCATCAAAACGAGGCACCGAGTACTGACAGCGAAAGACGTACTGGAGAATACTGGAAAGTGGGACGACTTAATAGTATTATCACTGAGTTGTGGGTTTCCCAGCGACTTTTACTTTTGGTGTAAATATTCATAGCAATTCTGGAAAGTTTCTGGCATCAGAGAAAAACATAGTTAAAAAAACCCTCTGAGATTAAAACCAAGGGTCGGGGCACACACACATAAAAAATATGGATGACGGTTGGAAATACTAAGAAGAATCATTTGGGGGATTTGTTCTCAAGCAGGTACAATTTAAGTGGGGAGAACACCCAAGATAAAACGAACAATTCCTTTAGAAAGTACCGGTCTTAAAACCTCAGTTCAACTGTAACTCACTGAAATTCTTTTTAAAAACTACTCTATTGTGCCTATAACAGTAAAGTAGGTATATTTGCAAGAAAAGTCACATGAAAAGTGAAAAATACTTTCATTAATACTCAATTAACAAGAAGATTCAAGTAACCATAACTGCATGCCCCCAGTATTCCAGTTTAAACATGGCTCATCTACATGCCTTATATCCCTTACACAATCAAACCTTTTGATGTGTTCAGTTATCATAGTTTTTGAGCCTGGAAAGTTAAATTTGTTTTATTCTACTCAATGTCACGACTGTAAGACCTCTCTCAGACCCATTCCCAGGTCCTGGTTCTCTCTTCTGACATTAAGTAACCCCTACGGTGATCAGGCTCCTGCTGAGGCTGCAGACGTCCAACCAATAAGCCTGGGCCAAAGGATTTTATTTTTAGTTAAAAGTTTTTATTTGCATATACCCATCAGAGTAGCCAAAATTAAAAGGAAGGAAAATATCAACTTTTGGTGAGGATGTAGAGCAACAGGAACTCTGATAGCACTGCTGGTGGGAATGTAAATTAGTGTAACTATTTTGGAAAATTTCTTGGCAGTTTCTACCTAAGCTAAATATTCAAATATCTTATAACCCAGCAAATCCACTCCTATGTATATACCCAAGAGAAAGGAGTGCCTATGTTCATCAGACATATACTAGAATGTTCATAGCACTATTCATAATATCCTAGAGTAGTCTGAAAATAATGTAACTGCCTCTCAAGAGAAAGAGATAAAATGGGATATACTCACACAGTGAACTACTACAAAGCAAAAATTAGGAACTAATTACAATTACTTCAATGATATGAGGGAATCTGACAAATACACTGAGTGCTGTTAGAAGTTAGTAGAGTAGTTATCTTGGAGGGGGCGTAGTGACTTGGAAGGGGATATTCAAGAGACTTCTGGGGTCTGGTCATGGTCTGCTTCTTGATCTCAGTACTGGTTACATAGGTGTGTTCAGTTTGTGACAATTTCGCGAGCTATCCACACCTTTCCGTGTGTGTATTATAGCCTAAAGTTTTAGAAGTACATACAAAATATATTTGTAAATGCCAACAGAAATTAAATATTTGTGCTACTAATAGTTTTTACTTTTGAACTGCAGAAAAAATAGCTGTGTGGATGTTGAGGAAAACAAAAACCCCATCTGTTGCAATTCCATGCACATTAGGTTTCCCTTGCAGGTCTGCCTGTGGCTCATTACAACAGAAGCACAAGGAATGTCACAAATGTAAACTTAAAAGCAACCTGATACATCGAACTAAAAAGTTTTTACACAGCAAAGGAAACCATAAATAAAACAACAAAAAAAGACAACCTACTGAATGGGAGAAGATATTCACTTATGATACATAAGGGCTTAATATCTGAAATATATAAAGAACTCATACTAAATAAATAAATAAATAAATAAGCAAACAATCCAATTAGAAAATGGGCGGAAGACCTGAACAGATATTTCTCCAAAGAGGAAATACAGATGGCCAACAGACATGTGAAAAGATGCTCAAGGTCACTAATCATCAGAGAAATGCAAATTAAACCACAATGAGGTATCACCTCACAGCTGTCAGAATGGCTAGCATCAATAAATCAAAGAACATCAAGTGTTGGTGAGGATGTGGAGAAAAGGGAACCTTCACACACTGTTGGCAGGATTGCAAATGGTACAGCTGCTATGGAAAACAGTCTAGAGTTTCCTGAAAAAATTAAAAATGGATCTACCATTTGACCCGACAATTGCACTTCTGGGTATTTATCTAAAGAAAACCGAAACAATAATTAGTAAAGATCTATGCATCCCTATGTTCACAGCAGCACGATTTACAATATCTAAAATATGGAAGCAATCTAAATACCCATCAACAGATGATTGGATAAAGTTATGGTTCACATATACAATGGAATATTACCCAGCCATAAAAAAATGAAATCCTACTATTTGCAACGACATGGACGGACCTAGAGGTTATTACGCTGTGCGAAATAAGTCAAAGAAAGATCAATATCATATGATCTCACTTATATGCGGAATCTAAGGAACAAAAAGAACAAACTAATCGAAAACAGACTCACAAATATAGAGAACAATCAGGTGACAGCCAGAGGGGAGGGGGGCTGGGAGGCTGAGAGAAAGCTGTGAAGGGTTAAAGAAGTAGGAATTAGCTGATAGATGGTCACTGGGATGGAGAGCACGGCGTAGGGAATGCAGTCAGCAGTAATGTAATGGCTGCGTGTAGAGCCAGAGGGAAGATAGAGTAGTCCGGGGGATCCCTTCATCAACTATATGAATGTCTAACCAATGTACCATATACTTGAAACTAATAATAAAATAAGATGCAAAAAAAAAAAAAAGCAGGATTAAAAAAAAAAGCAACCCGAAACCTGTGAATGGTGTCACCTATCCAAGTGGTCCCAATCTCCCAGGCTTCACAATAGAGGCTGCTGTTCTGTCTGCAGAGCAATCATGTTATCATACTTCTAAAACCTCTTTCCGATCGAGAAAAAATGTTACGACAGAAAAAGACATCCATTATTTGGCTTCATATTTTCATTTTCTCAGACAAAAAGCTACAACACTGGGCTGTTCTGTTTGACAGCAATACCTGGCAACCTTTTCTACCTCTACCTGGCACATGATTCTTACTGTCCCCTTTCTTAGTCACCATGGAGCCAAGAGCAAGTTGTCTGAGCCTCTGCAAGTTCCACTTTGTCTTCGGCATACTCCGAAGAAAATTGTGTGATGGGAACAGACGAAGATATCAAATAGTGTCTATAGCTACAGCAATAAACATAAAAGGCAACTGAAAGCTTCAAACTGTACAGCATAGTCCACACTGGAAACCAACCAGGCAGGGATTTCTACCTATACACCCCAACTAAACCAACTGGAGAAAATAAAAAACCGGTAAACAAACAAAACCCAGGACGCATGCCTAAAGTGCATGCTTTACCCAGTGAAAGAACAAAAGTACCTCCTTTTCTTATTAAAAAAAGAAAAAAAGTTTGTTCAAAACATGCCAATAATGGCATAATATCCACTCCAAGAGCTGGTGTGTACTCAGAATGAAACAAACATTCTATGAAAAGTGTGAAGGCAGGAGAGGAGCCTGGTGTAAGACAGATGCTTACTAAATTAATTAAATGTCCATTTATTCCACACACAGGCACACCTACTGTGTGCCAGGACCTGTGCTAAGTGTTCAAATACAACAAAACAAAGCTCCTTTTCCCCTGGCAACTCACATTCTAATTGGCATGGAGAGAGGAAAACATAACAAATAAGTATATTCTATCCAAAGATAGTCAGCACTATAGGAGAAAAGGTTAAGTTAGGTAGGGTTGCGAGATGAATGGCGGTGTCTGCAGTTTTAAAGAGTTATTTGAACAGGCCTCTCCGAGGTGACATTTAAAGAGACTTCTGTGTCCTTTTCCTTTCTAAGTGTCATTCCCCCCCCATTCATTGCTGCTTTAGCAAGATTAATGCAGGTATGCCATTCCTGGATGATGTCACACCCATCCCTCCTCAACTTCCTAAGACTTTAACAGTTCTAATTTCTGGGGAGGTTGTGGTTACTCTTAATTAAGGGTTTTTTTTGTTTTTTTTGTTTTTGAACTTTACTTCTTCCTCATACTACTAAAGAATGTACTCATCAGAAAACCGGTAAAATCACGAGCAAGCTGCTGAGGGCAAATTATGGGCATACCATTGACTGAAGTGTGGGGAAGGGGAGGGATCTTTGGTTCAACTCTTATTTAACCACAGTCACGTTACTTGACATTTGGGGGCTTATTATCATGCCATTTGTGAAGACGTAAAACGCACATCCTCCTGGGATTAGCGTGGATCTCCAGTAATCATTTGTCTAAGTATATATTTAGAAAACTCTGCAAATGTGTAAATAAATATTTAAAGATATTTGATACTGCATACAGAGGATCACACTACTTTATAATCCCCCATTCTCTCTAAAGTATTCCTTTATTTCAAAGTTGAAGAAATTTGAGTATTAAAAAAAAATCTAAAACCCACAGAAGCAAATCATAAAACCTCATTTGCAGGTGGCCTTTGTAAACACACCTGGTTAGGCTGTTTCTATTAGTAAAACATTGTAAATTGCTAGGTAACATAAAAGAAGTTGTTTTTTATTTTTATTTTTTTTAAAGTAGATTAATCAACACAGCCAGTTGATTTTTACCAAATTCATCTTAAATTGTTTTCGGCTTTGGTAGTGGGAAGGTGGGTTGGGGAGGAAGAGCCCAATGAGGAAGTGGCAAAAGAGCTCCAGGCTTTCGGACCTGTGCATGTAAAATTTCACTGTGCATGTCCATCACAGTGAGCATGAGCTTGCAGCATTCACTTCATGGATTATGTGTAAACCTGTCTAGAACTGTAAATTCTTATCTTACCATCTCCGCATAAAAAATATGATCACAAAATATTAATGAATGGTGATTAAAGTCAATCAACAAACATTCGTGAACTTGTAGTAGGTTTTAAAACACCTGGGAATGGAAACAATGAGGTACATACTGGTCTACTTTTCAGTGCAGTATAACCTTTCCAAATATGAGATTTACACTGCCTTATGTCTACAAATACATATAATCAAAATTATGAAATCCACACTTTCTCCCTCCTGCCCCAGCTCCTTGGTAATGTGACATGCCAAAGTGGTTGGCATTTGAGGCACTGTAATTCACCTGAGTATACAGCCCCTCTACTGGGTCATCACTAAAAGCAAAAGTCAAGAAGTGAGAGAAAAGGCAGAGAAGAGTTACTTTGGAACATTTGATTGCCTGTCTCAAGTTGATACCTCATCTCAGGTAGGAAAAATATATGTACCTGTATTCTTGGAGGTAAGAATACAGGTACATATACTTTTTTTTACGTGTTCACTTTTTAAAGCTTTTGTAGCCCTGCATATACTTGGCGCCAGTCTCAAATGTGCAAGGATCTGCATTCCTCAATTACGTACATTTTTTTCCTTAACTGACAGTCATCAGAATAGTAACTACTCCCTAAATCTAAGAGTAAGAATGTTTTCTTTATGTACTTTGAAAACATTCCACACTTCTTGACCCATCATACTTAGGAAAATTTAAATATTAACAATTTTAATACAAATGTAAAACTTTAAAATTTTTCTGAGGTTTCTAAAAATTGCCCTTTATCAAGAAAACACATGAATAAGGAATAGATTTTGGTCACAGTGACTGAGCCCTGAAGTGCTGTGTCCACTATAAAGTATAATTCACATGTTACAGTATTTATGTATTCAGATGAAGGGACACAAAATTTTGAACTTCAAATTATAAATATATTTCCAAGCTCTTTTAAAATTCTTCTCCAGCAAGTCAATAAACCCCTGATTTCAGGAATTCACACAGACCTTGCAAATCTGGAAACCAAATTTCAGGGTCAAAACAACAACAACAACAACAAAAAAACCCCTACGAAAATGACCACAAGTGAATTTGGAGAACTTTACAAAGTCTCAGGAGTTCCCTGAGCCTAAGCCGAATTAAAACAAAAGTTGTTTTGTATTCTATTAACAGCCGATGATTAAACACGTATCTTATTTCAACTGGAATTCATTTATAAGTACTTAAACGTACTAAACCGACCACTAATCCTTAAGTCGATGTCTGTTTCTGGAAAAATTCTGTCATAATAAATAAATGCAAGTTGAGGACCATCAAACGCATTCCCTGAGGTTCGGTGGACTTTACGAAAACCTCGGGCGTTGACCCCCAGGAGCTGGCGAAGTCAGCGGCGGGGAAAAAGCGCCGGTGAACTTCGGGCCGCGCGCGAGCGACACGGGGCGGCGGGGGACCCCCGCGGCGGG
>NW_006431919.1:19633355-19635045 GCF_000325575.1 Pteropus alecto | reverse complement strand
GACGAGGAGAGCCGACTGGGCGGGGTGTCCTCACCTGAGGCGCACCTGGCAAGGCCGCCAGACTACGCCCTTTTTCTGCCAGCGGGGAACTCCTGGTGACGCAGGAACCTAGACGCCAGACCCGTCGAGGAGGCCGTAGTTCGAACTGCTGTTCTGTTTGGACAGGGTCCCCACAGGGTGCGGTCAGGCCTCTGAGGTCCTAGAGTCCTATCCTGTCCCGCACCGAGCTGGCACTAGAGGCCCAAGACCTACGCTCTTCATGGACGCTCCCCCTCCACTCCCAGCCCTGCCGTTTGCCGACTGCGGGAAGAGGGTCCCACGTCTTCCAATTGCATTTCCCCGCTCGACCCCTCCCGCCAACCCCAAAGAGCTGAGGGACCCCACGGCATGGGCTCTTACAGATGAAGGGAGGGAGCCTGCCACTTGCAGTTTGGGAAGCTCCTCATATAACGAAAAGTAATAAATGCCAAGATCTGCTTTACAGGAATGGGTCAGTACGTGTTTAAACTTCACATTAGGAACGACCTTAAAACGCAGTGCAATTTAACCGTGCTATTATTCACAGCTCGTTACTAGATTTAGAAACCCGTGCTGAGCTGAGGTGTTGTGGAGGTAACTTCCTTTCAGTCTGAGCAGGTGCAGTGGCTCCTGACACTCCCTGCGATGTCTCCACCCCAGCCCCAGCCGACCCTCAGGATCCAGAATAGGCTTCTTCCAGTGGGAACCGCCGCTTAGCATCTCTGAGACATTCACCCAACGAGCGTGGCGGAAGGGTTTATTCTGATTTTTAGAAACGTCTATCTGGGTGCAATTGCATCTTTTATGAGCTGTTAGGATACGAGGCCTCTAAACTGCTTCTGTGATAAAGTTCACTGGGAAATGTACACAAAGAAAGCCCTGTGTGGCCCAGGTGGCAGCTCAGAGTATGAGATGCTGCTGGACTTGGAACAGAAGCAAACACTTGGACTCTGGAACAATGTTATCGGGTTTTGCAAGCTATAAAACATATGCTTGGGAAACAAAAGGTTACGCGCCCTTGGACATTGGGGGAAGTCACACATCAGCGCTAGGTTTCAGGCCATGGAAGCACTGCCTCCTTAACAGAGTTCTGGCATTGAGCTCATAAGACTTGCCAGTTGAGTCTCCTTTGCCATATTGAGACATACTCATGGCCTCCTAATTACCACTGTTATGTGTTAGGCTCTTCAAATATATCTGTGGTTGTCACTTAAACTTGAAAATCACTGCCTTGACTTTGCAGATCACCTTTTAGAACTTCCCTCTGTGCCTTCTGATAAATGGGGTCATTTGACCTTAGCTGCCAGGCAGTCAACTGAGGAGCTGGAAAGAGGGCAGAGACTTAACCTTTAACAACTCACAGCTCAGTAGTGTGATTTAGAGCCAGAGAAGAAAGATTAACAAACCACCATAAAACCAGTAAGTATCTGAGATGGCTTGATTTATTTGATTGCCTAGGTTGGAATTTGATGGAAGGACCAGGTTCATAATTGTATGCAAATCTTCAAACAGATATTTGGCTATTCTACTTCTTGGAAGTCTTTGAAAATGGTCAGTTGTCGATCGGTATGGACAGTAAAAGTAATGCTAGTCAACTACTCTCAGACACTCAAACACTTGATGCTTGGCACATGGATGCCTAGCAGATGTTTGCTGAACAAAAGTACAAGTG
>NW_006431919.1:19625740-19633276 GCF_000325575.1 Pteropus alecto | reverse complement strand
ACGTGTGGAGGAGGTAGAATTTAAAGAGGATGGTAATGAAATCGGTGTAGACGTAGTGCTCTCCAAAGACCATTTACATTAGGTTCCTTGAGTATGTTTGTGGGTTTCGCGGAAACTTGGAAACCCAGTCTTAGTTGTTCTGAGACTTCATGCTGCTCAGAGCGAAGGGAATTGAATCAGGACAAAGGAATGACTCAGGGAAAGGTGAAAAGCAGCCTCTCTAACAATTCTCTATCTGCTGAGAAAGCCCTGTAGCCAATCTCCAGCTGCCCAGAACATGGGCCTGAAGAAAGGCTGGCCCGGCTGCCATGGATATGGGCACCACACCTCCCCAGGGGCAGGCAGTCAAAGTCGCTTTCCTCTTCTAGCTCCTGCTTGAATTTAAATAATCAAAATTCCTGTTTATGTTAACAAAAATTGTAAGACGCAATTGCAAGTGATAATGTCAATAAGATTTCGAAAGCCACACTCCAGCAGGCTCTTGCATGGAGCTTGGTGGCTTCTTCTGAACTTACTGTGGGGCCAGCTGAGGGGCTCTCTGCCTTGATGTGTGCTCTGGGATGTCCATGAGAATTGTACTGTTTTGTGACAAAAGAAGCTCCTGCTGGTAATAGTAGTTTAGGGCAAATTCCTATTTAACCTGTCCTTTGAGTTTTAAATTTCAGTGTGTGTTTTTTTTTTAAAATTATTTCTATACATTCTATTTGGTTCTTTTTCAACTATCAGTATCTTTTTTTTTTTTAAATCTTGATTGATATGTAATTCACATAACATACAATGCACCCATTGAAAGTATACAATTTAATAATTTTTAGTTTACTCATAGAGTTGTGTAACCATCACCACAACCAATTTTAGGACATTTTCCCCACCCCAAAATGAAATCCTGTCCCCATTAGCATTTATTCCCCATTTTTCCCCAACCCTTTCCCCTACGCCTATAAAACCATGAAATCTACTTTCTGTCTCTGTAGATCTGCCTATTCTGATCATTTCAGGCAAATGGAGTCATACAATATGTGGTCTTTTGTGATTGGTTTCTTTCACAGTATGAAGTTTTCAAGGCTCATTGATGTAGCATCATATATCAATACTTCATTCCTTTTCATTGCTGAATAGTATTCCATTATATGGATATACCACTTTTGTTTATCCATTCATTCATGGATGGACATTTGGGTTGTTTCTGTTTTTTTATTGGCTATTGTGAATAATACTGCTATGAACATTCGTATATAAATTTTTGTGTGGACATATAGTTTCACTTCTTTTTGGTATACACCTAGGAGTAGATTTGCTGGGTCACGTGCTCATTCTATGTTTACCATTTTTAAGAACTTGCAAGCTATTTTTCAAAGTGGCTGCATCATTTTACATTTCCACCAGCAATGTATGAAGGTTCCAGTTTTCCCACATCTTTGCCAAAGCTTGTTATTATCTGCCTTTTTGATTATAGCCATTCTATCGGGTGTGAATTGGTGGCTCGTAGTGGTTTTGATTTGCATTTTCTTCGTGGCTAATGATATTGAGCATCTTTTCACGCACTCATTGTATATCATCTTTGAAGAAATGCCTATTTAGCTCCTTGGCCCATTTTTAAGTTGTGTTATTTTAATCTCATTATTGAGTTGTCAGAGTTCTTTATATACTCTAGATACTAACCCTTTATCAGATATATGATTTACAAATATTTTCCCCATTCTGTGGATTTTCCTTTCACTTCCTTGATGGTGTCTATTAAAGCACAAAAGTTTTTAATTTTAAGTGCTATTTATTTTTTTTTCTTTTGTTGTTGGTGATTTTGGTGTCATATCTAAGAAATCATTACCTAACCCAAAGTCGCAAAGATATATCCCTATGTTTTTTTCTAAGAGTTTTACAGTTTTATCTCTTATATTTAGGTCTGTGATTAATTTTGAACTAATTTTTGGGTGTAAGAAAGGGGTCCAGCCTCATCCTTTAGCTCCTGTGGATATCCAGTTGTTCTAGCTCCATTTGTCGACAAGATGATTCTTTTCTGCATTGAAATGTCTTGGCACCCTTGTCGAAAATCAATTGACAGTAAATTTGAGGGTTTATTTCTGGACTTTCAATTCTGTCCTACTAGTACACTGCCATACCGTCTTGATTATTGCAGCTTTGCAGTAAGTTTGGAAATTGGAAAGTGTGAGTCCTCCAACTTTGTTTATCTTTTTCAAGGTTGTTTTGGCTACTCTGGGTGCCTTGTATTTCCATATCAGTTTTAGGGATGCAGGAACAGCATCTGGGATTTTAATAAGGATTTTACTGAATCCGTAGATGAATTTGGGAAGTATTGTTATTTTAACAATAGCAGGTCTTCTGATCCATGAACATGGAATGTCCTTCCATTTATTTAGGTCTTCTTTCATTTCTTTAAATGATGTTTTGTAGTTTTTAGAGTACAAGTTTTATACTTCTTCTGTTCAATTTATTTCTAAGTATTTTTATCTTTCCATGCTATTATAAATATAATTGTTTTCTTATTTTCAGATTGTTCATTGCAAGTGTATAGAAAGAGTTGATTTTTGAATATTGATCTTGTGAACTGCAACATTGCTAAACTTGTTTATTAGTTCTAATAGTTATCAGATTGAGGAAACCCTCTTCAGTTCCTAGTTTATTAAGTGTTATTATGAAAGGGCGTTGGATTTTGACGATTGTTTTTTCTATGTGTATTGAGGTGATCATGTGGTTTTTGTCCTTTTGCTGATTTGGTGTATTATGATGATCGATTTTTATATGTCGAATCAACCTTGCATTCCTGGTTGGACTAAATTAGACTTAGTCGTGGTTTATAGTCCTTTTTATTACCTCTGGATTCAGTTTGCTAGTATTTTGTTGATAACTCTTGTGTCTATATTCATAAGGGATACTGGTCTGTTGTTCTCTTGTGATGCCGTTGGTTTTGCTATTAAGGTAATACTGGCTGTATAGGAGTGTTGTGAAGTGTTCTCTCATCTCTGTTTTTGGGAAGAGTTTATGAAGAATTGGTATTTATTTTTCTTTAAATGTTTGGTAGAATTCTCCAACGAAGCTATCTAGATTTGAACTTTGCTTTATGGAAAGTTTTAAAATTACTAATCCAGTTTCTTGTAAGTCTTTCAGTTTCTTCTTCAGAGTGTTATTTCCCTATGGTTTTTATACCTTTATCTCTTTAATCATCTACAATATTTTTTTATTGTCTCCACCAGATAGCTCTGTGTGGTTTTCGTTCATTTGCTTTATTTCGTTTGGTCGTTTATTATTTCATTCAGCCAGAATTGTATCTGCTGATTCTCTATCA
Organism: Pteropus alecto; assembly: GCF_000325575.1. Lineage (NCBI taxonomy): Eukaryota > Metazoa > Chordata > Mammalia > Chiroptera > Pteropodidae > Pteropus > Pteropus alecto. The sequence goes on along the minus strand of NW_006431919.1, from coordinate 19,629,972 downwards.
TGGTGGATAGCATCGTTTCATTTTTTATGATGAAATCATCTTCTGTGGCAGTTCATTCTGTTCGTAAGAACCCCTTGTGGCCTGAGTTGTAAAATTTTCCTCCAGAAAAGTTTTGCGTTTGTTCCTGCCAGGAGCTCACCACAGGAGAGGGTAAAATTCAGACTCTGTACCTGCTCCATGTCTCAGGTGTGGTGAGTTAATTTCTCTTAAGATATTATTTTCATCTGCTAAAGACCCCAGTTAAGTCAAACTCCTGTGTCCTCACTCCGGGCCAGAAAATATTTCCTAGTGCCCCTCTTACTGGCATGCAGCCTTCCGAGGGGCCCATCTACATGAACGGGGCTTAGCGTCTGCCCTCCATCTTGCACAGGTCACCAGTCCCTAACATTGGAAACATCTGATCATTTGGGTCTATTTCTACATCCAATATTCCCATTCACACCTCCAAGGCTGCCATATCATCTATTCCATGGCTTGATTTTCTTCTTTTTGTGTTTTTGGTACCTGTTATGTTTCCTTTTAGTCTTATAAACTCAACTATGTGTTAAATTTTTTTTTTTTTTGGTCACACTTTGTCTATAATTTTAAGTATCAGTAACTGGAGGCATTCTGGGTCTACAGTCTAACAGAAGCCTGAAAGGGCCTTTGTAGTTTCCATTTGAGACAGCTCGTGGAGTGATAAGTGCTAGGCCGGGAGGCCAAGGATCATGTTCCAGTTTGCCCCTATTGGTGTGTAGGGCTGGGCAAGGCATTTTTCTTTTCCTAGTCTCAGTTTTTTTCAACCCTGAACTAGGGTAGTCGGTCTTCAAGTTACACTGAGTTCTAAAATTATCCGGAAAAGATTTTCTTAAACTGCTATCCACGATACTGATTCTGAAGTCGTTTTTTTTTTTCTAGGTACAAGTTGGCTTCTGTGAAGAGCGGCTATTTGCTAAAGGCCAAGATAACCTGAACATTCTTTACTTTTCCAAGGGCAGAAAGGGAGACACTCTGGGCTGTTGTCCTGAAAACTCCTTGGTGACCTGGCTTCATGGGGAGACGGTCAATTCGTGGAAGCGGATTTGCCTGGCTGATCTTCATTTGCCTTGTATTGATTTTTCTCTGCTGAAAACATCAGCAGAGAAAGTTCTAGATTTTCTTCTCCTAAGCAGATTTGTTTTCTGCATTTAGCAAATTCCAAACATCGACCACATCTGCAAGTTTCCTCTCCATAGGATTTAAATCCTCACACAGCATGCCCAAGACTTTTCTTTGATACACAAGCACAGTAACTTCTGAAAAAACTTTTTTTTACCTTCCGTTGGGGCTTTTTCTGAGAGGGAAGACTTGGGAAAAGATTCTCTAAAGTGTTTTTACAGAAATCTGTTGAGCCAGAGAAACAATTCTCATTTCCTTCCCTACTGCTACTGTCACAGCTGTCAAGGTAGAAGGGAACGACTGAATTTTCAAACAGCGCCCCAAAGTGAACAGCAAGGGGCGCTAGCGGGGTGGAACGGAATGGAATAGTCTTTCCCATCAGGATGATTGGACTTCCATAAACTTTAATTCTCTTTCCGGGAGAGCAAAGGCCTGCCTCCGATGAACGTTTTGGCCTGCCCCCTCACTTAATCACACACCATTTGTGTCTGTGCACCTGCCAGGTGCCACCTCACCACACAGGCCTCTTCAACACTGGGCCCTGGCATTTCCAGTGACTTGGTTTCCAGAACAGCTCGGACCTTCTGTAACCTTTCCCTCTCTGTCTCCGACTGTGCCTCCGCTCTGACTATGAATTTCCACGGATCTATGAGAGCAATAAATGATGAGAGAACGCAACCCTTTCCCTAAAAGGGGAAGACTTAGCCCCGTGGATCTTGAAATTCAGCATAAAAGGAAAATTTCCATTAGGCAAATGCATATGATTATAAATAATTAAGCAAAAACCTTGAGTAGTAATTTGTTCCTTTAAAAATGTCCCCCGCATATTGACATTGACCAAGAGGCGCAGGAAGGCTTAAGAATCGATGGCAACTCTGCTGAGTACGAAAGGCAGACTTCGCTACTTAAGCCGGTTATTATATCTTATTAGTATCTGATCACTATAAAACTTTTAGCGTGCATTTGGCTATGATGTCAGGCAGTACTCTGGGCCCAGGAGCAAGAATCACAAATTCGTGGTGGAAAGCTTCACTCTTTTAATGGTTTTCCATAGAGCGCGCTCATCAATTAAAAGCATGCATTCTATGCATCGTTTGCTGTATCTGGAGATATTTCAAGTCTACAGTAGCTATGGCCTCGGTAAGACAACAAACAGGCACGTGACTGCAGGTACATACTCAATCTGGAGTTCAGCTGGGGTTCAGGCAGCCATGTGCTTGGCCCCCTGATAACTTCCTAGGAGGCAGACGTGATGTCTGTGCAAGAAGTAGCCACCATCTTGCAAGCTGGCAGGAGTGAGCCAGACTGGAATCAAACTGAGATTGGCCAGTGGACAGAGGGAATGGGACCCTGACAGCATCGCTGAGCACTGAATTTCTGTTCTTTGCAGCAGAACGCCTTCCCAATAGACATACATTGTTATTAAAATTGGGGAGGATTTGAGATTGTGTTGAAGCTGGCTACACAAGCATAATGAATCCTCAAATAAAAGATCCAAATGGTGAGAAAAGGCTTTTTGGAATCTTAATACATTTAAATGTCTTCATTTGGGGCATGACCGTATTTTGAAGATAGAGCGAAAGACCCATGGACTGCCCAATAAGAATACGATTATTGAGACCAAAGCAGAGAATGTTATTAAAATTGAGACTGTGCTGGAAAATCCCCTATTGTCTGAGTTTATATCCACAGACCATTCTCTAAAAGCACTTTGATTTTACTTTCATAATTTTACACCGACTTTTCCGAGAAACACGTTTCCGAATGATTTTTCCGAGTTGGGGCACAAAAGCCTCGTAAAGATTAACCATCCGCTCTGAGTCAGTTATGGTTCCCACAAAATGACCACGACAGCGGCAACGCCCCGTGACAGAGGCCCTGACAGAGCAGGAGAGTGTTCCCGTGTTTTTATTAGCTAAAATGACGCTCCATCTCTGGGCCCGTCATCGAGTTCATTAGAATTTTTGGAAGATTTCTCCTGGAGCAGTGGCTTTCTTCCAGACACGAGAAGAGATGAGGTTTTTGCCACAAAATGTCATTCAGAGCTCCTTAGGTTGTAAAACATTCGGCTCTTTGATGAGAAGCAGACAAAGTATTTGCGTGTCTGTATTTCCTCCCACTCTGATGGAGCTAGATGCCGGCTTAACGAGTAGACTCTACAGTGTAGACTCAGTGCAGCTGCTGGGAGAAAGGGGCGTTTGTGCCTTGTGATGTTTCCAGGCTGTGGTAAGCCCGACATCCATACTGGAGTGACCCTAGGCTCTTGGGGCCTGTCCCCTTGGTGACAAAAGTTCTCCTCTGCCATTGAAATGGGATAAGGTGTGACGACAGGGTGCCTGACAGTGGGCAGGGCGTGGTACCACAAGTCTTGTGAATTGAGTTTCTGTCTCAGTGATAACGACCCCCTAGAGGTGGCTGGGAACAATCACATGCCCACGTGCCTGTGCTATTGATGTCCTGATCCATAGCAGTGGGGGTAGACAGTATTCCAGATGACCCCAAGGGCAGGGAGGGGCCTGCTTTCCCTTGTGGCGTTTCTCCAGAGACACAGCTACCCGGCCAGGCAGGCTCCTCCTCAGAATACACAGCAGTGAGAAGCGGCTGCGCAGGCCGGGCGGTCATCCGGGGTGCTGGGACTGCGGGCCAGGCGGAGGCCCCGGGCTGCGGGGGTGACCTTAGTGGAGGCCGAGGGAAGATCATAGGTCCGTATTCTGAAGCTGCAGCCTGCTGGCCGCTCTCGGGGCTGGCCTTGATCTCCAGATCATTCCATTTCGCTGTCAACAGAGACTGCAGCTCTCGAGGAGGTCGGCTGACCCGCCCTTTCGCCCTCACCTTCAGCCTCCGGGCCTGGTCGGTGACGTCACATGAATTCCCGCACCCTCTCAGGTCGTGCAACTGCTGCGCAGATGTGTCTCAGGTCTTATTATTACCGTCACCATCACTATCGTTGCTTTTTGCAGAGTGAACACTTCTTTTTCCTGACCCACCTGGATCTAGCCATTTCTTGTTTTTAAAAAATAAGATCACTTTCGTTCCTTCCTTCCTTCCTTCCTTCCTTCCTTCCTTCCTTCCTTGCTTCTTTCTTTCTTTCTTTC
>NW_006431919.1:19610303-19625571 GCF_000325575.1 Pteropus alecto | reverse complement strand
TTTCTTTCTTTCTTTCTTTCTTTCTTTCTTTCTTTCTTTCTTTCTTTCTTTCTTTTCTTTCTTTCTCATCCCTCCCCACTCTTTGGCAACCATCAGCTTGTTCTCTATAATGCTTTTTGATTTTGTTATTTATTTTTACTTTTTGGTGGCTCACCCAATGTGAATCACTGACCTTCAGCAGTTGTGATCTTAGAGAAGGGGACAGCCATAAATGGGCCAGGTGAGCAGGCTGAAAGGCACTGTTCCTGGGCCACCAGTGGCTCCCAGGCCACCATCAGGAGAAGTCTGCTTTGAAGGAAGCCAGGTACCTGCTATCAGAATTCGGGCTCGCACTTAAGACAGAGCTCAGTTACCTGCCAGATTCTTTCCAACCTGGTTCTGCCTGCCTCTCCCCTCTGCCTTTAGAGATCATCACTCCTGACCTGATTTTGCTGCCTCTGCCACCAAGTAGTAAGCAAACCCTCCTGTCACTCACTCGTGTGTCTTTGGACATGACGGTTCCCCACATTGAACCCCTTTTCTCATTAGAGAACTAAGAATGAGCTACTATGAGATTTACACACGTGGTAAAGGCTGCTGCCAGGTGTGGCGTGAGGGGTGGGGGTTCTGAGACGCCCCCTCATCGACATTCCTTACATCGGCAGCTATGTTTCATCTGTAGGATTTCACCCCACCTTAATTCTCCAACAACCGGGGCCCTCCTGGGTCCAGATTCCTGCCCGTTTGGGTGGGTCACGTCATGACTCACCTTGACCAGCAGCTCACCCTTGAGTCACATCGATCAGGAAGCCCCACGGATGTGACGTCATCAGTAAACATGAGCAGTCACGGGGCTGGAGACAGCTCTGTTTGTCCTGGAGATAGACACCACCCTCCTGGCTGAGCCTCTGCCGGGAAGGTAGAGGACACCAAGCCCGTGGGTGTCAGCGTGTGCGATGATGTGTCTGTGAAAAGACACGAGTGTCGCAGAGTGGGAAAGATCCTCAGGGGTTGCCCGTCACTTTGCTACAGTAATTGGGGGGTGGAGGGGAAACGGGGTGTGTCCTTGGCTGCCACGGGCAAAGGACGCCCAGCGGCTGCGGTTACCGTTGGTTAGTTTGCTACTCGGAGGCTGTGTGCTGTGCCCCAGGTCGCTGTTTATCAAAGCCCAGCTAGAGGGTCCCCTGACACTCTGTTCCTGGCCATGTATGTGTCGGCTACAAGACGGTGGGCCCTTGAGGGCAGGGTCGGCCCCATGCTCCGTGCTGCTTCCGTCACCACAGAGAGAGCTGAAACCAGTCTCCCCCGTGTAAATGAGGAGCGCCTAGTGGGACTGGAGTTGGCCATTTTTTTCAGGGTCCTGTAATTTTTGGTTATGGTCTGATGCTAGACCCCAGGCTCTGGCCTGGTCCGACCACCTGGCCGGTATGGCAGGTGTCTCTTGGTCCCTCCACAGCTCCCCCAGGGCCCGGCTGATGAGGCATGGAAACTGTCATATGTCCTGTGAGCCCTGAGGCAGACTGAAGCCTGAGGCAGACTCACCTACCAAGCCCGTCTTTACTAAACATTTGGCATTTTGTTCACCATGGATCTTTTTTTTTTTTGCCCTTATTTTGATTTTTCTACAATGTTCATTAAAGTGTCTTGATTAAAGTGCCATTTGCCGCTGCCTCCAGTTTTGTGCTGACTCAACCATCTCCCTCGCCTCACTTGTCCAGTCTTGCTCCTCCTGAAAGAGCCCTAGGTGCTGTCCGAGAATCCGAGAGATGTGGCTGGACAGAGGAGATGATTGCCCCAGGGCAGCCCAGCCCTGGAGTTCCCCCTGCCCTGCTGTGAAGACCAAAGGCCTGTCTCTCCTTCTGATTTGCGTAGATTTGGAACCCCTTAAGCCTTCCTGAGCAGCAGCTGCTCGCTGTGCCCACTAGATGGCGCACTGGTTGCACAGGTGAGCATGGCTCATTTCCCCTTGGCAATCCCAGCTTCTGAGAGTGGCTTGCCAGTGGAGAGCTCCTGTTCATTCCATCCTGACAGCAGGCCCAATGCAGAGATGAAGAAACCGAGGCACGGAGGGGATGAAGTGACTCACCTACTAGCCTTTAGTCCCTCATTAATATCGGTTGTGGGTTCCGGTACTGTACCTGACATATCCCAAATCCCCATCCTCCTGGATCAATTATTCTTGATGTGCTTTAAAGGAACCTTTTTACAACCTAGTGAAAGCTATAGGACCCCTCCCTGGAAAAAGTTTGAAAATAAATTTCATGAGCTTCAAGAACAGCACAGGAATAGACTGAGAACCTCTTTCCTGAATGTTTGCCGTATATGTGTTTGGTTTGGGGTTTATCCTTCATGCCTAACTTTCTGTCCCAGATATGAATCTGACCATGTAATCCACCCACTCATTCAAGAAAAATTTATCGAGCGCCCACTATGTGCCAGGCACTGTGCTAGGTGCTAGAGATACTTGCCTTTGTGGAACTTATGTTCTAGAGGTAAAAGGCAAATGATAAAAAATGGGAAAATTATAATGGTCATCAGTGCCTAGTGTCATTAGCTCTCTAAATAGTTCCAGTTCTCCCCATTCCGGGTAGATGGCTGGACTTTACTTCCTGGTCTTCTTGTGGCTGGCTGAAACCATTGGTCAGTTCTGGTCCGTGAATCGTGAGAAGAGATGCATCACTTCTGGGTCAGAGCATGGAACAGCTGGAGAGGGGCCCCCAGAGCTTTCCCTCTGCCCCCTGTCGTGGAAACCGAAACCACTTCAGACAGAGACCGTGCCGGTCAGCCTAGGTCCCTGAGACTGTGGCACGAGTGAGAAATCAACTTTTTTAAAAAAGTCACTGAGATTTCAGGGTGTTTGTTATCGCAGCAAACCTGGCCTATTTTGACTGATACGATAATAAAGAAATTATATGATGAAATTACATAGCTTGCCAGAAGGGGATTAGAAGCATAAGGAAAAGCTGAGCAAGATAAGTGGTTTTGGAAGGGAGTGGGGTAGTGGAGGGGAGAAAGGAAGATGGAATCTAAAATAAGACCATCGAGGGACAGTTCACTGAGAAACTGATCTTTGGAAAGGAAGCAAACTGTGTAGAAATCTGGAGAAAAGTGTCCCAGAGAAGGGGGACAGCCAGGGCAAAGGTTGGAGGCATGTCTGATGGGTTCGAGGAGCCGCAAAGGACGCTGGGACTGGAGCAAAGTGTGGGGAGAGGTCAGAGAAGTAACAGGGCCTCACCACGTGGAGTCTTGTCACCAGGCAAGGACTTGGCCTCGTAGGGATTTGAGCCCAGGTCGTAATACGATTGACGTTTTCAAAGGATGAGTCTGGCACCTGGCCTGACTAGACAGTGAGGCTGGGGGGCACGGTGGAAGTGGGGACGCCTATTAAGAGGCTGCTGCATATTTCAGGTGACAGCTACCGGTGGCTGAGTGTGGGGTGGTGACAGCCGAGGTGGTGAGAAGTGGACAGCTGGTCAGATGTTGGAACCATGGGAAGATGGAACCATGAGATTGGGTGGCGGAGTTTGTAGACGGAGCCTGTTTGTGGGTGAAGAGCAGGAGTTCAGGCCATGCTGAGTTTGAAATGTCTCTTAGAGCCCCAGGGGAGTCGTATGGGAGGCACTGGGTGCGAGTCTGCCGTTGGGAGAACATAAATTTGGGAGTCACCGATGGAAAGATGGTGTCAACAGTTTAATGCCTTAAAACACTGTAATTGGTTATAAAGAGAAATGTTAAGTGCAGCATTATAGACAGGACTTAAATGAGCACCATGGAAAATGATGTGGTCAACTTACTGTCACCTTTGACGGTGTCAAGGAAGGCGTTCTGTTCTCTTTGCTTTAGGAATGTCAAGGACACGATCCATTACACCGCGCAACGCTCACTTCGTCGTAATAATGTTCGTCTCTTGCTAAGTCCTGGGAAAAGCTCTGCTGACATGCTTCCTCTTTTCCCAAAATAAAAAAACATAAAAAGATTGTGTCTCTTTTCTCTTCAGCAGCTGGGGAGCTCAGAGCCGGATTTGAAATTCAGTTATCGTACATTAACTGCTTGGGTCTGTAGAGCCTGCATATTTGTGTTTTTACTTTTCCTCGCGTTGACTTCCTACTTTTAATTCCCAGTCTTCGTTTTTTTTCTTTTTTCTTTTATCATACGTAATCTTTCTAGAGCCATCTCAAATCTATGTGGAATGTAGCGGTAGAGTGTAAAATAAAGACAAATAAATGTAATTGAATTAAAGTTGCTTTTTAATAACAACAAAAAAACTCATTTTTAAGTAAAAAAGATATTGAAAATTTTTCTCTAAAGTAGTTTTCTATATGCATCGTCTTACAGCTCGGCTGACTTTCATTATACAATTGAAAATGTATTCCTCAGGGAAAAAGAAGTCTACTCCCAAAATATTATAAACATCCCACTTGGATATTGCAACAAATATGTAAATTCACATATTGTAAGGAAGATAAGTTATCATAAGATAGTGAGAATAATATGCAAAGTAAGTCACAAGATACAAATGCAAAATAAGGAGTCGTTTTCACGTTTTCGTGCAATGATTGCTAGGTTGCAGGAAAGAGAATAAATTTTCTTACTGGGACACGACCCACGTTTCCTGGAATTTACTGAAGCTGTGATTCTCAGACCTCAGTCAGCCTCAAAAGCCTTCGCTTTGCCACATACCTAGAAGCACCTGCTTTATTAGTTTGTCAGTATTGGTTCTCCAAATCAATTCCTCTTTTAAGCTTTATTTAAAGAGGAAACAGTTTAAATAAGAGTAGGTGTGAATTCATAGGTTTGCTATTTTCTGAATGCACATTAAAACCAATTAATTGGCATTAAATTAAAAAATGACATGTGGTGTTCCCTTAAAAGTATCTCTTGTACCCCATGATGCCCACACGGCAAGTGTGGGGTCCTCTCCTGTGGGTAGCTCTGTACAGGGCTGCCCCCCGTCTTCAGAAGTAGCAGGTGAGTCTTGAAAACATCTAGGTAGGTTATCATCATAATTAAAAATAAATTAATTAAAAATACATAAAGAAAACACCTAGGTAAGCTAGGCTGAGGGGAGATGGGAACCTGGCATCAGTGAGACACAGAGGTAAATGATCCAGCAGAGAGAGGAAGACTCCCCACAATTAAAGAGAAGATGAGGTGAAGTAAGGACACTTTTGCTGAAATGCACCCGACCAAGTCCTGTAGAGTAGTTGCCGAATCGAAATCTCAAGAAAGGTCTCAAGGAAGCCAGCCTGGGATGAGGAGACCTTGCTGCAAAGGGGTCCCCATTCTCATCTCGCATCCCTCCAGTTCTTATCTGTTAAGATGCTCACCCATTTGGGCTAGCTATGGAATTGACGTCATTGGTTTCTAACAGTACGTCTTACACCTGGCTTTTCACAGTGGTCCTCAGCCGTGGTCCTTGGACCAGCAGCATTGGCATCAGCATCGCCTGGGAACTTCTTAGAAATGAAGATTCTTGGGCCCCAGCCCAGACCCACAGCCCCTCAAGGAGTCTGATGATGCTAGCATCTGAGAACCGCTATCCTTGAAGCCTGTTGCTGTGCAATAAACCGAGGGGTGTCAGCCAGGAGACCCGAGTTCTGGTCCTGGTCTGTAGCCGATTAGCTGTGACCTAACGCTGAATCGCTCTGAGTTCGTTTCTGCATCTGTAGTGTAAGAAAGGCTTGAGCCTGAGCAGAGGTTTCTAACTCTGCTGGCACATCAGAACCACTCGGGCAGCTTTTCAAACTCAGATGCTGCCACACCAAAGAGTCCATACTTTACAAGTCCATTTATATTAAGTTATAGAACAGGCAAAAACTAGCATATGATGGGAACGGTTAGAACAGTGGTTCCCCGGAAAAAAAGGGCAGATGGATCGACTGGGAAGAAGCAGCAATGAATTTTCTGGGGTGACGGTGCTGTTCTGTCTTAATGGGAATATGAGTCGCACAGGTGTATGCATTTGCCGGAATCTATTGAAAGGTACGTTTAAGTTTTGTGTGTTTCATTGTATGCATTTTTACCTCAAGAGCAAAAAAGGACCGGCGACAAATATTGGACTCTAGTCAATAATATTTATGCTGAAGTGCTTAGGGGTGAAATCCACGGATGTCACAACTCGTTTTTGAAATGCAGCAGAAAATGAGATGGCTTGTTGGATGGATAGTGGGAGGGATAGCTGGATAGATATGTGATAAAGTAAGTGTAATAAAATGTTAATTGGAGAATATAGGTGGTGAGCATATTGGTATTTACTGTAAAATTCTTTCGATTTTTCATTAAGGTTGAAAAGTTTTAGAATGAAACGTTAGAGGGAATTTCGATGCTGGTACCTTATGCCCACATCTATTAAATCAGGATCTTTCCTAAATTAAACATTTTACCACTGGAGGGAGATACATTCCTTTCTCAAGTGTAACAGTTTTTAAGCCATTCCTGTACAGATCTGCCAGGGAGAAGTGACGCATTGGGAGATTGTTGGTTTTTATTTCTGCCAATGAATTTATTGGTCCAGAATCTTCCTACAGGTAACAAAAGGCATGGGTTGTGCACCTGGGCTTCGTTGCCATGGCTATTGTGGTTAGAGCCGCTGCAGCTCCTTAGCTGCAGGCATCTGGTGCCCTGGCTGCCACCTGTTCTCCAGGGACAAGTTTGGGGATGAGGGCCACAGAACTTCTACTCGCCTCAGCCACCAGGGGGAGCTGTCACCCCAGCAGTGGCCTGAAGCTCCCACAACACTCAAACCCTACGACTGAGCGTCATGCAGCGCTGTTCTCATCGGCCCCGCTTGCCCTGTTAATTCGGTCACCCCAAGGGATCAAGCCCGCAGCTCACGGATCCTCTTTCTAGATCTGCGTGTTCTCTAATCTGATTCAGCCCACCTCCCCACCTTCCATCCCTCTCACCTTCTCTAACTGGACATCACCAGATGTGTGGCCAGCAACCCCCCCTTGAGCCTTGACCTTCTGTGGGTAGGCTCTCCCCGCTAATACCTGGCTCACCATACCCCACAAACTGCAGAATCTGATGCACGACAGTACCCTCCACGCTTGCCATGGCTGTTTCTAAGACATTTCTCTTCCTTTCTCATTCAAAATCTAGCCGCATCACCTGTTGTCCCTCTCGGTGACTGCCATCTGCTGGCCATCTGGTCAGTCACTGATGATTTCCACTCCTGGCCACCTGGTTCCTCCATCCTGCTGTCTTATGCTCAGTGACCCACGGGGATGGCCATCCTACCCCCTGACTTCCTCACTTCACTTCCGGTGATCTCCCCCTCCCCCTGCACCCGCCACCCCTTCTGACGGTCACATCTGGGACCCTGCCGCCCTCTAGAAAGCAGACCTCAGCCCACCCCCGCTTGCTCCAGCACTTCCGCCGGCTTCTCCCAGAGCTCCCACCATCTCCTCGCTGAACTATTTACTCCCTTCTTTACTCATGTCCCTTATTTAATCAACTCCCTCGCCTCTCTCTTTCTCTCTGAGCGAACCCCAGCGTGGATGACACACACCAGCAGCTCTGCCGTTCCCACACCCGGGCAGCTGAACATCCCCAGGGAAAAGCACACGGTTAGCTCGACTCCCTTCCCTTCAGATTCGTGATGATGAACGTCAAATGGGTGGGCGCCCCGTGCTGCCTGCGAGCCCACTGCTCCCGGCTCGCTTTCCCACCCCGCGACAATGACTTCATAGTCCTGTCCCTCCTCCAGCCCCCACGACACCGCCTCCCGCGCAGCAGAAGCCCACGTCTCTAATAGTTCCCACCGCCATCTGCACCTCATCTCTCCACTGCCACGGTCACGATGGAAGAACCCCACGGAGCCAGCTGTGCCCCCGAGCTCTGGGGCCCCCCCCTTCTTGTTTACTCTAGCTTGTCACTCTCATGTGTTACCCTATTTTCTCGTCACTGGAAGCTTTCCCTGGAGGGCAGGGAACTGGCTTTTTAGTTGGGGAGTCAAATGTCACTCGGCTTTCTGTACAGAGGAATTTTTCTAACTGCTACCTGCCTAAGGACAGGCAGGGGGCGGCTACTCTCGGAACACAATCTTGCAGGTGACCCTGGTCTTGGGTCCATGTACGTCCTCCTTGGCGGGCGGCTCCCTGAAATTAATGAGTTCTGACATGGAACGCATCTCGAGATTCTCCCAGCCACGTCCTCATCTGATTCCCTGCCCGATCCAGTCATCCCCATCACTGTCAGATGACGAAAAGGACACTGTTGTGCCCACGGAGGACACACCTGAGACAACACACCCGGGGCACCCGCACTCAGGGATGCTTGCTCTCCCGGGACTGTCCCACGCAGGTCCGTGAGCGAGCGCGTCTGCGGATGCCTCTCCTGTCCCTGTTAGTGCATGAGGGTGGTGGCAGTGCCCTGGTGTCCCTCGCTAGGGGAGGGTCAGGCGGGGAAGGTGGACGCACCGCAGAACGTTGTGTGGTTGTCGGGAGTCGTGGCTTGGATGAACGTGCAGCTGCAGCTTTACAGCCCAGCGCCCCAAACAGGGAGAAACACCACGGGGCACACGGCCATCGCGTAGGCGGAGGACCTGCTCGCAGACAGCAGCACAGGGGTCTAAGGGCACATTTAAGTACAAGCGTACACGTGAACCCATCAGAGCGGATAACCGTGGAAGGGGCGAAATGGGGACAACTGGAGACAGACAGATGGACAGACGGACGGACTGGAGTGGGGCCTCGCATGGGGCTGTGCTGACGTGGGCGATGGGTCCGGGCTGGGACGTGTGATGTGTGCACTGAGGCCTCTCGCCTGAGCCCCGCCCTGCTGTCTATCTTGGCAAGGGGACCTCGCCTGTGACTCCCGCCCCAGGGCCCCCCTGCGAAGACCCCCCAGGTGCAGCTGACAGACCCGCAGCTCCGGGGTCTCACAGTCCCGTGGAAACGCACTTCTGCTGGGAAAAGCCAGGAGGTCACTGAAGTCTCAGCCACTGACACGAAGCCTTCAGGATGCCCCTGCCTGTTGCCACGTCTCCTTGTTTCTAGTGACATTCGGGACCCAGGTCTGGTCCTGGAATTCCCGGGGCCCGCTCCGCCTAGTCTTAGGGAGCCAGATGGGCTCGTGTGAGCCCGCGGAGGTGGGGACGCCTCGCAGAGAAGGGTCTGGCCCCCCTGCCTGTGGCGTGGCAAACCGGGACACACGCGCACCCTGCTTCCTAACCCCTCCGTCTGGAAGCGACCCGCCTCCCTCCCCTTCCCGTGCTGTCTGTCAGGGCTGGCCGCAGGTATTCTGATGATCTCCGAGTAACACACCGCACAGAAACAGTGGCTTAAGACTATAAACGATCATTTTTTGCGTACGGGTGCCGGGGTCGTCTGGGCTCAGTGCTGCAGCTCTTGCTCGGCACCAACCCCCCGCCCCTGCACGCGCGGTTTCAACAGCAGCGTCTGGAGCCATCGCAAAGGCCTCGTCACCCACGTGTCTGGTGCGGCCGGAAGGCTCCGCTGAGGCCCGTGTGCCTGTGTCCCCTGTGCCTGTGTCCCCTGTGGCGTCTCCAGCACAGCAGCTGCACGGCAGCCAAACTGCTACGAGGCACATCGACCCCTCCCTCCTGGATGCCCACGGCTCGCGGAGGCCGCCAATTCTGAGACGTGGGAGACACTTTCTTCCGCATCTAGAACAAGTGGGGCGATATTTTTCCGGTAAGTTTTCCTGTGGCCCGGGCAGATGGACTCATTTACCTGCAGGGGCCTCCCGCGAGCATCGAATCAGCTACAACTGCCGCCTCTGGAGACAGCATCCTGCATCCTGCTCGCGGCCCAGGCGCTCACCTGCGATCCTACCTGGCAACCAACAGGAAACCCAACTCCCTGAGATGGTAAACCAGTCCCGGGTCAGCCATAACCTCTGTTTACAGCATTCTCGGGGCTGAGGGAACCGTGGAGGAAATGGAGGTTGCCAAAGGAACCACAGACTGATTCTATTTTTTTTTTTTTTAACCTGGCAATAAAAAAAAAATCGCCACGGACACATGAATCGTAACCGGCGCTGACCGCGAGGCCTCCGGCCGGAAGGACCGCTGAGGCCGCGGCCCTGGGGGCGGCTCGTCATCCTGGCGGGGCCTGCGGCTCGCTCGGCGTGAAAGCTGTGTTTCCCTCTCACGGGCTCCCTCTCTCTCTCTCTCATGTCTTCCCAGGCGCCACTCGCATTCTCATGTCTGATGATTCTTCGCTCTTGTCTTGTCCTCTCTTTCCTTTTTAAAAAAATTTATTTCTCGATCCACCCACTTCGTTTCTGTTTCCTGGGATTATTTACCAACGCAACGAAATGCTAATATTGCATACGACGTGCCAGAAAGTGCCGGTACACAGAGAAGCAGACACCCGCCTTGCCCCTGGCGGCCCCAGGAAGGGGCTGTGGCTGGAGGGAGGCGGGCCCGGCCCCGGGAGACCTGGGGTGCCCCGGGCCATGTGGTGGCAGAGTCCACAGAGCAGGGTCCAGATGGCACCCAGGTGCCCGATGGGGAAGCCTCTGGTTAACGCTGGACCCCTCCCCTAGGGAGCTCAGGGCCCAGGTGGGGAGAGAGGTGGGCAAGCGGTACTTTGAAGAGACATGGGTAAGAGAGGGGTGGGGGCTGAACACCTGGGGGGCGGCCCACACCCCCCTAGGAGCTTAGAGCTGTTCTAGAACCCTCCACAGTGCTGCTCTTTCCTCTCTCACTCGTCCTGAGGCTGGTGGGAGCCGCCCATTGGGGCGGCTCAGTGGGTGGGGTACAGACAGGGGAGGAACTTCCTGGGTCATCTCTCCTCCCTCCTATTAGGCGACCTGCCAGGGCTTAGTGCTCACTCGGCCAGGATAATTCACTCATCATTCCGGGTTCGAATCCTGCCTCCACCACTTGCAAACTGTGGAAAGTCACTTAAACTCTCGGAGCCTCCGTCTCCTCGTCTGTAAAATAAATACCTGATTCATGAGGGTTAAACGAGATGATATTGGTAAAGCATTTAGCAGAGCACCTGGCATACGGTAAACAGGGTATGTGTTTGCTCGATAAAAACCATCTGTTCCAGGTGCTGGGAATATCGGGATGTTTCTGACCCCATTGGTCACCTAGAAATAAAAGGCCAAAGCGAGAGACAACAGCATCTGTTTGAGATCAACAAGAAGAGCTATTCGGGAAGCACCGACTCAGGCAGGAGCCCCAAGGGCGTTCTGATTAGTTATCAAAGGTGAGGGGAGTTTGAGGTAGGGAGGGAGAATGATCCGATCTCGTGGGAGGGAGGCGTTTCTATAGGTGAAGATAAGCTGACAGGACCCTAATGCTGAGGAATGTTTCAAATTTCCGGTCGGGGAGTCATCAGTCCGGTAGTCCTGCCATCTGCTTTCTTGTTATCTGTGCAAACAGTTCTTTGGGATTCGATGCGCTTAAAGCCCAGTCCAAAGGTTATTTTGCCCTGTTTTAACATTCCAAAGCTTTGAGGCATGAGACGTGCAAGGCGGTTCCTCTGGGATGGCAGCTCCATTTTAAAGCGGTTCTGCATAATACATATATATACATATTTTAACAATGTTATGTTATTTGTTTCAGAACTTTGACATGGGGGAGCGGAGACCAACAATAAAGAGAACAAAGGAATGATCTGGGTGCGGAGTCAGGAGGAAGATTAAACCAGCAACAGGATCGAGGTGAGCAGCAGTGGGGGCGGGGGAGCGTTACTTCCAGGGGAGGGAGGGGCTGTGTACACGAAGCCCTGAAGGACCACGAGGCCCAGGGGACCGGATTCCAGGCCACGGGAATGGCGCGTGCAAAGGGCTGGTGCTTTGGGAGGAAGGAAGGCAGGTGTGGCCGGGGCACGGGGACAACGGGAGAAGCCGCGTGTGAATGAGGGTCGGGGAGGGGGCCCGGGCCCATGGGCTTCTTCTGAGCTTCTTTCCCAATTGCAGTAAGAGACTGTATCAGTTCCCTGGGCTGTGGCGACAAAGTGCCACAGACTTGGTACTTAGAACAGAGACGGATTCTCTCTGGAGACCAAAATCAGGGTGTTGTCAGCAGCGCGAGCCCTCCACAGGCACCAGGGGGAGGTCCTTCCTTGCCTCTTCCAGCTCCCGGTGGCCCCAGGTGTTTCCTGGCTTATGACTGCATCACCCCAAACTCTGTCCCTGTCTTCACATGGTTCCTCGGTGTGTGTGTCTCTGTGTCGTCATCTCATAAGGAGTCATTGGGTTTAGGGCCTAAAACCAGTATGACAGCATCTCAAGACCTTAACCTAATGACATCTGCAAAGATCCTATTTCTGAATGAGGTAACGTCCACAAGTACTGGGGCTCAGGGCTTGGACACACCTTTTCGGAGGGACATGAGTCAGCTCTCTGCAGTGGCTACCGGGAGTTTAAGCAGAGGGATGGCATGGTCTGACTTATGACTGGACAGGATCACACCGGCAACCATATGGAGGAGACAGAAGGTAGGGAGGTGTGTTAGGGTCGGGGCTACCGCGGGCAGCTGGGTCAGACATGACAGGTGAGAAAGAAAAGAAGGCATTCTGCTGGACATAAACAATTTCACAGGTCACCAGCCTCAGACAAGGCCACTCTGTCACCATGTTGGATCAAGACAGTAACGAGACCCCTCTGAAATCATGTCTGCACACAGACAAAACCACATTGTCCAAACCACATTGTCCAAACACATTGTCTAAACCACAAAATTAACCGAACGCCCCTCATCCTGGCTAACGTGGCGCCTTTTTTATTAATCGATCACAGCCCTAGCCTTGCTCTATCCTTTCCACCTTCTAGATGGCCAATCATAGCACAATCCCGATTCCTGGCAGCATCCAATCCAGAGCAGAGCCTGCTTCCTCGAGCCCTCCCCAGACATACAACAGAGGCCCAAGCCTATAACAGGTCCTACATGAGAAGCCTATGGTTCCCCATTGTGTGTGTTCACTCATCACATCAAGTCAACGGGCTCCACATCGTTGATCTTCAGGTGTGCTCCTGGTGGCCTCTGGTGGAAGGTCAGGCGGGCTTCATGGGTGGTGACCTGCGTGGCCTCAAGGCCCTGCACTTAGAAGGGTCCAGAGCTTTGTTCAAAGCAATGCTGCCGCCATATTGAAATTCTTAATGATTTTTGAGCAAAGGGGCTCCGTGTGTTTATTTTTTACTGCGCCCTGCAAATTCTATAGCCAGTTCTGCTAAAGGGTACTGACGATGGTTCGTGCCAGGGTCATTGTGATAGAGAGTGTGACAAGTGGGTGGACACCAGACTCTTTGGCCAGGACGTGTGGGACCGGTTGCTCGTGTGGATTTGGGCGGGAGGATGCAGGGACGAGAGAGAGAGAGAAGTCCTGCTTTGGGGCTGTGCGCTTGCGTGGGGAGTGTCCTTTACTCAAACGGGAAATACTGCGTGGTCAAGTCAGGCAGGATTCAGGGTGGGAGGAGGGTCAAGAGTCTCAACTGGATGAAAATATACTTCCTAGCACACATTAGCGAGTAGACGTTTTCAAAAATGGAGACTCGATTTTGTACGACGGTCTTGCAAGGTATTCCCACGGGCTGCAGGGAGAGCTGGGTAAAGAGCACACGATCTTTCCCTTTTTTATGATTTCTTACAACTGCATGTGCATCTACAATGATCTCAGAATGAAAAGTTTAATTAAAGAAAAAAAAAACGATGACCCGGAAAATCAGGATGTGAATAAAATGATAGGAGGCTCCAGGCAGGCGTGACGCATCTGTATTCCTCAGCTCTTAAACGGGAGTTTGGGGGCCATGCAAGGAGGCGGCTGCAGCCCAGTCGAGGGGCCGTGAGTGGCGCCTGCGGGGACAGGGGCAGCGGTTGTGTATTTCCTAGTGTCCTCGAGTTGGGGCCGGTGCGGCTGAGAGCGGCTCATCTCTCTGAGGCCAAGTGACAGGGGTGAACTTGACCGAGGAAAGTCCTTTGAGGAAGCATGGGGATGGGCTCGGGGTGGTTTGGACCTGGAGACTGTGAGCAGCAGTGGTGGCCAGAATGATTTCCATTGGTCCCCAATTTCATGCTTCCATCAGCTCCCACGGGGGTAGGGTGGGGAGAGCAACTCATCTTGATATTTGCGGATTTATTCACGGAATCCCCTTCCCCCGCTCCCCACATCTGGATGAGAATATGTGACTTGCCCCTTAGAGGAAATAGTTAAGTGAGTCGCTAAAGCACAAAGCATTCCTGTAAAATTGCTTCCATATTTTATTAGACGCAGATGAGCATGAATTACTGCGAAGCCAAGAGGAGGGTTTGCAAATTTGGTTCCTGTCTTTCCATAAACAACTCTTCCACGCCCAGATCATTACGGAAAGCCTTTCATCAACGTTGGCTTGCGAGGGGACCATCGAATGACCCATTCACTTATCCATTCACCCTACCTTTATTTATTGGGCACCTCCTGTATGCCAGGTAATACAAGCTAAATTATAGCTTCAGGTGTCATTCTTATTGACCTGCCTTTAAGAGTCACCATCAGGTGTACAAGGTCCTTGTGAGATCAGCTGATCTGGGGTTTTACCGTCATGGGAGGGACATCATTTTTGGGAGGCATATTTTCATATACTTCTCCACAGTTGGAAGTGCTACTTAACATTAAATTCCTCTTCCTTAAAATCTCATTTGTGTCAAGGTGTGAAATTTCTTGGGGGGAAATGGACAGCGTCATTGCCAACCTGGCTTTCGTGTCGAATGGATGTTAGTAGTTTGTCGTACTCCATCATACTCCCTGTGGCCCTGCCAGATTCACCCCGGCTGGGCATCCGAAGGGGTCTGGTTCCACTCGGATGCCTCAGGATCCACTCAGAATGCTTCTCTGCCACAAGTCTCCCTTGGGGCAGACGCCACGCCCTCCAGGATGTCAGCTTGCTGTGCCCCTGACAGTTCTGGAAGCTGCGGGTCCCTCGCAGCTGAGCCGGCACCTGCTGGGCCATGTTGTCGGTGACCTTAATTCCCATCCCCAGCTCAGACCAGTCCTCTCACTCACCTCCTCTCTGTGGTGGCACCGGGAGCACCGTCAAAGTGTCCCCAGCGCTCGGGTTTCGATGATCTTACGGCCGTACTGCTTATGCTTAACTTCCAAACTGGGAAAAGAAATAAATGATGTGGATTTTCTCATCTCCACCCCCATACTCTGCTCCCCACCCCATGCTGGGTGGGCTTGAGCAAGGGAGTCCCCTTTGCCCCCAATTTGCTAGCAGAAAAACAGCTCAGCAAGTCCAATAACATGTCCAAGGTCACCCACTGAGCTGTGGAGATTGGATCTGAACTTGCTCTATGGCCTCTACACCATGGCTCCCCAGGCAGGAGCTCTGT
>NW_006431919.1:19579495-19610269 GCF_000325575.1 Pteropus alecto | reverse complement strand
GTAAAAATATATTGGAAGCCCGTATGAGGAGGGGCCCAGGCAGGAAAGGGTGACCTCCACTGCGTCAGGTTTCTGGTGAGGTCGGTCGTGGAGGAGAACGACCCAGGAATGTTTGGAGGCATCATCTTCCATCTGAGGACTCAGTTTACGATCGGGCCAGGCAGACACGCAGGCTGTCTCCTCCGTGACAAATCGCGGGCGCCTGGCTTGCTTAGAGAGTCAGCGAACAGAGTCGGTCAAAAACAGGAATGCAAACTAATTACTCCCCAAATCTGGAGGGCTCAGGGGGACCTGTAGGGGCTGGGAGGTGGGGCGTCTGAGTCTTAGCCCTTTGGTTCACACGTTCCAATTCATGCTGAAACAATTCTCTAGAATCTCTGTTTTGATCAATGGAGTAGAATAAATATAGTTGCACTTTTATCTGAATAATTGACACATCTCGTGGTGTTGCTGGGTCAGGGTTTGACAAGGGGAGTGTCGGCATGGTGTTCTGGAAATGGGCTCCGTGTGACTTCAGGCAGGTCACAGATGTGCTGAGCTGTGATTCTTTTCTCTGCAACAGTCCGAGAGAGTAGCCCTCGCTTAACAGATGGCCGAGGGCATTTTAACGCTCCCATTACATGAGGCGATCTGTCTTTCGCCTTCCAGATCACCGTGCAAACATGAATTGCGGTAGTTAACCAGGCAATACGGTATTGGAGAAGATGACCAAATGTCTTCTGAAGCCCAGATTAGGCTCGTTGATTAGTCAGAGAAACAGAAGCAACAGGAGATATATTAAATCGTATGGGTTTATTATGAGGAATTGGCTCATGTAATTACGGAGGCTGAGAAGTCCCACAATCTGCCATCGGCACGCTGGAGGCCCAGAAAAGCTGGTGTACAGAAGATGAAATAAGATGAGATTTTTCCAGCACAAGTAGTGAGGCAGGGGAAAAGGGGTGAATTCCTCCTCCCTCTGCTTTTCGTTCAATTCAGGCTACGATAGATTGGATGAAACCCACCCACACAGGGGAGGGCCGTCTACTTTACTGAGTCTGCAGATTCAAATGCCAATCTCATCCGGAAACACCCTCACAGACAAAATCCCAGCAATGCTGCTTAATCTGGGTACCCCATAGCCCGTCACGATGACATGTAAACCTAACCGGCACAGCTTGGCATGTTTCCTCTTTCCAATTCATGAAGTCGGAGGCCCAGTCTTTAGCAACTCGGCTCATTTCCTGGGAGAGGGGAGGAGACTTAGAGAGCTACTGGGGCCCAGGTTAGGGCAGAATTCTTGATGGAGTTGAGAGCAAGGAGTGGAGAGAGGAGTCTGGGCAGCTGTAGGGGATGAGGGACGCGAAATACCAGAAAATGCGAAAAGGTATGTTAAGAAGCATCGATGAGTAATATTCACTGACAGCCGTACGCATAGATCAGAATCTCTTTTGAGAGTTATTACCTACGGAGTAATGATGACACACGGGACTTTGGAATTAATTCAGATTCCATCTAAAGAAGGACCATCAGAATCTGAGAACTCAGGTGTTGTGTTCAGATGCACCTCCTATTAAAATCATCACTCAAGATCTGAACTGTCCTATGTAAAGAATTTGACTGGCCTTTGTCGCAGGTCCTTGGGAGAGAGCTTCTAAATCCTTGGAATTTGCCACGTGATGGGAGTATCTGCTGCGCCTGGTGGGCACAGCCTGTGAGGGGAATGTGGTCTCTGCATCGCTACTCTTGCCGAGGCCAGAGCTGAGGGTCCCCGGGGTGGGCGGAGGAGAAGGCTGCCTCCCCGAGCCAGGGGCAGGAGGGACTGGTCCTTCTTTCCACTCATCAAGGCTCTGGCCCAGCGATGAGCAGGGAGAGGTGGTTGCTGCTTCCTGTAGCACTAGCCTAGCCGGTGACAAGCACAGGGGTCGCTCACCCACCACGACTGGGAGGGAGGAGGGACAGACGTTAGGATGCTCCCCACACCAGGGTGGCGGCAGGGAGAGCAGTTCTTGTTTTATGGGCCTAGGTGGGAGCAGAGGAGCGGGGAGCTCAGCCTCCTTCTTGGGGTGGCTGGGGCCGGGCTTCCTATGGGGACCTGCAAGGTCCAGACACAGGATGGGACAGGCCTGTGGCCTTTGGTACCCAGAAGACTCATCCCCAACAGCAGGCGGTGCTGTTTCCTGGCGCCACCTCCATTAACCACCGCAGAGGCCTCCTGGGGGCCTGAGCCCGCCTGCCCACGCAGAGCAGTGTGGATGGAGAGACTCAGGGCGGAGCTGAGCTGCTGGGGCTCAGCTGCCCCATTGCAGCCACGGGTGCCGAGCTGGGGAGTGGAAGAGGTCATCAGCGACCGCCAAGTGCTTCCCGAGATGGCCTGACAGAGCAAAGATGGTGATGGCCCCGGATTTCTGAGTCATGAGAGGGAGGGGCGCAGACTAAGTGGGGAGCAGGGCTGGGTGTGGAGGGCTGTCTGGCCTTTGAATCCCAAATTGGGAGGACACAGGCCCTCTGTTTTCACTGCCTGGCTTCTGAAGCCCTGCCCGGTGCGTGCCCACCACCCCTCCTCTGCATCTTGGTAGTAGGCGGGGCCACCTCCCACTTTGGGAACTAGACACCGGCCCCCCTTTCCCAGCAGGCCTTGCAGCCTGAGCACGTGACTCAAGCTTGGCCAATCAGAGATGTCTGCTCTTCCTGAAGAAGTGGGAAGCTGAGGGGTTCCTTCTGGGGGTGGTGGTGGGCTGGTGATGGGGTGAGACGTGGCCACATGGACACCGTGTCCCTGGGGGCACCTATATCTAACCGGACTATGGTGTGGGCTGCTGCCCTAATTACCCTGGTTTCCACCCATTTTGGGAGTCTGACTCTCCAGCTGGCCGGCTAATCTGTGAGCTCCCCCGTACCCTTCCCATCAAGTCCCTTTTCTGATCAGAGTAACCAGAGTCCATGTCTCTTACATGCAACTCAGAAGCTGGCTGACACAAGAGGCGACGGAGAACAAAGCATGGCCAAAGTCAGACTGGCCAGGATGTTGAAAGGGGTCCGGGGTGAAGGGCTGGGCACCCCCAGGAGTGATGGGAGCCCAGGACCTGGGCCAAATTGGTGGGTGCCCCAGGCGAGGGAAGACAGTGATGGACCCACTGCAATGATGGTGTCTGCCCAGTGAAAACAAACCTACGTCAGCCCCAAGGACGGAGGCTCCTGGTCCACCCTGCCCTGATGCCTCAGCCGGCTGTGTGGCCTCGGACATCACCTTCCTTCTTTGTACCTCATTCCTCTTGTGTGGGGGGCCGGCCTCAGGGGCTCTTGGGGGGCCCCCTTCTCAACTTCGCTCTCTGTGTCTCTGAACTTGGTCCGGCATGCAGGTTGCCTCTCTGTGCTGTCTGCCTGTGTCCAGGAGGCAGACGGGAGCCTCTCAATAAGCAGCATCAGGAAGCGGCCGGATCTTGGCCCATCTGGGGGAGTGGAGCACGTTTTCCCTTCTCCTGGCTTTGCAGAAGGACCGTCCCCAGGGGGATAGTATGGACGGCCCTGGAGGCAGGAGAGAGATGAGCTCAGATCTCCAACCAGGGGCTAATCTGAGGAGAAGTAGAAGCATTCAAGGGGTCATGGGACAACCTCCCTGGGAGTCCCCAAGGCCAGTCCAGGGCACAAAAGGGCCGGGAGGGGGGCAGGCAGTCCAGGCTCCAGGAGCATCTACTGCAAGTAGGTGTAAATAATGAAACGCTGTAGCTACTTACAGAACCACCGTCCTCAGGGCGCTTGTGGGTTCTCTTTGATTTCTCCTCCGTACCTGTGGAGCGTCTGCCTCGTGTGTTCCCACCTGCCAGGGAAGCTGAGACTCCAGGCTGGCTGTTTGTGCTCTGGTTCATAGCTGAGCAGGTTGCCCTAGAGGCAGCCGAACATCCAGACTTCTGCTTGGTCCCCAGTGTGCCTCAGCCAGTTGGGGACCGCTGGAGTTGCTGCCAGGGAGCCCCTTACCCACTCTGGCTGCGGGAGAGCCATTCCTTAGGGTGTATGACAGATGGTCTCCTAATTACCCAGGTGATTAGAGAGTGGAGAAGCCGGAGTGTAAAATGAAGCAACTCAAATTAGCAACGCAGGAGGCTGTGACCACCCCTGGGATTGGCCAGAACACGGAGGAAGTGGTTTTACTGAGCCCAGGATCTGGAGCCATTCGGTGGGAGACGGAGTCATGGCGAGGGCCATGGTCCCCGTCAGGGGCTGGGACCACAGAGGGAGGGACTGTGCAGCGGGCACCGGAGCCACGGAGGAGAAGGACCTGCACTGGAGATGCCACCCGGAACGAGGTCGGGGGACAGACCCTGGCTTCTCCCTTCCTGTCCACCCATTTTAAAAAAGTTATGATAAAACACACAGAACGTAAAATTTACCATCTTAAAGATGTTCCGGCGTACAGTTCGGTGGTGTTGAGTACGTGCCCATCGTCGCACCTGTCACCCCCCGTCCTTCTCCAGAACCTTTTCATCGTGCACAGCCGAAACTGTCCCCAGGAAACGACGGTTCCTGTCCCCCTCTCTCCGGCCCTGGGCGGCCACCATTCTACTTTTCGTTCTTACGACTCTGACTGCTTTCGATAACACCTCTTCGTGTGACCGACTGTCCATTTATCTCCTTGGGGGTGGCGTCATGTCCTCAAGGTCCATCCACGTTGGAGCACGTGTCGGACTTTTTCAGGCCTAATCGCATTCCATGGTGTGGGTGGACCACACTCTGTTTACCCATCATCTGTCGATGGACACTTGGGTCGCTTACACTTTTTGGCTATTGTGAATAACATGTCTATGAACGTGGTGTACGAACGTCTCTTTGAGACCCTGCTTTCGATTCTTCTGTTTATACACGCAGAGGCGGAGTTGCTGGATCGCGTGGTAATTCTATGTTTAATTTTTCGAGAATCCTCCACACTGTTTTATATAGAGAACATTAGCGATAAGGGACTTCGGAGCCTCCAGTGCACATCGGTGTCCCAATGAGGAAACTAAAACTCAGCAAGGGGAAGGGCCCTGCCAAGATCTCACAGAGAGCAAGTGGCAAAGCTGGGGCTGGACCCTGAGTCTGTCGGACTCCCACACCAGTGCTCATTTCCCTCTGTGGCTCCTGCTACCCGCGCGGCACCTGCAAAGATGAGGTTCACTAGTTACGAATGTGCCTTGTGTTTTCACACCCCAGTGGCTTTGCATGTGCTGTTCCCAGTGCTTGGAGCGCTTCCCCTCCTTGCCCGCCCGGCAAACTCTCACTCTCGGCGGCTCAGCTCGAACGCCGACTCTCCTAACTTGCCTGCCCGGGAGAACCACCCCGAAACCAGGAACAGTTGCCTCCATCTGTGTAAACAGCGCAGAACGACCACGGGCTCGTCTCCGCTCCGTGGTGGGTGCCTGATGATGTTCTCTCTCCCCGACTTTCTCGTGGATTGGGCCGCACTGACCCCTCTTATCTGCAAGCTCATCGTGTGACCCACCTTTGTGGCCACAGCGACGGGCTCTGAGTCTGTAGCTGAGCTCTTGGACCACAATGATCGTCTCGTGCTGAGCTGGCCACACTGTGCACTGCGTGGACCAGGCCCGCCTGAGAACGGAGCCGGCGGAGGGGACGCCACAGTCGTGGGCAGCAGCAGCAGTGAGTCTTGATAACATTGTGTCCACGGCTATGCCCAACGCTACCTGTCATCTATGAGCCTAATAAATCCCTTCTTTTTGAAGGGCCAAGTTACGTTGGGATTTCCGTCATGTGCCAGGGGCCCAAGTCCTGGCCTCCGTTCACTCTGATCTGAGTTCCTTGGCCAGCAGCTCTGTCGATCTGTCTCCAGGACAAGTGGTCCCTCCATAGTGTGTGGTTTGCACAGAGACAAGCAGATCAGAAATGGATGGGACACCACATGGGCGTTTTCGAGTCAGGAGGGCGTATTTTTCCTCGTCCCAGCCTAGGCGACTAGGTGGAGCTGGGCCTGGCCAGGCGATCAAGCCCCTGAGCTGCTTTGCCCGAATCTGGGCTTCCGGTGAAGGCTCTACGGGGGTCTCCTTGTTAGGCCAGAATGACAGAGCCCTTCCTGTTTCTGAAACGGCCACCAAGTTGAGAGGGCCCTTCTTGCTGAGGCGGTGCTGAGGCTCAGAGGTCTCTGTGGCCCTGCCTTTGCCCAGGAGGGCGACTACCAGGGTGTCTGGTGCTTTGGGCTTCAAGGACCAAGCCGGAACGAAGCCCGGCACCTCGTCGGCTCTGTACCCGCCATTCTCAGTCCTCCAGGGGCACTTGGCACATTCAAAAGCTATTTTAGAAGCAGCAGCACATCCGATTCTCTCTAGCGCACTTCCAGGCAGTGCAGACGTAGATCAATGGAAGGACGGTCTCCGAACCGAAGTGCTTCTTCTGTGGGCCTCGCCACCCTCGTCTCTCTCGGCACTCAATCCCCGGCCAAGCGCCTCCTACGAGTCATGTATTAGTTCTCATGGCTGCTGCTCAGAGAGGCGGCAGCTCTTGTCAAGGAGGGGTGGGCATTGCACATGGCAGGAGGCAAAGGGTCGGGGACTCCAGCTGGGAGCGGGGACAGGAAGCTGGAGGAAGCAGATGGGAGATGGATGTTGGCTACTTGCAGCGTCCAGAGCCCTGCCACCGGTTCACGTGGCGACCAGGCTCTGGCTGCAGCCCTCCGCACACATCCTCCGTACGCTCAGACTTTATCCTGAACGGAAGGTTTGTTCTACCACAAGCAGGCGCATATGGAGCCCCGCTTGCCAGGGGGCGGACCGGGGAGGGAACCGATAGATAGGAAACAAAATTCAGGGTCGGGGAGAAATCTTCGCAGGTGAGAGGACCACACACGACCGGACTCAGGAGAGGCACAGGGCTGTATGGCAGCTGCCAGATCAAAACGGTCGCAGGAAGCTCGTTAAAACATTCAAAGACGTAAATGAAGCATCGCAATCGCCTGTCCCTAAAAATGTGTCAGTCAGACAGACAGATGACTGAGGGAAGACGTCTGATGTTTCTGTCGTTTGCAAAAATACATTATTTTGATTCTGAGGAGGAGGCACAGAAATGCGTGATTTAACTTTTAAAGCGATTTTCAAAGTTTTTTTTTTTTTTTTTTTTTTAAGCTTAAAAATGTCCCTGGATAGGAACATGAAGACATGTGTTATTTAAAAATGAAATGAAGGAAGAGCTTGGCTGTGCCAGCCCGGTGCGCACTCTCGACAGCAGCGGTCTCCGCAGGCAGGGCCGAGGGGACAGTGGGTGGTCACCCCTGCGTGACAGAGCTCGGATGCAACGTCCACTGCACACTGAAGGCTCATGGGCTGCAAAGTTCCAGATTCTTTCTCTGGCTCCTTGTGTCAACCCATGTCCCGGCGGTGTCCCAGGGAGTCCGGAAGGCACGGAGCCACCTGTCTTGGAGGGCCACACTCCAGCCCCAGCACCAGACTGGAATGAGACTCCGGAGAGACCAGCAGGAGTGGACACGAGGTTCGTGAGCTCAGAGAATTCGAGGGATTCCCTTCCAGAACAAACAACCAAACATACAGACAATACAAACTTAGGTATGGAAGTGAGTGTTTGTTTAGAATGAGAAAGGAAGTCACCGCCAAGTACCAGAGCCCTGGGCATTCAGGTCCCTCTCTCCTGTGATCTTTTTAGGTGGTTTACGAGACGTCTCGGCTGATTCCATCCTGGCTTCTCTCCCCACCTGGAACACTCTGGGATTCCCGCCTTCCAGCTCTCGCAGGGGTCCAAGCAGACGAGGCATCCAGACACCGGGGCTTTGCCAACAATCTGAAACGAGGCTGCCCAGAAAGGTCACATCTCCGCCCCGGCTGGGATTTGCCTCCTGCGGGATCTGGGGTTCGTGAGTGAGTGATGGGGTGAAGGAGTCAGGAGGACCCAGAACTCCTGTGCTCTGGGGTTCGGGGGGGCAGTTGCCTGGAGGCAGCCTGGCGTGGGTTTGTGATTTCGGTCAATGAAATCTGGCCAGTTGAATCATACCTTTAGGAGACAGAGGGGCTGGTAAGCCAGGGCCTGGTGACAGTTGTGGGCAGCGCCATCCAGAGGGGGCCAGGCGGAGGCGTCTTGGCTGAGACATCTAGCTGGTGTTGCCCGGACTGATCCTTAGTGTGGGAGGGGGAGCTCAGGCTGCCCAGGCCCAGAGCCCCGGCCTGAGTCTACCTCACTCTCCTTGTTCTGATCCCAGCTGATCGGATGAATCCGGGACATCACAGTCATTCTCCAGGAGACAAGAAAGTGTAGTTAGTCTGCAAGAAGTCTATTCACCCGAAGTGCACAGCCAGGGGTCACTTGGCTCCCCTGGAGCCTGCCTGAAGGAGAGAGGGTAGTGGCCTGCCAACCTGCATGCCCATTGGCTTTACCTCACAGGGCGAACAACTTGATTGGCATGGTGGTTTTTATCTACCACTTTCTTTGGACTTGGTTCATGCCAGTCCGCCCCCAAGAGAGATGGAGCCATTCCATCAGGCCCGCCTGCAGAATCAACATCTGGTGCAGGGCCAGCTCGGTAAATATCACCCCGATGAATGAAAATTAGTTTTCTGAGCGTGGCGGGGAGGGCCAAACCCAGACAGTAACGATTCCTAAGGACAATGCTTGCCTTGCAGGTGGCCGCCCTCTCCTGTGTCTCTCCATGTCACGCTCTCTTGTGTGCGTATCACTGCGTCCGCCTTTCCTGCATATGAGGACACAGGTCATATTGGATGGGGACCCACACGAGTGACCTTCTAACTATTTACATCTGCGAGGACTCCACCTTCTGATACAGCCACATTCTGAGGTGGCGGGGAGAATTAAGACTTTACATATGAGATTCTGGGGGCATAAGTTGACCCATAACACTTGGAGATGCTGTCCTCCCCCCACCCCAGCTCACCTGGCATGTTCTTTCCTTCGTTCCTTTTTCTGGATGACTGGGTCATCCTGGGAGATGTGGAGGAGGCAGAGCGTCAGGGGGACTGGCTTGCCCAGCCCCTGCCAGCCCCATCCTCCCTCTCCTCTTTGCCTGAGGGCTCAGGCCCCGCCCCTCCCCTCCTGTGGGCCCCTCCCCCCTCCCATGCTCCTCCGGGTCCCACAGGGACTCACTCCCGGCCTGGGGACCTCAGATTCCCCTCGGCCTTGTCCTTTAATTCCTTCTCCATCTGTACTCGTTTGTCTCCAGAATTAATGAGACTAAAATTACTTTTAGAACTTTGAGGGGATTCGTGACGTCCCTTTAGGAAGCTGGAGATGCCTGGGGGGGCGGGGTGACGGGAGCGAGGGAAGCTGGCGCTCCCCGAATCTGTAAATGAGTCCTTCCGAGGTGTTGGGCTGAGCTGGCTTCCTGGAGGAGGGCTTCTCCTGGGACAGAGCTTCTACGGGGACACAGAAGCAAACAGTGACTGTTTATATGCTCGCTGCTGGCCTGGGGCAGGGAGGGGAGAGGGTGCGGCTCCCCACACAAAGTAGGAATGACCGTGACAGTAATAGCTCACTTCTGGGGAATTTACAAAGCATGCTCGCTGCTACCATCTGATTTGATTCTTATTAAAACACAAAAAGCAAAACACCCACATTGGCATGTTTTCTGTCCTCATTTTAAAGACTGAGGGACTGAGGCCTGGGGAGGCAAGCTGGATGGAACCAGGGCTGCCATGAGAAAGGACTGCGAGGAGGAGGAGGCGACCTTGAGGTCGGACGGGGAGTTAGAGTCCCAGACGGACTGCAGCCTCGGGAAGTGGGGGACACAGAAGGAAGGGTGGCTGAACCCAGAGCAGCTGTCTGGGTGCTTAGCCATCTCGTCCAAGTTCAGCACCTTGGCCTCGCCCGGGAACAAGGGCTGCTGGGTCTGGGTGGGGCCCACTGGACCCCATCTGCTGAGAGGAGCTTCCTTCCGGTGGACCCCAGACCCCCGGCTGAACTGACGAAGGAGGAACCTTCCATACTTTCCGGGTTTATTTTGTTTGCAAAGCCAAGTTCAATAACTCTATCAAAACTGTCAGCCGACCAGACCCGGAGAGCGGCTGGCCCAAGGAAACCATAAACTAGGTGAAGGATGCTGTTTTCCTATTCCGTCGACATGCTTTATGTGTGATAACTCTTATGACAACGGAAGGTATATAAAAATGCTCAGTTACTGTTTCTCGGAAATAATAAAATCCCTTGGAGGGACTCATGTGCCAGGGAGTCTCTAGATGAATGGCCGGCTATAAGCGAGACTTGCTTCATATTTCATAAAGCTGTGGCTGCCTGGCAGGTGAGGAGCGAAAAGTGGGAACGTTTTATGATGCATCTGGAAGTGTCCAGTTCATTGTCTGACCACCATTCAGACTCGAATGAAAAAAATGAGCATCGTGGTTTTCTCCCTTTAAATGTCCTTTTTTTTGGGGGGGGAGGGTAGCAGTTTTAGGACTCAATAAGTATAAAAATCTAACGATTATCATCTACCACTGTGCACAGAGGAGATCCATGTTCAGTCTTTGTAGCATGGGCTGTACGTTGGGGTGAGGAACCATTTGCCCATGTTAACAAATGGAGAGACAGAAGCTCTGACAGGCCTGGGGGACGTGTCCATGGCCTCTAAATAAACGAGAAACAGAAATGAGATTGAACTCAAGGGCTGGTAACTTCTAAGTCTGTTCCTTGCGGCAACATTGTAATACAATTGTTTAAAAACTGACTTGTTCTCTTTAAAACGGTACTTTAAAAACATGTAATAGGAAAGTCCCTTTCAGAAGACTTAACAATAAAAGCTCCTGTGACCCAAATAAAATAAAATTTAAGAAAGCCACTCATTAGGACATAGTAGGACATCTCCATTAACATTATTGACTCGACATTAGTTTTCTCTGTACTCGTGCATTTTAAATATTTTAAAAATATTTAAAATACTTAAAATGTAACATCTCAGTGTTTAATATATTTTCAACACTTTTCTAAAGCGATGTCTCACTTTGGTGTCTTTTCTTCCTTCCTTCCTTTTCTATCTAAAATTAGAAGTTGGGTTAAAAGACGTGGAAATGCAAGGCTAATATGGCTCTCCTCGGACTATTTAATTCCACATCTTCGAGTTGATTGTTTTCCTTCAGTTTTACTGAGGTGAAATTAAAGTATGCTAAATTGTACATATGTAAAGTATACGATTTAATCGCTGTCTCTACATAAATAACTATCGCTGCACTCAAGATAAAAATTTCCATCACCTCTCCCCCCAGATTTCTTATGAATTTCTCTTTGAAATTTAGCCCTCCCTTTCCCATCCCCAGGCAACTATTGATTGGTCTTTTAATGAGGTTGCATCTTCCAGAATCTCGTGTAAATGAAGGCATACTGGATACGTTCCTTTTTCGCCTGGCTTCTTTCACTCGGTAGAATGATTCGAGTGGACTCATCCACTTTATCACGTAGCACGTTGTTGGGGACCGTTCCACCGAACGAATGTCTGACCATTTCTTTATGGCGCACCCAGTGATGATGGACATTTCAATTGTTTCCGGTTTGCGGCTGCTCAGGATCAAGCCGCTACGGACACATGTATGACATGGGCGCAGGATTTCACTTCTCCTGGGTAAACACCTGGAACGGGCTGTACGGTAAGTGTATGTTTAACTTCTTAAAGGAACCATCAGCTGTTCTCCAAGGGGGATGTGCACTGTACGTCCCCATCGGCAGTGGGCGAGCGTTCCTGTTGGCGCACGTGCCTGTCAGTCCCTGAGCTGATTCTCATGTGTAGCTTTGGCTTATTTAATGATCATCTGTCTCTAGGTCCCACCCGCGTCACACCTTCTCAACACCTCTCCTTGCTCGTTGTCACTGCCTCATCCACTGTCTCCTCCTAATTGGTCTCCCCACATTTATTTTCTCTCCTTCGAGCCAGACTCCATGTGCCGATTAGAGGGGGCGTCTCCAAGACGCACATCGGACGGTGCCTCCGCCTTGGTTAAGGTCGTGTCGCGGCTTCTCAGTCGTGGGGATCCATTTCTCTCAGTCCCACTGTAATCCTGTGAGATCCGCCCCTGCCACTTTCGAGCCGCGCCCCACCTCCCAGGGCCCAGCCCGCCTTCTGTTCTCGCAGGGGTTGGATTCAGCCAGAAAACACGCTTTATTTGGTTCCTACAAGATGCGCTCACACGCTTTTACTATTTTTTCGGACTTGGAACGAATTGTCAACATTAAAAACACAAAAATCCGTAGGAGCGTTAGTGGGCTGGGCTGGCATGCCCCACTGAGGCAGAAGGGAGCCGGGCGCTGTTCCTTTAGAATGGGGGGGGGGACTGTAATAGCCCGCTGAAATGTGAAAGGATTAAAGAATAATTAAAACCTGAAACTGGACAAAGGAAGTCTATAACTTAGGCCTAGTTTCTGGAACCCCTAACCACATTCTGTTAATCATGAAACTTGTAACAATGAGCTCATACGCTAACTGCCAATTTTAGCCTGTGTAACCCTGCTTGCTTGCGTGGCATGAAAAATAATCAATTGTATATAAGCTGAAAATTACTGTTTGGCCATCGCCCATGGGAACACTGGCTATTGCCCATGGGAACATAGGCGATCACCCACAGGAACATAACATTCTAACAACAAGCTTTCTGCTTCTGTACTCCCCGCTTGCACACCTGACCAGTGGGTTGACAGGTAGTGAATAGGAGAAAGATGGACCTTTGTGTTTAAGACAGAATGAGGAATGGGATTTGGGGCTTAAAAACCTTGTATCTTGGCAATTCGGGGCTGCTCCTTTGCAAGGACAGCCGCCGGCTAATAAACTGTCTCCTGGTTAAGAGCACTCAAGTTGGGTCTGGTTATTCTGGACACAACAGGCACCTGTCCGTGTCTACTCTCACCCTCGTTTTCCCGCATTTGTTCATCTCCGCTCACCTTTGCTCAATTTACACCTGTTCCTCTTTCAGATCTAACCTGCAGAGAGGAAACCTCTGACCCTGGCATGCTCCAGCACAGGGAACCCAAGCTAACAGGGCAGGTCTCCCCATGACATGCACGCCAAGGGGCCACACCACCTCTCCCCTCTCTCGACTTTGTGAAGTTGGCCCTGCAAAGCGGAAGAGAGTCCATATCAGCTTTCGATGCACGGAATAGAATTTTCATGTCTGCAGCAGAATCGTAGATTAGGAAGCCAGGTTTTGGGCAAGAGACGTGAGGATTCTCGAAATTACTTCAGCTTCCTCTTAAGCAGACCTGGTGGACTGGATCAGAGAGAATCTGTCCCTTTGAGCCAGTGGCTTGTGTAGGAAGAGGGACATCGGAACGGGGGTGTGAGCCTGTCGCACGCTCCTCTCCCGAGGCTGGAGGGGGCTTTTGTTTCATTTCTTTTTATTTTTTATTTATATTTATATGTTTTTTCACTTCTTTTTAGGACTGGAAAGGAGGTGGCCTTTCCAATTGGTCACCACTAGCCACATGTAGCTATTTAATATTAACTCAATTTTTAACCGAAAATTAAATAAGATTAAAAATGTAGTTCTCGATGGCCCGAACCACATTTCAAGTGCTCAGTAGCTACCTGTGGCCACTGGACAGCACAGATAGAAAATACCTTCCTCACTGCCAAATGTCCTATTGGACAGCACTGCCCTAGATCTAGGGGTAGAACAGGCCCCTAAGAGGAACGGAAATAGGGCAGGCAAGTTTTGATGGGGTGCACAGCGGGGGTCCCTCTGGGCGTCAAGTAGGAGGGAGGTGTCACGTGGGTGGGAACTGGCGGTGCTGGCCGTGAGGGGGACAAGAGGATTAGTGCAGAGGTCCCCTCGCAGCCTGCGGCCGGCCCCCTGCCTCTCTGTGGGAATCCAGGACGTTGGCGTCATCCACCAGGCTTCCCAGGCATTCCATTGCTGTGGTGGTCAGTGGGGTCGCTTAGGAGCGGGGGGCCACGTTCGAGGCCCTTGTCGGCCCGGGAGAGACGGCGGCAGTGACACCTCGCATGTCCTCTGCAGGAAGTTTCGTTGCCATCCTCGTCTGTCCTTCCGACGTGCTAAGTGATCGGTGACACGTCAGAGCCCTGGGGCTTTCTGAAGACGAGATCGCCAATAATGTTCTAACGCAATCACGCCCATTTGGAAAGAGGTAATGTCAGCGCAGAGCCAGGCGTTTGCCAGAAGAAATTCCAGCCGGGTGAGCATTTAAGGAACGAGATGAAGTCAGCGCTGGGAGACAATGAATTAGATGACTGGGTCTGTCACTGTCATAATGAAGAATAATAAATGACCGAGAAGCCGCTGTAACTCACAGATCAGAAGAGACTCGCGAGGAAAATTTATGGCTTTGTGACGCTGCGGGAAAGAGAGTGTCTGAGACATGGCTCGGTCTTCTGAAGAGAAACCTTCCTGGGGAGACTGTGTGTGTTTCAGTTTCCTTGAGACAAAGGATCTCCGGCTGTAATAGACGCTCCCTCCGTCCAGCCCCATCGTCCTCCAGCCCCTGTCCCCATACTCCACGAGCTCCTGCCAGCCAGAAGGAGGGCAGCCGTGGGGACAGGCCACTGCCCCGCCCTCCCAACCTCCTGCCCTGCACACGGGAGCAAGCCCTGGGATCACGGGCTTGATGGGCATGGCCAGGGTGGGAGGAGCTACCAGTTGGAAAAGGACGTTGGGAAAGGGGTTCAAAGAGTTTCACAGTGCAGAGAACCCACCGTTTTTATTGGGGTCCAGGGGTTGCTTTTCCACATCCATTCACAGCAACCACTAGAAAAGACAAGTCAGAACTCACATGGGCCTCAGGTTTGTGGATTGATGTCAATCTTCAGTCATTTATTCTCGATCTGTAGAGAGACATGGGCACAGCCGGTGTGAGAAGGCGCCAGAGGGGCCACCTGCAACCTCACCCTCCTCCTAGACCCCTCCTGCCAGCCTGCAAAGGTGCGTGAGCATCTCCCATGGAACGTAACCCCGCCTCGCCCTGCCCGCTCCTCCCTGTCGGCCCTGTTCCTGGGCTCCTGGGCAGAGCACAGACTCAGCTCTGGTGGAAGTATTTACACCTCAGAAATCAGCGGATGCTGCAAATCGGGGCTCCCCGGTGCCAGGGAGCTGGTTGTTACTCATTTGCCAGCACGCCGCTGCCGCCACCCACCTACCCTGTTGCCTAAAACAGAGATAAGAAGAGGGAGGAGAGGCCGGGGTATTTACGCCCTACCTCCTCCCCGCCTGGCTGTGGTTCTGCCATTCCCCTTCTGACCGGGGCACCCCTGTGGCTCCCCGTTCTCCGGGCTCTTGAGACTTGCCCCTTCTGGCCTGAGCTGGCAGCATCATCCCACCTCCGCTTCACCTCGATGCCTCCCCATCCAGTAAACCTGCTCTGCCCCTCCTTAGCCTCCCTCTGCTGGGCCCTTTCAGTGGGTGTTACATTTCCCTCCAGGCTCCCGAATCACCCAGGCTGCCGGCTGCAGGGTCCGCTGGAACCTGCCCAGGCGCCCAGTGCACTCAGCAGGCAGGCGGCTGCCAGCACCTGCACCCCCACCCTGGGGCTTCGCCTCACACTGTTCACCGCAGTGCGTTTTCACCTCCTGAGAGCCTCCCCCACCCAGTGACCGCCAGGAGTTGGAGGATAAACGCTCAAGTTCCCCCCGCCCCTCAACCGGGTGAATCTGCAGCCATTCCAGAGAGTTCCGTGGGAGGCCAGCCTCCGTTGTCCGCAGGGTGACTAGCTTGACGACACACCCCTTCCCTCCCATATTAGTTTGCTCGGCTGCTGTAACAAAATGCTACAGACTGGGTCGCTTAAGCAACAGAAATTCGTTTTCTCACAGTCTGGAGGGTAGAAATCCAAGGTCAAGGTGTCGGCAGGGCTGGTTCCTGGGGAGGCCTCTTTTCCGGGCTTGCGGATGGCCACCTTCTCGCTGTGTCCTCACGCGGGAGGAGAGAGAGGGACGAATGTCATCACTCTGGTGTCTCTGATTCGACACCAGTCCTATCGGATTAGGGTCCCCCCTTAGGACCTCATGTAACCTTAACTAACTCTCTAAAGACCCTATTTCCAGATGCAGTCACAGAGGAGAGTTAGGGCTTCCAGGCATGAGTTTTCAGAGGGACACCATTCGGTCTAAAACACCTTCCCTGCCTCGCTCGCACCCCATAATGTGCTTTCTGGGGTTCTGGGGTCACCTTCCAGGAAACCATTTGCCTTGAATCCGTATCCTGGGTCTGCACTAAGACACCGACGAGTGTTGCCGGTGCTTCTCAGACTGTCCTCTCTAGGCCAGAGACTCCCAACAGGACCAAGTGTGCTTCTACACCACTCGTAGTAGAGGTGACAGGCCAGCCCCAGATCCTGCCAAGGACTCACAGCCTGGGGTCGCTCTCTGCCCTCCCGGCTTCCAGCCTGGGGCCCCTGTGCCATGGCTGTCCTCTATGTTGACCCAATTTGGGGTTTGGATGGTTCTAGCTGGCCTGAGCCCCCCAGGGGGTGGGAAGCCATCCAGTGGGGCCAGTTATGGGACACTTGCCTGTGGGACTCTCATCACTGAGTCCAGTTTTGCAGACAGTGGGGAGGGTAGGAGAGGCCATTTTGCTGGTCATCCCTGCAGGGCAGAGCTCTGAGCTGGGGCTGGAGCGGAGTCTGCCCTGGTGGCCCCCTTTAGGCTCTAGCCTGGCCCAGACCTGCCCTGGGCAAGAAAGGAGGGTGTCTTTTTCCCTCGGGGGTCCCCGATCCGGGAAGGGGGGCAGGCCTCTCAGAGAGCATGGCTGCTCATTCATTATTGATGTCGCCTCAGGCCACCCTCTTGAGCGGCTCCACCCAGATGTAAAATCCAGTCTGCTTTCAGAGCTGCAGGGGCCCAGCACTGAGGCTGCCTAGACAGTGGTGGATTGCAGGCTTGCGACATGTTCCTACCTGGCTGTTTGGATTCTGGACCATCAATTACGACGCATCCGTGGCCTCTTTCGCTTTGGATCACTCCTGCAGGAGGACTCCTTTTTGTCATGCAGGCTGGTGACTGGGGAGGGAGGCAGATTTCAGTGTCTGTAAATCCCTCCCCCGGGCCTACCTGGTAAGGTCACGGCCCAGAGTTTGGGTGTTGAAGGCCCATTTAGAATGTTAGCCTGTATTTTATGCACAGCACGCGATGGATGAGGGTGTGCGTGTACGTGTGTGTGTGTGTGGGGGGGGTGGTAGCTAGTGCTGCATGTCCATTCATGCCCTGGCCACCGGCTTCCTTTCCTCCACTCTTTACCCGCTTCTGCTCTGCTCCTGGCCCCACACGGGTCCTTCTGGGCTCCCAGAGTGAGGCTGGATCTACCTGCCACCGTCAACCCCTGCCTCCTAGGGGAGGGATGGGGAATGGAGGTTGTCGGTCCACAAGGTCACCCCTTTGCTATGCCCGTGCGGTTCTGGGTAGTGCCGCCCTGGGACTCTGCCCAGAGTGGGACACGTGTGCCCTGGGAGAACAGCCACAGGGTCTAGAGGGATCCAGAATATCTGGCTGTTACGGGCTAAGTCTTATAGCCCCCTCCCCCCAATTCTTTGTTGAAGCCCTAACTCCTAGTCCCCTAGAATGTAACTATTTGGAGATAGGGTCTAAACAAATGTAGCTATCTGGAGCCCACCCCAGGGCTTCTGATTTCACAGGGCTGCCTGCAGTGGGCCCAGAATATGTATTTTTAAAAACTCCCAAGATGATTTAAAAAAAAAAAACCCTTTTTATTTTGAGTTAATTTGAAACTTACAGAAAAGCTGCAAAAACAGAACAGAGAGCCCTCTGTCCCCCTCGGCCAGCTCCTCCTTAAGTTACCATCTTACCTAACTGCGGAACAGACTCTGTTTGCATCATGCCTTTTTCTGTACTAATGGTCTTTTTCTGTTCCAGGATCCTACCCAGAATGCACTGCGTTTCATTGTTATTTCTCTTTATTCTCTTCCCATCTCAACTTCCCCGGGTCATCCCGTCACCCTGGGAGACACTTGTCCGTTGATTTGTCCAAGGAGATAGCAAGATGCTGAGGAATCGGGACTTAGGGCGCTAACGGAGGGGACGAGAGATCCAGGAGGGGGGTGCTTCAGGGGAACAGGCTTCAGTGGTGTGCGTGCATGTGTGTGTGCGCGAGTGTGCGTAGATGAGTGTGTTTGTGTGTGAGCACATGCATGTGTGTCCATGTGCAGGCACATAAGTGTGTGCCCATAGGTATACGTGTGTGTGCACATGGGTATATGTGCATGTGTGTGTCTGTGCGTGTTTGCGGGCATCTCTGCGTGCACGAGTGTGCAAGTGTGTCTGTGTGTGTGTGTGTACGTGTGTATGTATAGTCAGGGGGAGGTGGACAGTGAGATTAATGGATCTTAAGGTGCAGAGAGCCACTGCCAACACGGACGGAGCCCCAGAGAAAATCCGAAAGTCTCTTCACTACCAAATAAATGTTTAATACAGTCACACAAGACTAATGTCAAAGATTTTTAAAAACAAGGTAAAATTAAATCCTATACATCATGAAAAGCAGGAGAGGCACATGAGGATGTGCGAAGGGCTCGGAAACCTCCTGAATCCTGCTGATTCGGAGCAAGCTTTCGTGATCCCGGAGATGCTAATCAACGTCGGGTTTGTTAGATTAATAACCACGTTAAAAACGTAAGCGCCACCGCGAAAATACTAGACATAGAATGCGTAACTTCTGAAATGGTAGCGGGGAGAAACGGGCATAAGGAAAACAGCCGCCATTCCCCGAGACCTCGCCTGTGCTGCTTCCGTTCTGAGTTTTCTCTCTAGTCCTCTGCGTCGGGGTTATTTATTATCTCCATTTCGCAGATGGGAAAGCAGAGGCACTGAGAGCTCGGGGAGCTGCCGTGGGTGACCGGTTCCAAAGGCGGAGCCAGGATGGGTTTTGCAGGCGGTTTGGCTCTGCGACTTCGTCGTCACTGTTTAGGAAAGAAGAAGAGAGAAGCAAAGGAGATGGATGGAAAACAGAAACATACAGGGCGGACGCTCTCCCAGACCCGACCCACACGCTGCAGAGAAGAAAGCCGGGGCCCTGAGGCCACGTAGGAGCTGAGTTTAGACCCCCCCAGCCCTTTGCCCCACACAGCCCTCACCCCAAGTGGGCGAGTGTCCCCGACAGCAGCAAAGAAGTCAAAATAGAGCACTGCTGGTGTCCTTAATGACAGAGGAGATGAGTCACTACAATAAAACCGGAGACCACCCAGGACTCACATCAGCGTATGAGTCACAGAAAGAACAGAGGCTTTTGGACACCACGTGCTGCTCCCGGGAGCCCAGGAGCCCAGGTCTGAACCTGAAGTTGGGTGTGCTCGTCTTGGCGAGCAGGCTGTTGAAGGCACCTGCTTCGCTGCAGCTCACCCAGACAGCCGCTCTGGGCAGGTCGTTTTCGAGCTCCATTTTCATCATATTTGCTTCTCTGCCACATTAAACATACCTGACCCTTTCTTTGAGGGTAAGCAGTGGAGAGACAGCGTGCAGAAATGATATGTATTTGCCTCACACACACACAAAAAGTTTGCTTCCTGTTTCACAGGGAGATAGTCCAGGTATCTGTAAGGCATGGATTTCAATGTTTTCTGATTGCAGAAGTCGTATATGTTCATTATAAAAGCTTGGAAAGTACAGAAAAGGCCAACAAGGAAATTAAAAGTCATCCATAATTTGGAGAGTATAACTGTCAGCACTTTTACATAGATAGACATGTTTTAAAAACACGTGACTAGGCAATATTTATATTTATAATATATGTTTTATACATACTCAGGGACACATACACACATGGAGAACAGTTTTAAAAGAACATCTAAGGATAATTAAGGATAATGATTCACTCTGGAAGAAGAGGACTAGGAGGATTCACACGAACGGGCCACATTTTTATTTTAAGCTGGGTGGTGGGTACTCGGGTGTGTATTGATTTTTAAACCACATACGAGGGTTATATACACCTTTTGGTATCTGATATAGTTTACGATTAAACGTTTTGTGTTTTTTTGGCATTTCCCCCCCACTTCATTTATTTGGCACACACTTGCTGAGCATCCACGCTTACATTCCAGGTGTTGGGCTCCACCGGGGATGAACACAAAGACCCCGGCCCAGGACCGTAAGTTTGAGGGGAGGACGGAAATAATGGCGATCGGGAAGGTCCCGGCAGTTTGTAAGTTTCCTAGGCTGGTCAGGGGATCCTCATCGAGAAGGTGACGTTGGAGCAAAGACTTGGAGGAGGTGAGGAGGGAAGCCACTTGGGGATCTGGGGACAGTCAGGTCCAAGACGGGAGGACAGCCCGTGCAATGGGCACCGGTGGGGGTGTGCAGGCCATCGGCTTTTCCTCTGAGTGGAATGGGCGTCACGGGAGGATTGTGAGCAGACGTCTGGAGTCAGAGGACAGGGTTTCACGGGGTCACTCTGGCTGCTGTTGAGAATGGATTTTTGTGGGGGCAGAAGGAGAGAGACGATTCACAGGGTTTGTGCAGTGTCTGAGAGAGAGAGCTGAGGGCCTTTCAGGCCGGGGGGTGATGAGACATGGTCAGATTCTGGGGCTCGTCTAGAGATGGAGCCCACAGGACTTCCTGTTGGATCAGATGCGTGGCAGGAAGAGTCGAGGCCACCGCCTTGGTTTTGACCTGAACACCCAGGAGGCTGGAGCGGCGATGTCCCATGGTAGGGAAGCCTGTGGGAGAGGCAGGGGACAGGGGAGGAGAATCATGGAGAGAGGGAAGGGACACCAAGAAAGAGGGGTGCTGCTGATGGGCCAGGTGACATGCGGATGGAGGACCAACATCAGATTTAGCGGCTTAGGGCCGTTGGCAACCTTGATGACCCTGGTTTTGGTGGCTGTTGTGAGTCAGACAACGACCCCCCGAAAGTATAAGTCCAAATCCTTAACCCCAGTGCCCGTGAATGTGACCTCATCGGGAAATAGGGTCTTTGTAGATGTTATTAAGGGTAAGATCTTGAGATGAGCTTGTCCTGGACTTGGGGCGAGCCTTAAATCCAATGACACACATCTCTTAAGAGAGAAAAGGAGGCCCATAGAGATGCACAGAGGGAAGGCCACGTGACCGTGAGGTAGAGACTGGAATGACGTGTCTACAAGCTGAGGGACACCTGAGGCTGCCGACCGCCTCCAGAAGAGAGAACAGAGGCTGGGAGCAGACTCTCCCTCGGAGCCTCCTGAAGGAACTAAGCCTGCTGGTACCTCGATTTTGGACTTCCGGACTCCGGAACTGTGGGAAGCCAGATCTCTGTTGTTTTAAGCCATCTCCTTCATGACCGCGGCCGCAGGAAGTGAATACAATGGTGCAGAGGGGGTGTAAGCCTGACCAGTTTGTAAGTCGAAGAGAAGGTAGGAGGAGAGGAATGGGGGGCTGGGAGGGGAAGTGGGGTCAACAGGTTTGGGTGTTGTGCGGGCAGGTGCTGGTGCACGTGCGGCTGAGGTGGCGGGGGTCGGGGGAGGCCCCCTCTCACCTGCTTTCAATTTTTCAAATCCTAGAATGACCATTTGCCATATCTACACATTTTATATCATTTTGGAATTTTTAATATAAACCAATGGATTATTGAAGACCATTCCATTATTCCCTACCTTTTCACAGCAAGTGTCATTTCCCAGCATGCCCTGGGCTTCCTGGTACCATCAGCGGGGCCTCCTCGCCAGGTGCGGGGGGCCGAGTCTCGGCCCGCGGGCTCTGTGTGCAGTATGGACAGGTGCCTGGTGCCCTGGGCCTGGAGTAGCAATCCAATCCTGGGGCCAAAGAGGCTTACAGCCGCTGAGATTCAAGCAGCCAGCTCTATGGTGCAATGGCCTCACACCATTTACAATTCCAGAATTTAATCATCACACGTGACGTAAAAATAAGAGGGATGGGCAGGGGCGTGGGAAAATACTAATGGGAACTCACGGACCACAGGCTCCAGCTTGGGCGGGGCACGTTTGCCCCGCTTCTGCCCAGCAGAGTGGATTCTGGCATCTGAGCTTACTGCTCTGCGCAGCTGGCACCTGAGTGTCAGCCAGCCCACCGTTCCATCCCTCTGGGCACAGCCAGGGACACGGGACTGTCCTGTAGGGGCCAACGCTTCTGAGAGATGCTACGAAGCTCCCAACAGGGCCTATGAACGTGGCGATGAACCCCTGCCAGGGTGACATCTGTCCTGGTTCTCTCTGGCCAGTGGAAGGGTTTCTCCCAGACAGTTTTGACTACACGAACATTTTGCTGGGCACGCCAGCTCATTGCCCCCAGAAAGCTGTGGTGTCCCTGTATCTGCTAATTCACTCGTTCATGAGAAGCATTACCTGCTTAGTGTCAGATAAAACAACCGATTCCCAGACAATGTGCTCGCCCAAGGCCAGGTGATCGGGTACAGTGACTGGTGGGTTCAGAGTCCCTGTGGATCAGAAGCCCTTATGCAGACCAACAAACTGGGCTGGGCACGGCCTCAGCTGACATAAGCTTTCGGTGTGGCTTCTTGAGGACAGAGAGAACCATCCGTGAGTTCTGCACACCCCCAGAGCTGCTCTTCGGGGGGCTGCCGGGTTATCAAAATGTTTCCTCTGCGGAAGGAAAAACACTGGTCCTCCGGGACCCCTATGTTGATCCGTGTTGCAGTGTCTTATTCCCCAAAGCCAGGCAGCGCCCAGCCGTTGAACCTCGACTTCGCTCCGTGTTTCTGTCTGTATCGCTGGCAAGGCTGTCCCGCTCACAAAAATGCATCGGGCTCCATGTCCCAACCT
The DNA here is from genome assembly GCF_000325575.1 of Pteropus alecto. NCBI lineage: Eukaryota > Metazoa > Chordata > Mammalia > Chiroptera > Pteropodidae > Pteropus > Pteropus alecto. Next base: position 19,587,628 of record NW_006431919.1, on the reverse strand, counting down.
CCACTGCCCTCATCTCCCACTCTCTTCCTGGCTCCTGCTGGAAGCGTTCCTAAGAAGACGCTTACCTGCCTGGTGTGTCGTCTGGGACAAGCCAAGCGTTGGATCTTGGAGGCATCGCGGAGGGGAGATCCCCACACATTTCAAATATCCACGTGTCTCAGAGCAAGAGGTCGCCGCGGGGAAATGTACCCAACCAGCTGCTTTTAAAAATTACGACGAGAAGGAAAATGCCCTGGCTGATCGTTTGACTAAAATGCTGTCACGTGGCCACAAAAAAACAGTTGGCAAAGACGCCCCTGTGTGTTCACAGTCATGGCTCAGTGCAGAAGCTCTGTCCTGTCCCACGAGTGTTCCTAGGATTGACTTTTGTGCTAAAGTCACGTGTCCCATGGCGATTTCTATGTCAAAATAACAGTTGATTCCCACGGAGGGGTGGATGATACAGAAATAGCAGGAAGAATGCGTTGCCTATTTGCCAATACTTCCTTGTCTTTCAGACCTTGGCTAATTAGATCTGGATTTCTACTATCTTCAACATACCCTCATTCTGGGCTGTAAGAAATGACGAGAAGGGCTAGGATTGCAGCACTCTGCCTCAGCTTCTGCGGGGAGGCCGGGCCTCTGTGCCGTCCCTGACGGGGAAAGGCACCGTCACTTGTGAATGTATAAAACCCCGAGACTTCCAGTCACTTTCAGCCAAACATCTGTTTGATTAATATTAAACACAAGTGCTTTTGGCTGTTAAGCAAACATTACTATGAAATTTGTTCGTATAATGATCGCATCCTCAGTGCAGTTTAGAAGCTCTCCTGTATGGAAAGCAGACACTTTTACACTTGCTTTTTATCACATGCAAGTGTGATAGGTTATGAGAACATAAATCTACATAGAATAACAAAATTAAAATTTACCGCATTGTCCTGATAGTAACGTTGTCTCAGAATGCGTCGTGTTCCTCTTCCCTTTTGATTTATTTGGGCTTCTTTTAGACTTTGCTGTATTTGTCTGACATATCAGTTCTACAGAGTCTAATTACCAGGACCTAATGGAGTAGATTTGTATTTGTCCGTCAGGCAAAAGGCAGAAGGATCGCCTGGCAGATTGCCGATTCTCAAGCATCATTTAGCTTCCCGGAGGAGAGGTGTGTGGCTGCAGATCTTGCCTGAGCTGAGTGTAAAGGCATTGGTAGCTCTGCTAAGGTCTACACAAGCTTTGGAGGGGATGAGGGCAAGGTAACGTACATCTTCATCTGCACGTGTAACTTTGTCTGGTAAAGGGCGTAGATCGTAAGAGATGGTCGACAGAGCATTTTCTACATAAGAAATGCCCACTAACTGGCAGATCTGCACATTCACAGCACAAATAGTAACCGATACTCGGAATTATGACTCTCAAGCATCCAAAAATCCTGGCAAGCCTTTGTGTTTGTCAGAGTCAGATTAAATTATAGTCACTGAAGTTTCAGCGCCAAATGCGTTTTATTGTTTTATAATTCTTTGAGCAGGGAGATTCACGTAAAGTAAAGATGTAATAATGCTCTATTAAGCAGGATATCCGATTGAGACAGAAGGCCTCGGGGGCTGCCATGAGCCAGCCACGGGGCGAGGGGCGGTCTCCACGTTTTCTTGCGGGCAGTGGTCCCTGCAGAATATGACGTGCAGAAATGTGTCTGGGCCTCAAAAGACATCCTTGTCCACAAACTAAAATGTCTGCCCAGCATGGCACTCTGGGCAGTTTTGATGCCCAGTGACTGGGGCACGTGGGCCACGTGAAGCTTGGCGGGGAAGGGGCCTCCCCAAAGCGGCCCATCTGCAAAGTGGCGGGGCGCGGTTTCAGAATCCGGCCTCCTTTCCTCTGGGGTCCGGCTCATCCCCACACCTTACAGAACGTTCTCTGCCCTCGGTGTTCTAGCAGCCATGGTCCTCCTTCGTTCTCTGAACACGGCGAGCTCATTCCCGCCCCAGGACCTTTGCACGGCTGGCTCTCACTGCCTGCAGTGTTCACCTTGACATTCGCATGGCCGGCTCCTTTGGTCACTCCGTTTGCAGCATGGATGCCGTCTCGATGTTGACCTTCCCTTGAAAGTGGGGATCGGGTAAACTTTCCATGATGTCATCTCATATTAGTACCTTGTACCTGTGCCTTACACCCCGTTACTTTCTTGGTTCCTTGTTTGGAGTCTATTATTGTCTGTCCCTCCACGAGGGCAGGGGACCGATGAGGGCATAAAGCACATTATGGATGTGCATTACAATTTATGGAAAAGCATGAAGTAATGAGTTCTTTTGGGGTGATTATGGTTTGGCCACACATGCAAATCCATCCATTCATCCACATGCATCCAAATCCAGGTGGAACCCAGATGGAGCTGGCCAGAGCCCAGGTCTGCCCTGTGTACACGTGTGACCTCAGGAAAGTCCTCAGTGGCTTGTCTGCACCATGACTGACTCCCTGGCTGCCGCTCCAGCCTCCTCCTGGGGGTGCAGTAAAGGCCGCATGCACCAGCAATAACAGGTGGACTTTGTCTATGGCACAGACGCCAAGTGTCATGACCAGACACAAGCTCTTCCCACAAACAGATAATCAGAAAAAAACTCCTCATAGCAACACCGGTCTAAGTGGTGACAAACGTTTCCTCTACCAGGTTGGTCCTTGGGGTCAGAGGCTCATGCATCCGAGACCAGCAAGCGATCGTGATCCTGCCTGAATAACAGCCGTGATTGTGATAATCGTGATGGCGGTACTGGCGGTTTGCGTTTATGAAGAACGTTCTCTGGGCTGGATGTTGTGCTAACCACACATTGCTTGTGCCCGTATTCTGTGTCATGGCTCCCTTCCCCCATTCACGGTTCCATGGCCTCATCCATTTCCTCTTCTTCCAGAAACCCGCTAAAGTTTCTTATTCACCAATAACCCTGCCTCGTGGGTACAGACCTTCTCTATTCCTCCCCTTTACTCAGTCTGTCTCTTCAGCACCACATTAGCTGTGCTGACGGGTCCCATGACACGCAGCTCAGGCCTGAGGTTGGCAGCGGGAGCCGCCCCGGGGCCAGACACTCACAGAGAGAGCTGGGCAAGCTCTGCCGATGATCGGCTGCCTGGGCCTCTCTGAGTTCCCTTTATAGATGTTCCAGACAATTCCATCCGTTCTAAACTTCCTCACAGCTTTAAAACAATTACTCAACTTGGGGCAATTTGGGGAGTATCAAGGAACCGTTAAGGTGGTGAGGGGAGCTGGCTGCTGGGTTGAATCAACCCACGCGTCCCCTTCTCCCACGAAGCTGGCCCCTGTGCCCACGAGCGGACATCGTTCGCCAGCCTGGTCATTCAGGGGCAGCCGGATCTGGTGAAGCTGAGTGAGAGTCTTGAACGATTCCGAAAATCTCTGTGAACACGTCCCATCTGTGACACTCACGAAAACCCCACGAGGCTATGCCATTCCATTTTCCAAAGCAGGCCAGTGGGTGCAGAGGGCTCCGGGGCTCACCCACAGTCTCCAGACCCACCCCAGGTATCAGTTAGAGTTGGGTTTCCAGCCAGGTCTGGCTCCATCGTCATGAACAACTCCAGAGCCACCCCGGGCCCCCCACCTCCTTGTACCTCAAAAGTTCGTGGCCGTTCTGGCCATATCACTCATTTTCCACCCATCTACCTTGGTGGTCTAAATCTGTTACCCCAAAATGTTGCCAGGCCCGAGCAGCCCTTGTGACTGATTACCCGCAGGAGGCCTGAGTGGACCCCACGTGTGCTGGGGACTGTCCTAGAAAGAGCGGGCTCCTCTCCTCGATGAGCTGGAGTCTCAGATAATACACAAATAAAACTCCAGCAGAGCGAGGCATCGCTGGCTCTGGTTTGCTTTTATTTTTTTTCCAAAGAGCTTTAAGAAAGACATGAATGGAACTAAAAAAGGTCAAAGGACAGCCAGGGCCCAAAAGGACAGCCAGGAGGTAACAAAACCAAGCTGGACCCAGGCTGAAAACGCCGGCTGGCAAAATTCACAGCATGGAGAACAGATGATTCAGACCAGGATCTGCCTTGGCTCACGATGAGCAGAGCTCTGAATGGAGATTTATGGGGCCTGAATGGAGTCTGGGTGGGGATGGGTGGAGCCTAGAAGGGATGGGTGGAGCCTGGATGGGGTGGGTGGAGCCTGGATGGGATGGGTGGAGCCTGGATGGGGATGAGTGGACCCTGGATGGGATGGGTGGAGCTCTGGATCTGTCAGCAGTGGTTGGAAGCGGGGTAACTGGCCGGCAAAGTGGGCCTGTGGTTAAGAGGAAGACCATGGCCCTTGGACTTGAAACCCAGCTCTGGTGCGGGCCAGCTGTATAAGATAAACAAGTTCCCTGCTCTCAGTTTACTTATAAGTAATAGTCACCTTTTGTACACATCAAATAGGTGGTGTACGCAAATCGCTTTGCACAGCGGCTGGCCCCCAGGCGGCTCTGGGACTGAGTTCTCTTTCCCCCTCTGGCTTTCCCAGGCTTGTCCCTTCAGAGGGCTGGCCCCGCACGTGAACGCGTGTGTGCTTCGATGAGGCCTGAAACGCACCTGCGTGTGTCCTCTCCTTGAAGAAAGGTCAATGGGCCAGAAACCAGGAACCAGGAGACCCGAGCTGCAGCCTCAGCAGAGCCACCGACCTGCCGTGTGACCTTCAGCTTTCCAGATGGCGTTTCTCATCTCAAAATGGAGGGCTTGGGACTAGAGAAGGGGTTTCCAGTTTCCCTGAGTCCAAGGTGACCTGGACTCACGAGAACGTTCCTACAAGGTCCTCATAGTTCTGTGTTCTTGCCTCGGGCTCCAAAATGCGGTTACATTTATGAGTCTCCTGTGGGTGTTGTTCATGGGGACCTCTCTGTCTTCCAAGTCCTACTAGCTTGCCATGTGTTACATGGCTCATGGGCCTCTGGTGGGGGGGGCGTGGCCATAGCCCCTGCTCACTGTGGGACTGCGATGTCCACAGGACAAGGATGAATCTAGACCTAACTGAGGGGGTCGGGCCGTGCCGGAGGGAAAGCTGGCCCCCACCGAGGAAGGAGGCCTCTGCATTCTTGGGGAGCAGCCATATCTGCACGTTATTGTCTCTGGGCAAAGGCAGTAAGCAGAAGCCTAGATATGCCCCCCTCCAAAAAAAATGGGGGCGAACACCTGAATTTTTAAAATAATTCACTATGGTTCCCTTTAAGTAGCAAACTTCCTTGATACATGTTAAATGATTCCATTTACCAAAATCAACTGACACCTACTTTTCCAGGAACGCAATATTAGATAATGCAAGGAACGAACTGAAATGGATATTTTATCTCCTTGTGCAACCAGCTCTGGAGTCCTCATTTACCTTCCCAGACGGGGAGCAGGGTCACAGGAGTCCACTTTCGGTATTTCTGAAAGTCTGCAGTCACGAATAGCGAAAGTTGGAGCCTGGGGTCCTATGAGCAAAGCAACCATAAAAATCGTTTCATTGGTGGCAAAAGAAGCAGGTTTGCGATGGACGAGTGTCCATTTCTTTCCTGTCCCCCATACTCCTCCCTCCTCAAATTCACATGTTCAAGTCCTAAACCCTAAGACCCCAGAATGTGACTATAGATGTTCCTTGACTTACACTGGGGTAAAGTCTCGATAAACCCATTGTAAATTAAAAACACTGTTATGTTGAAAATATCGTAAGTTGAAAATATTAAGTCGAAAACGCATTTAATACCCCTAACCTACTGAATATCATAGCTCGGCCCAGGCTACCTTAAACGTACTCAGAACACTTATATAAGCCCACAATTGGGCAAGATCATCTAACACAAAGCCTATTTTATAAGAACGTGTTGAATACTCATGTAGTTTTTGTAATGATGGCTCGCTGCCTTCAGGCTGGACCATTCTCGTGAGTTTCATCTCAAGAGTCATGTCTTCTTCTTCTCGCCAGAAACAGGAGATGCAGATGGGCATTTTGTAGACACGTCGGGATGTGAAAACACAGAACACAGTATCCGAAAAATGCTGTCAACACAGCGCATTGTAGAGTGCCGGTCGCTGACCCTCGTGCTTGCGTGGCGGAATGGGAGCTGCGGTCTGGCATCGCAAGAGTGTTGTTCGGGCATTTCGCTAGCCCGGGTCAAGCTCCGATTTCAAAACTCTGAAGCATGATTCTACCGAACATGCATCCCTCTCTCACCATCGTCAAGTCAAAAAACGACCAGTTGAATGAACCGTTGTAAGTCAAAGACTGTCTGCATTTGGAAAAAGGGTCTTTGCAGATGATCAGCTTAAAGTGAGGTCATTAGCATGGGCCCTCGTCCCATATGGCGGTGTCCTTATAAAAAAAAGGGGAATTCGGCCACTGAGACACGTGCAGGGGGATGACGACATGAGGACACAGGGAGAAGACGGCCGTCTACAAGCCCAGGAGAGAGGCCAGAAGTGGATCCTTCCCTGCCGGTCCTCAGAAGTGACCAGCCCAGCTGATGCCTCGATCTCGGGCTGTCAGCTTCCAAAACGGTGTGACAATAAATGTCCGTTGCGTAAGCTGCCAATTTGTGGTATGTCTTACAGCAGCTGTAGGAAACTGATATGGGTTCTACACTGGAAACTCAATTCTTTGCATTTCCTCGCTTTGAGACTTTTACGAAAGTCAGTGCAGAAAACAGCATTTTTGCTCTTTCTCAAAGCCTGTTATCGTAGCAAAGACGGTGCTTGGTGTTCCAGTAAGAGAGGGAAAGATCAGGAGCCTCTTCCTGCGTCACCTCCCAGAGGGCCTCTGAACCCCCATCCAGCTCCAGGTCTCCACCCACCTGCAGAGACCACTAGATAATTGACCTCTGGGCCTACGGGCCTCCTGGCCCGGGCGAGAGTCGTGGATGGAATCAGCCATTGGGGGCTGGCTGCAGTCATCACGGGATCTGAAAGCTTGGCTTTTGCAATGAGGCTGTTTATGGTTCCTGACGACTTCCTCTCAGCTTCCCTGAATCACCCAATAAATCACCTTCCTTCTGAAAGGAAACGAGGGTTTTCACCTGCCCCTAGAATGTTCTGGGGGAGCGTTTACTCACGGTGGCCAGGAGGGAGCAGCATCATGCACCAAAGGTGCTCGCTGGCCCCAGGCGAATGGAAGCAGGGAGCTTCTGCAGAGCTGGAAGAGGTCAAGGCCAGACCCCCTCCCTGTGCCCCCCACAGCTCTCTGGCCCCTTAGTAACTAGAAACGAGCCCAGAGGATTCTTTCTGCCACCCAACTCTCTGGCCGCTTAGTAACTAGAAATGAGCCCAGAGGATTCTTTCTGTCAATAAGCCTGGTCCTTTGTGTGTGTGGGTGTGGGAGGGGGGAGCACAGAGCGACTAAGGAACCCTCTTCATCCACGTCTGAGGACCATTTTGGGCCTCTCGTGGGGCGATACTGCCACCCAAGTAGTGCCTGGCTTTGCCTGGTTGACAGTTTCTAATCTACACTCCCTGGCGTGGCCCTGGAAGCCCCTCCTTCTGCCCCTAAGTGACAGCACACCGAGATGAATCAACCCTCGTGGGAGAGGCTATTGCACAGTTACTGGCTGCAGTAGGATGGTCATTCCTTCTTTCTGGTCTTTCCTTTATTTGAATGGGATTATGGCTGTCAGCCGTTCATAAATCTCACTCCAGGTGCTGCAGACCCGCAAGGCTAATTGGGTCAGAGCCTTATTGGGTTGCATGTTGCCCGGATGTTGTCTTGGACAAGGGCATGCCGTGCTGAGATTAAATTCTTACACGAAGATGAAGGCCTGTCTCTCTTGGTAAAGTATGAGCTTCTATCAACATCGGTGCCCTCCGATCTGATTGGACCCAATCGTCAGGGCTCTGCTGCTCAGCCTGGAGGAGGGGGCGGGGGGGACAAAGACAAGGAAGTGTCACAGGACAGATGTGATCGACTCAGATGCTGCTCTCTGAGGCCTGACTGCCTCTTGGATAAAGACTGCAGGCTTGGAGCGAGAAAGTCCTGGGTTCGAATTCTTGCTTCTTGTCCTACTGGCTTGGTGACCTTGGGTGTGTCACTTCTTCTGCCTGAGCCTCAGTGGCCCTTCCCAGGAGATGGGAATTCTGCCCTGCACTGCCCAGCTCAGCCTCTCTGACCTTTGGTCCTCTCCTGGGTCCCAGGGGAATGATGCTGGCAGC
>NW_006431919.1:19575861-19578361 GCF_000325575.1 Pteropus alecto | reverse complement strand
TAGAGAGATTAATTTCAGAGTCCGAGGTCACGGCTATCGACAAAGTCTACTTTGAAAGAAACACCAGCTGTATTCAGGCCAGATGCCTCATTCTTGGCTTGTTTTGGGGGGGAAAAAGTTTGGAATCGATAACCAGAGGTTTGAACTAGTCCAACTTTATTTTTCAAAATAAGCAGGAGTAGGAACGGGGCGTTTTCCCCTCCCCCTCTACTCGCAAAGACAAGACCTTCTCCCCCAACCCCAGCTCTCCCAGAGATTTTAGTGCTCCCTTCTCTCGGCCTCAGTTTCTCGGGCCAGTTACCGGAGTCTCTGCGGGGTGAGTCCCCACCTCAATATCATTTGCCGTCGCGAGAAGAAAGTGCACCCAGAAACGGCTCAGCCGTATCTACATAACGGGTTAGCCAGGAGCGCAACATTTCTGGGTGATCTTCAAAACGTTTGGCTCAGATTCATTTCGAGTGTGGATTCGGTTTCTTCCCTGTGGGGTGACCGGTGGTAAAAACTTATTTTGCCGAGGTAATTTGTTCTACTTTGGCCCAAGCGAGATGCATCAAGGAAAGACATGAAATCTTCAATTTAGGAAGGAGCATAAATTCTGAAATGTGGCCCTGGCCGGTGTGGGAAGATCCCAGGGGAAGGCCGTGAAAGAATTCTATAAGGTTATAGAAGAGCTAGAGACCCGAGGTAGCAGAATTTAATGCGAGCTTGGGGACCGACTCCTTCCTCGATCGTATGAAATGCGGGGGAATCTCTCTATCGACTGCAGTAGCTCCTTGGGTTTTTGGGCAGAAAGTGGGCACTTCTGAATTTCGAGGCACATGTGAGTCCTTCGCAGCTCATCGAGAGAGATGGAGCCATTTGCTGGACGTGCCGAAGAGTGTAACTCGTCTGTAGCTGAGTGCCTGGGCAATAGTAAATACAATTATCGAGTAGAAAATCCAGCTTCCCAGGGAGGCACATGGTTCATCACGATGGCGCCTCATCCATTAGTGTTCAGAAAGATCGTTTTCTCTCCCTTTATGGTGTGTTGTCAAGCAGTGCCGTTGAATGTCGGCTTCATGCCCTTGGCAGTCATGCTATCTGCCTATCTGTCTGAAAAAAATGATCCATAGCCTTTCTGTGCTTGTGGTTTTGTTCAGAGAACTCACACAACGGGGCGTTTGTGACTGGGGAGCTTCGCTTTCTGGAGTGAAAAGGAGCCCAGGGCCACGGGCCATGCAGTTCCCCAGGTCTCTGTAGGGACTTAGGGTGAGGGGATCTGCCTTTACTTGCACCTAAAGTCTTCACAGCCCCACTGTCGGGTGAAGTTCATGGCAGGGAGATGTTTGCAGAGTCACTGTCTCCTGGCGGGGACTTACCTTGGCAGCTGCTGAGACCTCTGGCAGCCCACTCAGTTCACTGGAAGAGAAAGTGAGCTCCTCGATGGCTTCCACCTGTGTGGCCCAGCGTGGCGGGAGTGAGTGGGGAGAGAGGGCAGTGTGCAATGCACGCGAGGGGCGGCACACGCAGTTCCGGAGTGTTCTGTGCCCCCGGAATTTGCACGTGCTCTGAAAGGGAAAGGCATGGCTTAGGGGATGGGTCTAAAGCCCTTCCAACATCTTAATCTCACTGTTTTCATGGTTGCTGGAATGAAGCCAGCACCCCGCAGTGGCCGGCCCAGACTGGGCATGTTGCCAACACACCGTAGGAGCTTAATAGATGTTTGACAAGGAAACCTAACTGGCCTCCCTGCCTCTGCCCTTACCCCCGTTCACCTGCCTACTTAGCCCACCACCTGGGTCACTGCTCAGGTAACAAGTGATGGGACAGGGTGTTTACTTCCGGCCCGCAGGAACCCCAACCCTGCTCACACAGGATGGTCTCCTGTTCCCGGACCTGGCCAGGCCTTGGATCCCCTCCTTGGCGTGGACTTCGCTGGGGTCCTCGGCCTGGCCTGCCCACACCCTCTCCTTGTCTCAACCCTCATGGTGCCAGACACAAAAAGGGGCTGTGACTACAGCATAAAAGCGTCAGCCACCCCACACCCACCAAGCCAAGCCCCACACCAAGCAGGGCCTTCTCCTTTAAAGACCTGCCATGTATGTAATCTGCCCTCATAAGTTCTTTTAGTTATTACTTGAATGGAGCTGCAGCCGGTTAAAAAAAAAAATGTGTTTTTCATCTAGTGGAGAAAGCAATCCAATAACAGGGGACTTAGCCATTTGAGCGTCCGATCCCTTTACCACAAATGGGTCCAGTGCCCAGACACTCTGCTGTTTCCCTTCTAGATCAACTGGGTGCCGAAGCCAGATGAAATTCCAGGCAGTGGCGAGAGACAGAGCTCTCTGCGGCTTCCTGAAAGTGTGGTCATTGATGAGACTGGCTATTAGCAGGGACTGCAAATGGCCAGGAACCTGGGAATTGCTCATCAAAGGTGGGCGGATGTTCAGAGGATCACACCCACATCCAGCAAAGGCAACCTTGAGTGCATGGGTGGGGCGGGGGTGGGGTGTGGTGGGGG
>NW_006431919.1:19573084-19575764 GCF_000325575.1 Pteropus alecto | reverse complement strand
CTGGAAGTGTTCTGAAGTTGTCCTCTCCTGGGGTCTGCTTTTTTTGTGGGGTCAGGGGGCAGTGGGAGGGCAATTACACCTCACGCTACCGAAAACTCCTGCTGGGATGACCAAGGGTGGGGCTGAATCCCTAAAGCCCTGGTCAATCGAGGGAGCCTGTTTTTTTATTTACAAACTTGGGGGCGTGAGAGTAGTTTCTTCTCCTAGGGGCCCGCGTCCAGTGACTGGTCACCTGGAGCCTGTGCACACGTGGCCAGCTGTCCATGGGCCTCGCCACTGAAAGCATTGATTAACTTTTCATTGCAGCCATCTGTACCTATTTTGTATAAAATATGACTTTTAATTAAATTCATAATACTAATGGTAATTGCTGGCTGCTAACATTAACACGATGGATCGGCGGGGGCAGTGTGGACAGGAAGACTCAGACAGGGCAGAACTGGGTCCTCCCGAAATTAACCTCCAGCTGTTGCCACTGTAGTTACCTGGCTTCTCCCATCACGTCTCAGCGGAAAAGGACTGTAGGTGTTTTCTTGCTGTCTAATGCCCTTGGGGACCCTGACTCTAAGTGGCTGCAGGTATCGGAGCAGTTATAACACACTGTGCTCCCCCAAAGCCATGCGGCCCCCGACTGAGCTTTTCATTTACGCTCTGCAGGCCCCGTCACTTATCCCTGGTCACCTGAACGTTTTTCACGGTCCTGGGAGACCTGTGGCACGGGGGATGGGATCGTCGCGATGTCTAGGTAGCTGGAGCTCGTCATATGCGCAGATGGGCGGCTCGCCGAGACCCATTGTTTCCTGGGCATCAGGTGCTGCGCGTGCTTCGGAGGGAAGGCTGGGGGCAGGGGGAGACAGCCAATAGAGCCCCCAGGGAGGCTAGTGGCTTATTTTCTGTGTTCGCAGCATTGAACAAACAGCTTTATATACCCATCGAAGCAGAAGAGTCTCTGATGGGAGGCATGGGCACACTTCTGGTCTCTCAGGGAGGGAAAAAACCAGAAGAGGCTCTCAAAGGGCTTGGTGACCCCAACGGTTTCTGGAGAATGTTTTTCACCATCCTGGCAGACCTGTGCACAGTCAGAAACAGAGCCTGCATCAGGGCCTCTAATTGCCTAATTAATTCAGGCGCAGGGGCGCCTTGGCAGGTGGGAGGAGGGGAAGGTGGGCGCCCTGCCTGGGTGCTCTCGGAGCCAGCAGCACTAGGCCTGGGCAATCGTGGCTGCAGGTCAGCTCGCTCAGGTGGGGAGATTCAGGCACCCAGAGTGCTTGCCTTGGCACCCAGCCGCCTCGAACCCAGGGGGATATCAACTCCCCTTTCATCGGCTGCGGACTAAGAGAGGCTTTTTGGTCATTCTGAGCCCAGGTTGTTATATACATTCTCTGTTACCACCTGGAATGGGTTCAAGTTCACCTAGGTCCTGGCTGGGGAGTGCCCATAGGTTGCTCTCGACTGTGGCCTCTGTTTATTTATCCGGCAGTCATTCTCTGAGCTGAGATGGGTAGTGGCCCCTCCCGACCAGAGCTCAGGGTCGAGTGGGGAGGGAGACTGCTCAGGAGGGGGAGTCTTGGAGCACCTGGCTGCTTACTGGAGGGGAGGAGCTTGAGAAGTACTGACTGTCCCGGGATGGCTGTGGGCACTGAGCTATGACAGGGCGTGGCATGTTTGGGGACCAGAGGTATAGCAGGAGGACACAGGACTGGTTGTGTGTGCAGGGAGGGGTGGTGGTAGCAAATGAGGCTATGGGGGTAAACTGAGGCTGATGGGACAGGCCTCAGTTGAGACCTCTTAATAGAGTGGGAAGCGGAGAGCCACACTTGTAGGCAGATGGGTTTACGGGACCAAACGCCTCCGCAGACTGTGGCAGCGAGGGTGGTGAGGTGGCAGGTGAGGGCTGCTGAGTGGGTCAGACAGGATTTCCCATTGGACCAGCAGGCGACAAGAGTCAAGTTTACCTGCAAGGTATTTGCATCCGGCTTAGACCGTTCAGTTAAACGACACAGGTGCCAGGGATGGGCTGGAGTGGGGAGATGATGGCTCGGCGGTGACGTGCATGTGGACATCCAGGAGTGACCAGAGGGCCCAGCACGGTCGCAGGGTGGGGACAGGGGTGCGGGAGCTGGCACACTACCATTTCGGGTTTGCACACTCCCTTCTGGTATCGTCCCCATCCAAGGCACAGACCACCCGGCTGAAGTCCTGCTCTGGCGGGATGGATGGATGGATGGATGGATGGGTAGATGGGTGGATGGATGGATGGATGGATGGATGGATGGATGGATGGGTAGATGGGTAGATGGGTGGATGGATGGATGGATGGATGGTAGGGGAATAGGAAGTGGGTGGGTGGATAGGTGGCTAGATGGATGGATGGATAGTTCACATACTGCCATTATTCTCACTTTACAGTTGAGTTGACTGAGGCACAGAGAGGTAAGTGATTTGCCTTATGTCATAGCCTGGGGGTAGGGCGGGCTGTTAGGTCTCACCGAGTCCAGTTCTATCACTGCACTTCACGCTTGGCTGCCTCTTCTAAACAACGTAACCGTAAATCTACCAAAAACAGACTATCTGGCTTCAAAATGAAACTAGCCTGATGATTCAGAAGGCATCTTCAAAGATTGCAGTGCTTCAGCTGTAATTGTGCAGAAAGACCACTTCTGGGGATGTGGACTTAGGA
>NW_006431919.1:19567986-19573030 GCF_000325575.1 Pteropus alecto | reverse complement strand
CTGAAATTTATGCTAAGCATTGAGAACACAGATAGGAATAAGACATATCTTTTGGTCTTCATGGTGTTTACAACATAGGAATGCTAGATGGTATTCTCCACCTATACAGTGTCTATTATATTGCTGATTTATTACGTACTTGCCATTGGGCAAAGCACAAGATAGTCAAATGGATGAATGGATGGATGAATGGATGGATGGATGGATGGATGGGTAGATGGGTGGATGGATGGATGGATGGATGGATGGATGGATGGGTAAATGAATAAAGAGCAGGATGTGTGTTTTGTCCTCATCATCCAATGATTCTGCATGTTTCCCTGTTTTAACTGACAGCATTTTCATCACCCGTCCCATCTGGTCTTTGTCGTAAATCCTTACAGTCAGTTACAGTGTGTGAACCTGTCTGTCCTTCCAGTGACGTGACACCGGGCTGAGGTGTGAGGACTTCCTGGTGTCCTGAGGAGCAGCTTTGCTTTTCCGTGTTTCAGTCCAGCTCCTCTGGCAGAGAGACAGACAGCGCAGCGTCTGGGGAGAACGTGGCTCCAGGTAGGTTTTCTGCCTCGGATAATAGCAGAAGCTTCCCTTTCACCGGGTTTATTAGATTCTGCCTCAGATGGAAGAGTGGGCTCCTCCTCACTCCTGGGGGTTTGCACCACACTGGAGCAACCCAAGACGACACACAGAGAAGGCAGCGTCTGTTAGAGCAGGGCGGACTAGCGCATTCTTCGTTTGAGAAGTCGGGCAACCGGGCGACGGGGGAGAGCTATTCCCAGGGACCCTTGCTGAGACATGCCACCAACATCAGAATTGAAATCCAAGGCCCCTAATTAACCTTGGTTCCCGTGACAACCGACAGGGCCCGCCCCAGCTCCCCCAGGCAGGAAAGTCTCTCTACTAGTGGCTCAGGGGGAGGCAAGTGCAGAGAGTAAAAAGGACGAGGGAGGGTGTCGCTGCTGTGGCCTCGGAGGAGGCAGGGTCGACACCGCATCCCTTCCATCCCATCTCGAGCAGTGGGAAGCGGAGACCAGAATATTCCCGGGAGAATCTACTAAGGCAGGTCTATGCGTGTCAGTCCAAGGTGACCCTAGGCTGGGCCAACCGCATTCAAATGTCGTCAGCTAACTTTGCGATGTTTGGAGGTCGCCCTTGCTTCTAGAATGTCACAGTTCTCAGATTCCGAGTTCCAGAGGAACCACTACTTGATTGGGGGGGAGGGGTCTTAGTCCTAGTTAAGTTTATGTATGTATAGGTAGACACTCAGGCACACACATATATTTAGGTTAGCTAATTTAAGAGAGGTCCAAGCAAGAGAAGAGTGTGTGTGTTGGGGCAACTTCGCTTCGAGACATCTCTTGCCTCGTATCAGAAGTCTGTGCTAATTGACATTTGTCTTTTTCTCCTTGAGGGCCACCATCCCTCTGTCATTAGGACATTGGGGCCACAACTATTTCTGATGCTGAGTTGTATTCCAGTGAGGGCAGATGCTGCAACAATTATCATAAAAACAAAAACAAAACAAAACAAAATGACAAAACAGTAGGATAAGGAACTTGCTTTGTAGGCTTAACAAAATTGAGACTAGTCTTGTGAGCAGACCGAGTCCCCTTCTACAGGCCCTGGAAGTTCTCGGGCAGCTGCCTGCATTGAACAAAAGGAGCCGAGGTTCCTTTATTTCTGCCCAACTTCTTTTCTCCAAACCCAAACCCTGGCTCGGCGTCAGACAAGACGCACTCGACAGAAACAAACAGTTCCCCTGACAAAGGCGGCCAAGAGGCCGGAAGCTGTTTCTGAAAGGACGAGAGCTCATCTTTTTTTCTGAGTCCATTATGGACACCATTGGTGGGAGACGCCATTTAAAAAGAATGTTCCGTCTTCACACAGTGTAAGGTTTTGAGATGTTCGCCCCCACTCACTGCAGCGACAGCAGGAGATGGATTCATTTGGGAATAAGGAAAAACGTCAGGCGAGGTGGCAGGGACCACTCTGGCAGGAGGTCGGGACATGGTTCACAGGTAGCAACGCTGATGGATTAATGAAGGGCCGGAGCGGAGTAATTGGCTGTGCCCTTGGTGACAGCCACACAGGACCTTACGGAGCCAGAGATCCCGCCCTGGCCGGAGAGGCCAACGCTGTGGTTCCCAGGTGTCCCTCATCACGGCTGGCTCCTCCCCGATGACGGCAGCATCGGTGGGTGTGCACTGCACCTCACGGCCAGCGGGAGCCGCCCCCGCATGGCGCTGGATGGCCACAGTCTTGTGGTCACAGCATCGCCCTCCCTCCCTCTGCGTGGGAGACAATGGAAATGACCCCCAAGACGAAACGGGGCCTCGGCTTCACCGCCCGTTGGCTGGGTAGCCTTGGGCGGATCCTTTGACCTAGATGTGCACCTCAGTTTTCTCACCTATGAAATGGGCACCTGCGTAAAGGGGCAGTGAGGATTAAATGCAAATGTAAACATGGGAGCTGTAAATCGCCGCCATGTCTGCAATACTGTCGTTCCTGGCTGCTGCCCACTCTGCTGTGTCAGGGGCAGCTTTGGAAAAGAGAAAGGAGAGAGACCCCCCCAATACCTTGCTCTCCTCCCGTCCCAATCACCTGAGGCCCGAGGATTCTTGACCTGGACCTGAATTGGGATCCTTCCACCTTCCCGAAATGGGGAGACTAGATGCAGAGGAACCCCCTGCTTCCTCTCGGGCTCCATCAGGTGCTCCCGCCTGGGGGCAGCTCATTGTTTGTGTTCCTGTTCCTCTCACAGCCACAGACCACCAGCAAGTTGATGGCAGAAACCCCGCCACTCAGCCAGCGCAGGGTGACAGTGTGCCCTCTTTGGCCATCTTACTGGAGGAGCAGTGAGGAGACAAAAGCTGTTTCTCATTTCTATCTGATTTCCTATTATCGGTAAATGTTCCCTGACACTACAATGCTGTTAAAAACGTCCCCCGCAGACCCTGAGGGACGTCAATTAACCCCAGAAACAGGGAGGAGGAGAGGAGACGCAAGGCAGCGGGCTGGATCGCCCCTCCCCTTTCCGGTGCTGTTTGGTGACTAGGAGGGCACCTTTTTTTTTTTCATTTATTGAATGTGCAGCAAAAAAGGAGTAAGAGATGAACAGAGCAGTCACTGGAGATTCGAGGGCTCGCTGCTGAATGGTTATCAGGCAACAGGCACAGTGCCTGCTCACAGAGACACACTCTCTGCACAGATGAACAGGACATGATGGCCTGGTGACATGCTGATCGGAGCCGGGCACCCAGGCTGTGAGCAGGAGTCACAGATGCGCCCTGTGGGGAAGGCAGGGGGTCCTCTGCACAATGACCTGGGGAGGCTGGGGCTGAGGCTGGAGCTCTGGCCCCACCCCGAGATCAAGATCTTCAGAAGACCGGTTCTGGGTTGGTCTCTGAGCAAGCGGAGAGAGCAGCACCTTGTCAGTGGCTATGACTCAGGTGACA
Source organism: Pteropus alecto (assembly GCF_000325575.1). Classification (NCBI taxonomy): domain Eukaryota; kingdom Metazoa; phylum Chordata; class Mammalia; order Chiroptera; family Pteropodidae; genus Pteropus; species Pteropus alecto. The sequence continues at coordinate 19,569,578 of NW_006431919.1, read as the reverse complement.
TCCGTCCAACAGCCCCTATTAATTCAGTCAGAGCCAGCATGACTCATGGCCTCGACGCAGCCATTGTTGAGTATGAGGCAGACGAGAGGGTAAAACGATGGAAAAGAATGTTGGGAAGGGAACGTTCTGTTTTATCCCCCGCGAGAGGTGCCCGTTTGGCAGAGTCACGGCAGGGACAATGATATAGGGGGGTGTCTTTGACGATTCTAAGGCTATCGGGCTAAGAGGCAGAGACCGGGGACGTCACTGGGAGAAGCAGAGCAAGAATTCACTCATTCGTTCACTCGCCATTATTTGTCACACTTCTCTCTGTGACAAGCACCGTTCCAGGCACTGCAGATGCCCTGGTGATCAAGACAGCACCTTTCTCATGAAGCTTAGGGGGGGCACAGACGAGGAAAATGGGTGCTGTCACATCAGTTTTTCTGAAGCTCCTGGAAGCCAATACTCGATTCTTAGATAGTTGGAAAAAATTTGCCGTCGTCCCTTCGGCTGCTGTCACAAGAAGCTGCAGACCGGGGGGGCTACAGGTGTTTATTCCTTACAGTTCTGGAGGCCGGGAAGTTCGGGGTCCCGGCGCTGGCGGATGCGGTCTTCAGCAAGAGCTTCCATGTTCGTAGGTGGCCCCCGCAGCGGAAAGGGTTATGGCACTCAGTGGGTCTCGTATTTTATAAGGGCGCCGATCCCACTCAGGGGGGCAGAGCCCTCATGACCTAATCACATCCCACGGTCCCCACCTCCTAATACTGTCACCTTGGTGGTTAGGGTTCAACACATGAATTTTGGATGGGAGGTGGGGGGTGGACACAAATATTCAGACCACAGCAAATCCTAAGGTGGACAATATGGGGTCCCTGCCCCGGAGGGGAGGTCTTCCTGTGGAGGGGCTACCTGGGGACGGTAACGAGGCATGCCGAAAGGACAGGGAGGAAAGGGGAGGAAGACTCACTTCGGACGGTTGAATTATGGACTCGAGGCCTCTTGCATCAGAGCCGAGCGGGCAAGGTCACCCGAGGAGAGAGTTCTCCGTCAGCAGGACCATAATTGGATTGAATGCAGAACTTACAGGAAGGAAGATTGTGCTGGGCAGAAAGGAAGTCATGGAAGAGGATCCCCTCCCCCACCCGTCCCAGCACTGCCCAGAGACCGGGCACCCTGGTCCTTCTTGCGGCTCAGAGGCACTTGGGGGCTACCCGTGGGTGGCCGGCTGCATCGTTTGTACACGGTGCGTCCTTCCTCCCGTCCCTGCCCTCGGCGTGGCCCGGGCGCGCGTCAGCCGGCGGAGTGTGGGCGGAGGGGGCGCGAGCAGGGCCTCTCGCCGCGCTCGATGCTTTGCTGCCCCTGGTGCTCCCGCCGTTTGCTAGGAACAGAGTCCGCCCCAGCAGCCCTGTCAGTCTGGGTCCCAGGACGAGGCACACGCGGAACCGACCGGAACCCCAACCTAGGCCAGAAACGGACGCTCCGCAGTCCACCTGCAAACTCGTGAAGGGAAAGCGCGCGCCGTCCGGGCAGGCCACCGAGATGCCAGGGCTGTCCCACGGCAGCCCTGCTGCAGAAACCCGACGGTCACCACGGACCCGGTGCGGGGACGG
>NW_006431919.1:19544264-19567851 GCF_000325575.1 Pteropus alecto | reverse complement strand
GCGTCAGCCGGCGGAGTGTCGGCGGAGGGGGCGCGAGCAGGGCCTCTCCCCGCGCTCGATGCTTTGCTGCCCCTTGTGCTCCCGCCGTTTGCTAGGAACAGAGTCCGCCCCAGCAGCCCTGTCAGTCTGGGTCCCAGGACGAGGCACACGCGGAACCGACCGGAACCCCAACCTAGGCCAGAAACGGACGCTCCGCAGTCCACCTGCAAACTCGTGAAGGGAAAGCGCGCGCCGTCCGGGCAGGCCACCGAGATGCCAGGGCTGTCCCACGGCAGCCCTGCTGCAGAAAGCCGACGGTCACACAGGACCTGGCGCGGGCACCGTCCTGTCACGGAAGTGCTTGAATTCCCTCCCCCACGCCTCACTGCTGCCCCGCACCTCGGCCCGGGCTCTCTCAGCCCCTTCTGCTTATAACTTAGCTTCCCGCACGCTGCGCCTGTCGGCAGAGCTGGTCGGGCCTATGTTAATGTCATTTATGAGTTTGGTTTCTCCTCATAAGTTATCATGCTGACTCCACCCATGTCTCCCATGAGAGGTTAAGAGGAGATAGGCCTGAGGCGAGCTCCATCGCGTGGGGCCGCAGAGTGTGGCTGACCCCTGTGCCCCCATGAAGGCCCTGGGCCATGCTCATGGGGCCTTTCTGTGGCCTGCTCGCCAGCCAGCCAGCCTTTCTTCAGCTACACGACCCAGCAGCCAGAAGAAACTCCTCAAAGTCAAGTTCGCAAGTCATCGTAACAGCAGATAATGTCACCAAGGTGGAACAATCTTAACAGGTTACAGCAGCGGCTCTCAATTTGCAGACAAGACTGTACCACGTGATGTCGAATCTCATCGTTCCCAGGAGCAGAGTCGTAGTGAGGGGGGCTGAGGGGTGGGTGTCGTCATAGTAACTTTTCCTGGGAGATCTTGGCCTTGCCCCTCCCCCAGTACGATGCCTGGGATAACAGGAACAGAGGGGCTTTGTGGGGGTTATAGCACCGAGCTGAGCTTTGGAGGATGGGTAGGATTTTGTTAAGTAAGGTTGGGGGTGGTGGGCATTGCAGGTGGAGAGAATGACATGGTGGCAGTCTGGGGAGGGAGGGGACGTGTTGCAGGATCTGGGGAATGGCCAGGCCGAGGCAACCTATGGCTGGAGCACAGGACACGGCTGAGACTGTGGGAAACACCAGGCTGGGAAGTCGGGCCTGCATGTCACAGAGGGCCAGACAATGACGAGGCCTGGGCGTGGGATCCCTGTGCCACAGTCTAGGCCTCGCCCAGCCAGGCCCGGCGAGCAGACCAAGATTCTGGGGGCCTGATGCGACCCCGCTGCTCTGAGAACCTGGGCCTGCTCCAGCAGCTACAGCACCCTGCTGGAGCAGCACCCCAGTATTCACATAAAATCACCCTGGGAGTTAGGGCTTCAGCACATGAATCTGGAGGAGAGGATACAATTCAGTCTGTCACCATTTCCTTCTGGAATTCTGAGATTTTGAAGAAAGAGTTTGAATCACAGCTTTTTGGTCCAGGCGAGATTTCGCCCATTGGTTTACACATCCACTCTCACCTGAGGTCTCTGGGACACCTGGGCCCACTGGATTAAGGACCGTTATACAACCTGATACACGAGTTGGAGGTCAAGGAGAGACGTCCGCCCAGTACTCACAGCTAAGGGTCACTCACAAACTCGGAGCGTAGGGAGTTGTTCTGAGTCCCGCTGGGGATCACTTACACTCCTACCGGGGTGCCTCGCGTGTAGGAGCCGCTCCAGCCAAGTGGGCTGAATGAATGAATGAACAAATGAATGAGTGAGTGATGGTGGCTTCTGCTAAACATGGTAAATGACAAATATAGAGGATTTGAATAGACAGAGACTTGCTGTCTCCCTCCTCCTGTCAGTCATTCTTGCCCCTCTGAGTGTGAACCCGAATGTCTCATTTTTCTGCCTTGGGTTCGTTCCACTCTATGCACTTTAGGACGAGCAGGCAGAGCTCCCCAATCCCTATGAAGTGAGCCCTAGATACTCTGCAGAGGGGTGAAAAGCACCTGTCTAAGAAGATCTAGAGACGTCTCCTCCAGGACCTGAGTTCAGCACTTCCGGGGTGGGTGGCACGAGCAATTCGCGGAGGTTCGGTCAAACGCAGGCCAATGGGAGGGGGTTCCCTCGTCACGTGACCAGCTTCCTTTCCTTCCCTTTCCTTTCTCATTGCAGTGCTCACATACTTATTTTAAGCTCTAAGATGGTTAGGGCTCCAAAGGATCAGACCGACGCTGTTTGATAATCAAGGAGAAGGCTATTTTTTTAAAATCTGTTTAAAGATCCTGCCAGCTTAACTTTAAACCATGTGTGAGCCATACCACGCAGGGAAAATGTCCGGCCTAGGTCTGTTTCATGGCGACTTACGTTACTGACAAAATATTTCACAACTTTTTGAGTTCTTTGGGATCAATTAAGCAAATTAAGTCCACCCTGCAAAACCTGAATTGGAAAAGAAGCTTAGAGCAGGATTCCTACTCTCCAGAACTATGTAATTAACTGTAGACAACTTAATAAATATTCGATAAACTCAGCTTACATCCACCGAGTGCCTGCTAGGCACATATAAGGGATAATGCTCAGCGCTATGAGGTTTACAAGGAAAGAAAAAACAGCGGATCAAGGAGCTTTGGCTTCTGAAGTATTTCATGTCACAGTAACGTGAAAATATAGAGTTTTTTTTAAATCAGCTTGTATGTATCTGTAAGGTCTCAGCTTCCCCATAGAGATTTCCAATGAAACCTTCCATAAGCCGAAATGGCATAAAGCGAAGAAGCAATTGCCATTAATTTATATGGAAAAACATTTTTTGACGGTTCCCAGACCCCCAAAAAATCCTACCAAATCATACCAACTAACACATAAAATCTGAAATAACACTAACATATAACATATAATAAAAGCAGAAATGTGCAAAACAACTCAAGATCTAGCACGGATGTTCATGGCACGGTGCAGAGCTCCAGGCTGGATGCCCGAGACGTGGGGTCTGCTTTTCTGGAAGGGGCTCGGAGGGCCCACCCTCGCCGCTCGGGGTGCCGCTGCCTCTGTAGCTGCTCGCTGCAAAACAAACACTTTTGCCTTCTTCTGTAAAAGCGAAAATCCTCTTCGGATTTCTTTTGGTTAGCGAAAACAGGTACAAAATGTAGGGGCCTAATGCCAACTTCCAAAAGCGGGGGTTACCTGTATCCCCCGCAGCTCAGAGGACTTCTGTGGAAGTCTGACCTCAAGGGTCACTGGGAAAACCGTGGGTAGAGCTTCCGTGATGCTGTTGAAAGCGTTAATAAAAACAGGGTGTTCTAGCTGAGAGCCACAACAAAGGCAAGAAATTCGTCTGCGGACTGCCCCCCAAGGGGTACAGGTACACGCTGTCTTTGCTGATCTAATTCTGCACGAAATGTTTTCCTTGAGCTCATGGGGAGAAATCCACCAAGGGGGCAGGAGCGTTCTCGGCTGCAGAACTCAGTCTGGATGCTAGAGCAGAAGACACCAGCTCCCCTCCGAAAGGCTCCCGTTACTGACAGGTTCTGCAGTGTCCCTCCCCTCCCGTGCTTACCACAAGGCTCTGCAGAAAGTCTCCCTGATTCGCTCCTTTGTGTTTCTCACGAGAGCCTGAGAGGAGCCTGTTGAGCTTCCCCAACGTTATTTCCATCCCCCTGATGCCTGGGTGTTTTCACATGTCACATCGCTTGACGGATGCCACCGCTGTGATTACTTCCCTCACAGGGCTGGGCATGGAAGGAGTAAGTGAAGAGACGTCGAGGTTGTTGTGGGAATGGGGGAGGGGGTCCTCCTCCTCTCCAGAGGTTTGGGGGCCACACTGGTGCTGGCCATGCAATCCCAGGGTGACCTCGACACATGCGGTTGGCAACAGGCTTCTTGGCCCTAGTAAGAAGTGAGTTTGAGCCCCTTCACCAAGAAGAGGCGGAATCAGGGTCAAGGAGGCCTTGTAACTATGACAACCACAGACAGCAAAGAGAACCGTGAGCTGGATCTGTCAAGGCTGACGCCAGCACAGTCGAGGCTGGTTTGCAGCCAGCGGAAGGGGTTCCGTGGCTTCGCTCAGTCTGAAGACCGCAGGCAGCTCCCACTTGTCCCAGTGTAGGGAGGTAACAGGGCAACCGTGCACGCTGCTGGGAACTTGCTTCTGCACCGGCTTCCTCTCACGGCAGGTGTGCCAACCATTCTGCGACTGGCAGCAGAGCAACGTGCCCACCTCTGCCTTCCCAGCCAGAGCACAGCACTGCGTTGCCCTCCTCGGCTGTGTGGAGTGGACAGTACTGGGTAAGGCTGGTCAAGTGTCGAGATCCCAGGACAGAAAGGAAGCACAGGACCAGCAAATCACTCATTCATTCCGCCTCCTACGGTCTCGTTTCGGCTTGATTCAGGGATCCCGGGGGGAAATAAGCACCACTGATGTGGGTCTCAGAGAGAACTTAACCCCAAATTGGCAATCTCAAAAGCCTGTAGGGATCAGGCAAGTATATAGGCATATAAATCAGGCTTCTCTAAGACAGCGAGGAGTGGTGGGGGCCAGTGTCCAAACTGGCCATCTTAAAGGAATTAAAATTTTATATGTCCTCCTGACCCAAACTGAACCAAACCAAACCAAATCAAACCAAACCAGGGGAGCCTGAGAGTGTCGCAAGCCCAGACCTGCACCATCCTGCCCACAGCCCACTACCTCCTGCAAAACTATCCCCTATGCTCGTATCCTCTGTCTCTGTAGCCTTCGTCTCTCTCCACATCAATCGTTCCTTTTAGGCAACAAATATTCCACCTTCCATCCCATCCCAACCCAACCCAACCCAACCCAACCTAAACCAACTCAACCCAACCCAAACCAAACCAACCCAACCTAACCCCACCCAACCCATCCCAACCCAAACCAAACCTGCAGCCTAAACGAAACACATCTGTGGGTGTCATGTCCCTCAGGCTACCAACATGCAATTCCTGATCTGATCTACGCTCTCATTTTATGAGTGGAGAGACTGGGTCCCAGCGGGAAAGTGACTTGTTTCTGGGGCAGGACTAGAACTCGGGTGGCCTAAATTTCCATCCGTGGCTGGCGATCTCACAAAGCCCACCTCTAATTGTTGGGGGCAAGCCATGGATGTTGCTAGACTTCTAAGTCCCAAACCCTGACATGTGTTGACATGAAGCCCCACCTGTCCAGGGCTGCCTAGGAAAGACTGAGGTGCCCGTCATGGGGAGGGCCTCTGTGACTCAGTTTCTCCATCTGTCACCCGGAGATGAAGCTTCATGATTTGTCTACCTTATGTCGTAACAGGTTTCTTCCCCTCTCAGTTTCTTCGTCTGGAGGGTGGGAGTTCCACAGACGAGGCTGCTGTGAGCATGAGGCGAGCTGAGCACAGAAAGCCCTGGGAACAGTGCCCAGTGCAGAGTAAGCACTTGTTAAGCGTTAGTTAGCATTGTGGCGGTGGTTTATTGGCATTATTATTTGACGTGGTCTAAAATATCATGGGCAATGTTAACATGTTACCCAGAGGCCTAACTAATTAGGGAGTGAGTGAAAACAAGCTTAGTGTGTGATTCACACAGCATGCCAAGGAAAATCACGAGGAGAGAAATTACACAGCCCAGCCAGGAAAACAGAATAATGAAAACCGAGCAGGAATACTACCGGGGCAAACCTTTTCATCAGCCAGGAAGATAAGAATTAGGCAATTTGTTCTCAAGAAAGATATGGCATAGCGCTTTCCCTGAAAAAGAAAAATTGAGCAATCTGTGTACCAAAGCCTCTTAGGAAAGAAAATTTCCTTTGGTAAATACTTTCCATTCGAAGTGATCGTGAGCCACAGATGGCATTTTCCTCAAGTGAACCAAGGAACCTTTTTCCTCCAATGAACTGAGATAGAAAGTTTCTTATATATTAACCCCGCCCCCCCTCAAAAAAAAGTGGGGCAAATTCATCATAAGCTGCTCAAATGAACACGTGTCTTGGACACCGGAGGGGTTTGTCGTAGGTCGGGGTCCTGCAGGCAGGAACTTACTGGGCAGTGCATCCAGGCTTCGATATTTTCCTCCACATCTGCCACAGCGGGCCGGACGCTTCTGCTTCCCTCGAGATGCACACTGCTTTCTCCGAGCTGCCAGGATGCGTCCCCGTGGCGTGTTGGCATCTCCTCCCAGAACCCTCGTGGGGGTAGAATGCAGACCGTGTATGGAGGAGAAGTGCTTCCACTCCCACAAAGTCCCCCTCGTCCAGTCTGACCCTATAGCAATCCTGGGGTCCCACTCCTTCCTGCCTCAGGGCCTGAGGTGGCACAGCAGACCTGCTGGGCCGGGAGCCGATCCGCTCTGGAGAACTCGGGCTGCTCCCGCAGGGAGGTCCTGGGCCTGACTTTTCCTGCCTCTGGATGCAGGAGATGAGAGTCTTCTGGTGCTGTCCAGAAGGCCCTCTGAGTTTCACACGTTGCTTTTTATAGTCTTTCTCCAAGGCCTCGGTGACACTCATCAGAAAGCATCCCATTTCATTGGGATCGTTTATTTCATTATATTATTACTTCAGGCCCTTAACCTCTCAGAAGCCGGTGATGTTGGCCCTACTAGGAACCGCCCTGTCCCTGCCAACTGGCCCAGCCTGTCACCACCCACGAAGGTTCCACCCTGGCTGCAGCAGAGGTCTTGGCTGATGCCACAGGAGCCCTGGGGCCAGGATGGCGTGGCGGTCATCCCGCCCAGGCCTCAGTACCGTCCTGCCAAACTGCCACTAGGTGCGGCTGCCCTAGGGGGCAGTGTGACTTTGGGTCAGGCGGCTGAGGACAGTTTCTAGATAGGGACTCAGCTGAGGGCTGAAGACAGCCACCACGCCAAGCAGCCGAGGGACGGTGCCTCCCCCTGTCCCACCCAAACCCACCGAGAAGCACACACCCACCACCTTTGTCTGTTCATGCGGACGCCTCCCCATTACCTCCCTCCATACTGCGGCAGTGACCTTTCCAAAACGCAGAGCTGTCACTTGATCACTGTCCTGCCAAATGTGTGTGTGTCTGGGGCTCTGTCTAAACTACTCTCTGCCCGCACCTCCCCGGTCCCCAAGCGCCTTTGACCTGCTCGCTCTTCCTGCCCTTCACTCTCCACCTCTCACCTCCTCTTACAGGGTGTCCCCGACCCCCCAGCAGAATGCTGCGGTCCCTCGGTCCCTCGTCCGTCTGTGCGTCTGCTACCACCAGCTGTTCAGACTGTGTTCTGATTGTTTGCCATTCAGTTTCCCTAGGATGACGATGGCCGGGGCTGTCTCATCAATCATTGTATTTCTAGCTCCTCGTAGGGTGGCCGGTCGCAGTCCCCTAAATAAATGGGTGAATAGCTGGGGGGTGGTGGAGCCTGTGGCAAAAGGGAACGACCAACACCAACCACTGAAGCTAATTGCACTTTTGGTCCAGCAGAGAGAACCGACCTGTTTTCAGTGCCGATTCCCCGAGCTCCAAGGCTAGTGGCATTCATCCAGCACGTAAGGAGGGTGAGCTCGCCTAGCGGAAATGGAATTCGACACTGACCTTTACAGAGGTGCTCAGTGCCGTTCGGCATGCGGGGACGGTGGGGAGAAGGCCAGAGATCTGGAGGAGATTTCAGAGGAGACCAAGTCAACAGTCAGGGATTCAAAGGGATTCCTGCAGAAAGAGACAGCGAACAAGTTAGGACCCTGGTTTAGGCCAAAGGGCAAAGAGCAAAGGGCGGAGGTCTCCAAAATGATGCAGGGTGTGATCACAGTGGTACGTGGAGGCTAAAACACTGGACTTGGAGGCATCCCGGAGGCCCAGATGACATGGACACAAGGACGCCAGGGGACACTTGACACAGCAGGAAGCAGATAACACTCGACACAGTGGACACTCGACACAGCAGGAAGCAGATATGTGCACTGCACTTCCAAGAGGTAACAGACAGAAACAGGCACGCCCACCCCTTAGAGAAGGCGCGGGGAGTCACATCAGCGCCCACCTCTCCAACAAAGCCAGGCCGCTAAGGGAGGGCCCGCCCCGCCCTCCTCTTGCTGGAGTTACCCCTAGCCACAGCCCACCTAGGCCTGGGTTCCATCCAGAGGAGGCACCTCACCGGTGTTTGCTAACAGGTCCTTTGTTTACCGAAGGACGAAGGACAAGGACGTAAATCATTTGGGGAGTACCCGGGCCTTTAGTAGAAAAAGAAAGAAACTCAAGCAGAGCCTCGGAGAGGGCTGAACCCTTTCCTAATGTAACAGCCTCTCTGGAGAGTCATCTATTGTTTTGTAGAATAAAAACTTATTCCTCTGTGCCCGTTTCCTTCTCTGTAGAACTGGATCGTTTGGCACATGGTAAGTACTTAATAAGTATTTGCTATTATTATTAGTTTAGAAGGAGCAGCACGGCATCTTGGAAAAGATATGCCATTTCTAGTCAGGAAATGTGGCTTCAAATGCTGGCTCCAAAGCTGACCAGTTACGCAACCTCGACCAGCATTGATGCCTTTGACCTCTTCATCTGTAAGAAAAAACGTTAATATACCTCTTGTAGGTGTGTTATGGGTATCAAATTGCAAAGCGCCTAAGAACATTCTGCATGTGTTTTAAAACGCCGTCTGTGAGTTCAAAGAACAGTCTGTGTGTGTGTGTGTGTCTGTGTGTGTGTGTCTGTGTGTGTCTGTGTCTGTGTGTGTGTGTCTGTATGTGTGTGTCTGTCTGTCTGTGTGTGTGTCTGTGTGTGTGTCTGTGTGTGTGTGTGTGTCTATGTGTGTGTGTACACACGTCTGTGTTCCTTTCAGCAGTTCATATTGTGTGTGTCTTTTAAGCATCAACATTTAAGATTGGGGTGTGCCTGATGGGGATGAGAGGTGGATGCTGAGATGGACCAGCCGTGCACAGACCCCAGGAGGCAGCATTTCTGCCCCCCTCTGCAGAGAAAGGGTGTAGAAACCTATGAAAATAGCGGGGAGTTATTGCCCCTCTTGTTGGTGGCCATTCCCAGGCTCTGGGGCCCCGGCTGAGCCCCCTCTGAGGACCACCGCTATGCCCTGCCCAGCACAGCCACCTGGGAATGCGCCTCTGGTCTGGCCGGGGTGGGCTCCTTCTCCAACACCAGGGCGCCAGATGCTAAGCCGAGAGGAAACCACATGCTTCAATGTGCTCGCGCTTATTTTGAAATGTTTTTGTTACCTGTGGACAACAGACAATTGTATTTGAATTGTTTCCACAGCATTAACCAGGTATTTTGCCAGAGACGTTTCTGGTGTTGGGATGCGCTAAGGGACAAACCCCGAAATCATGAATTGCCGCGAGTATGTAGGGTTCTGTTCTAAACCTGTCCTCGCTCTCTGCCCCTCTTAGTATAGACAGATCAAACCTGTGAAATGTAAACTGGGATCTTCTCGATTCCAATTTAACAACCAGAAGTGGGTAAGAAAAGGAAAGGCTTTCAAACTTCGAAGCCGTGTTTCAGAAATAGTTACAGCTCGAGACACAAGCTATTAAGCCCTTCCCCCAAGAGAACATGAGTAGAATAAAAAAATCGATCTCAGTATGGACGAAAGAAAAATAAAAAAAGGGTTTTTTTTGTTTTGTTTTGACAGAGTATTGGTATAATAAAGAGCAAACTGAACTCTAGACATGTACAAGTCTTTGGCATTTACGAGCCACCAAATTGATCAATGATGTCACTTTAGTAGACCTCTTCGTTTTTATTGCTACCACTACTATTGGCACTTCCAATATCAATAATTCATGAGTGCTTCTCTGTCCCGGGTACCACACCCTCCACTTAGCAAACAGCCTTCAGCCCAGTGAGAAGCGACCATTACTCCCCATCTCACGGGAGAGGAAATTACATCCCAGTGGTGTGATAATTGGCCCCAAGTTACAGGACTGGTGGGGACGCTGCAGGAACCTGAACGTAGCTTTGCTTCCCCCTGAAGCCTGAATTCTTACACTCCGTACAGTACCACTACTGGCTGAATTGTTTCCTCGGGAGTTTTGTTTTTAGGGACTTGTCTTTGTCTCCAGTATTCTGAAATTACTTCATTGGGTGCCTCAGTGTGGGCCTGCTGGGCTCCTGGTGGGTCCCTTCCACCTGGGGGCATTTAGGAAAATAGCTTTATTGAGATGTACTCTACATGCCATAAAATTCACTCATTTCAAGTATACGATTCAACTTTTTTTGTATATTTACAGAGTTGTGCTACCATCACCATCATTCGGTTCGGGGTCATCTCTGTCACCTCCAACACCTCCAACCGTGTACCTGTCAGCGGTCACCCCCTTTCTCCCCCACCAGCCCGAAGCAGCTACCAATCTGCTTCGGACCTTTTGAATTATTACTTCAATAATCTTCTGTTTTCTTCGTTCGCCCCTAACTCATGTTTTAATTTTCTTATCTCCCATTTCCATCCCTCCCCCTTTCTCTGTTCTCAACTTCCAAATCTCATCGAAAATTCCATTTCTGTCGCAATATTTTTAACTTGCAAGAGCTCTTTTTTTTTCTTCTCCGGATGTTCTTTTTGTAACCTCTTGTTCTTTTTTTATGGCTGTCTTTCGTGGCCACGAATGTCACATCACGTGGTATCTCACATCATGTCTCAAGGGCGCATCTGCAGTTTCTCTGGCATATCTGTTACCTATATGTATAGTGACATCATATTCTTTTTTTTTTTTTAATCTGTCTGAAGACAGGATTTATAGTTTTTGAAGTTTTCTTCTGCTCTTCGCATTGTTTGTTTCCTTCGAGTTCTCCTTTTTTGTTGTTTGTTTCGGTTTCCGACTTTCGTGTGAGAGCTTCTTCAAATAGCTGATGACTCTTGACTGCTGACTGACACTCGGCAGCGAAGCGCTCGGAAGCCCTTCAGTGCGTGCGGCTGTGGCTGACTGGTGAGCTGCTCTGTAAGCCGTGGTCTCCACCTGGCTGTATGTTTTCATCACCTAGGAGGCTTTGAAACCAACACAGATGCCGGGGCCCCACCTGGAGCATCTGCTTTCACTGGTTGGAACGCTGCCATTCATATTTTTAGAGGCTCCCGAGATGATGCTATTGTACGGCCGGGAACACCACCGCTGGGGAGACCGGCTTCTCCCCTGGGGTGTTCTCACGACAAATACAGAGGAGATGTTTTTCTTTGGGGCTTATCAGCGTCCTCAGAAAAAAATCTTCCCATCTCCCACCTTAGGGTAGGCATCTGGCTGCTAAGATTCTGGGACCCTCCTGGGAGAAGGGGCCGAGGGTGTCCCCAGTATGTGGGCGACCCCACAATCCCTGTTTGATTAGAGTCTTGCCGTCTCGACTGTGCCTTGTGGGCCCTTGTCTAGACTCAGAGAGTAAACCTCTCATTCAGTGGTTCTCATCATGTACTGTGGGTATCAGTGTTAGCATCACCCGAGATCTGTTAGAAATGCAAATTCCCAGCCCCAGCGCTGGGCCAGCTGACCACGGACTCTGGGGTGGGGCCCAGCAGTCTGGGAAGTCTGATGTCTGCCCGCGTTGGAGAAGGTTCTTCGGATCTTCTGTCGGGGGAGTGGGGAGAAGGAGCACCCCCTTGTTCAGAGTCGGAGGAGGAGTTGAGGGTCCAGGAGCTTCTTGTGCAGATGCTCGGCCAGCCACCCAGGTTCCAGGGTCACCCGCATCCCCACTCCTAGAAGTACCTGGGCCCCGGTTTTGCAGCCCAAGACTTCGTATAGGGAAGCGGTGGTTGGGGGTCTTTGTCTAACGCCCGGTGTTCATTCCTCTGGTTTCCTTAGACAGTTTCAGCGCCTCCGTTTGCTTCTCTCTAAGATGTTTTCGTTCTCTTCCCCTTTGCTGGTCTCCTTATCCTGGAAGCACGTGTCCTTTCTCGTCCCTCCGCTGCCATTTTAAGTGAGGTTACGGGAGGGCATGCAACCTACCAGGTTTTCCTGAACTCTCACGATACAGACCGACCGAATCAAGTGCCTGGCAGGAAGAACAGAAAAGACCAGCACCATGATAGACGAGTCTGTATATTTGCATGGGCTCGTCCATGTATTTTAATGCACGATATGGAAGTCTGCACTTTCGACAGCTACCGTTACCTCTGGGGAGTTGGGTCAGAGGTGTGTGTGGCAGGGTCGGCGGGGGCCGGCGGGGGAAGGAACACTATTATTTTAAAATTTACTTACCCTTAAATTATGTGGATTATTACAGAAAACAAGGATTACTTTGAATTTTTTTGACATGTGGAAAATGTATTTGCTTTGCACAAACTGACATTTTTCTCATTTGTGCGGCGACTTCATCCCAGGGGTTGGAGGGCCTGGGTTTCGACGAAAGGAGATGTCTAACTCGTGGATGTCTTGGATTTAGGCGGGGTCTACATAAGCCGGCAAGACCCAAATACACTCGTGCCTGAGGCTCGGGCGACGCCTGCTTTTATGCTGACACTGGGTACAATGTAAAGTAGGGCTTCTCCACCCCATCTGCGGACTACTTACCTGGGGTACCGAAGAACAGGAACCGCAGCCAAACAGCGACAAAACACCTGCTTGCCCTGCCCTGGGCTGATTGAATCCCGAGGTGATTCTAACGTGGGGGAAGGGCCGGGACTCATTTTTGCAGCTGTGATTTTCATCCACTTTTAAAACCAGTGAAATCAGCTCTCTGATGTCACTCAGAGCTTAAAAACCGGTCGCTTAACTGGCTTTTCAAAATTCTTCGACCTTCTGACATTATATAGCATGACTTTCAGTCCGAGTCTTAAAATATAGCCTAGTTTAGGCTTTGCTAGAACCACAGTGATCAGCTGAGAAGTGTATCTCAGCATTTCCTAGCTGGATGCACCCTCACGGGCATCACAGATAATGTAACTCTTCATTTTACAGATTCGGAAATGTCACCCAGAGGTATTCCTTTACAGATTTACTGTCCAGATTTACCGTACTGGAGGTCAGAGGAGGGGGTGGGGGAGGGGAGGAGGAGAGGGAGGGAGGGAAGGAGGTTGAATGCTGTAAAAGACTTGTATCACTCTTTTCCCAGTTTATGTAACTGGTTTATTCTACATTATGTCAGAAATGTTCTCTAAGGATCAGTTTTTACTTAACCTTGAAAAAAATCAGTGAAGGCCCAAATGAATTATTGAGAATCGCTCATCTCTCCTTCCTTATGGATTTATACTAACTCAGATTCTGGCCTTGGCCTCTTGCAGCAAACGAAACATAATTTTTAAAAAGTCTATATTTTTACCCAACGTGCTTCTCCGAGAGGTGGTGTTTTCTTCATCACAGCTGTACTGAAAGTATCTTGTTTCAGAGATAAATCCTCTCGGCTTAGCCTGCAGTGTCTCAGAACGAATGGTGTGCTGTGTGAACAAGGCATGAGACGGCCGGCTTACGTGTCTGAGGCTTGACGATTGTGTTTTCCTTTCTGAGGGCGCAGTGAGTAATAAGATAAGGTGCTTCACAGCAGGAAGTAGGCTTCTCGTGTCAGGAGCCGGGACTGTAAGTTCGGGTGGGGAGAAAGAAATGAATGCTCATGGGATGGAAATTTATGCTTGGTTTTTCCTCTAATAACATCGTAGTACATTTCCACGCTAGGCCATTACAGATGTCATTTCTCCATTTATTTAGGTTTTCTTTAATTTTTCTCAGCAGCGTTTTATAGTTTTTAAAATACTAGTCTTACTTATCTTTTGATATATATATATCTCTCTAAGCATTTCATATTTTTGATGCTATCACAATTTTTAAATTTCAGTTTCAAATTGCTGCTAGTACATAGAAATACTACAGATTTGTGTCTATTAATTTTGAAATCTAAAATTTTATTAAACTGGCTTATTGGTTCCGGTGGCTTTTTTGCAGATTCCATAGGATTTTCTCTACGATCATGTAGTCTATGTCATTATAATTTGTGGTGTTTATTATTCTTTCCTATAGGTCCATATTTTCACCTGGTATAATTTTTCTTATGCCTGGAAATTTCTTTTAATATTTCTCGTACTGTGGATCTGCAGGTGATTTTTCTTTCACTTTTGTATGTCTGAAAAAGTCTGTATTTTGCTTTCATTTTTGAAAGGTATTTGCACTGGGTTATAGAACTCTAGATTGACAGATTTTCTTTCAGCAATTTAAAGATGTTCTGGATGATTTTAAGAATCGTTTTCTTTATCACTGGTTTTAAGAAACTTGATTATCGTGTGCCTTGGTGTAGTTTTACTCATGTTTATTGTGCTTGGGGTTCATTGAGCTTCTTGGATCTATGAGTTTACAGTTTCCATCAATTTTGGAAAGTTTTAGGCTATTATTTCTGTCCCATGTCTCTCTCCTCACCTTCAGGTAGTCCGATGACTTCACCCAGCAGATACACAACTCTAGCGAGAAGATGAGACGTAGATGAGGTAATACAACTGATCTTCGATATAGTCTTGCTGAAGAGATGGAGGGAGAAATGATCAAGGTGAGATGGGGAATGTGCTGGATGAAAAGTTAGAAGTTTCTTGTTCGACTTGTACCAAAATTAACCGTGTGACTTTAGGCGGGTCCCTCTATCTTTCTGTATCTCCATATTTTCAACTGTGAAATCTGGGAGTTGTTCTAAATGACACCCAAGATTCCCTCCAACTTACACCTTTTCTGGTTCTGGTTAAATTTTGGTGAGGGAAAAGGAGAGAAAGGATTCGTATCGTTACATGCACCCAATATCCATTCATCTTCTCCCTTCTTGGTGTAACTAGTTTGAACAATTTGAGCTTAATAGAGACAGGCTATGAGGTTATTTGGACCAATCCTCTCACCGAAAACAACTAGAAGCTGAATTTTAAAAAATTGAAAAAAAACAAACAAACCAGGATCCATTTCCACAATGAATTCCTCATTTAATATTAATTGTGTCCAGGGATTAGGGTGTTCTGTCTGGAATGAAAACTGTTGTTATATTAGTGGGCTCAAGCTGAGCTTTTAGATCATTGAACTACTTGTACTTATTTCACACCCAGAAACTCTTAAACCAAATTCCCTAGTTCCTTTCGTAGATAATAGAAGAGATGTGAATGTTTGCTGGGCAGGCCCTCCCCCTCGTTCTGCCACTTAGTTTCCTGGTTGCTTTTCATTTCTTCCAACCGTAAGGCATATCGTGAAACTGAGTTTCAATATGCTTCTTTTCCAGTCCATCAGCTCAGATCCTGGTCATGAAACGGGCCAATGTGCTGGCTCCTAACAAAGCCATTTCCGTTTTAGATTTGGCAAAATCGGCTTCTAAAGGCATGTGCTTATAATGATGATTGATGATTCAATAAAGCTTCAGTGAGTTCACTTTTACATTGGGTTGAGAAGACAAACGAGCCCTTTGTACCTCCTAGTTATCGATATTGGCCCATGGGGGTAGGAGGGTTGCAGAAATAACTCTTGTTCAACTCAGGTCAACCCAAAGATTCCTCAAGTGCTGTGCTCTAGAATATGGCAACCGGGCCATAAGCAATGCCGGAGGTAAATGAATGATCTCATTCTTTTGCTTGGTGTTGCCAAGATTCTATTTGCAACGTCTGTGTATGTGTGTGCCTGTGTGGTTTGGATGGTGGCTGAGGTTCCATAAGGAGTGTTAACTGCAATAATAGAACAAGAACAGCTGAGGCTTCCCCCAGCAGAAAAGCCCTTTCAGGCCTATTATCTGTTTTGGGCTCCTTCTCCTCAAAGGACGCCCTTCTAAGATTTTTATTCTTTGGAGCGAGGCTATTCCTCCATCTTCTAATTCCCCGAGAGGCAGTCAAAATCGGGAGGGCTTCTATTTCTGTTATGCTGGACTTACACATTTTCAACGTATAATTCAAATCGCAATCCACTAGTCCTGCCGGTAGTTTTCAGAAGCAAATTAGGCTATCAAGTAACCTGAAGTTAGGATCTTTTTACTCTCATTCAGCATGCCACCTACTCGTGGAAATGATATTTTGGGATGCATGCAGCCCTCTACACAACAACACACCTTCACAACACATTATTCACAACACACAAGACAATGTACTAAGCATCATTCTAGGCCGGAGACAAAAATGAACAAAGACAAATCTTTATCTTTTATCTTTATCAGTTGAGCTATTTGTTGGCTAGTTTATAAGCGTAACCTTCATCGAGATCGGAAGCATCATGAATTGCATTTATGTAATAATTTTAGGATTAACATTGATTTCAATCGCAATGAAAATGGCCATCTCCCCACCCCTGCCATACCCCCCCAGTAAATACACACATTCTTTAATTTACGCTGCCAGGCTTAGATGTTTTTCAAACCAGGTCTCAGGATCCTGCTTATTTGTTGAAAAATAAAGATTAAGCATCAAAACACTAGCTGTAGTTTCAAGTAGCATACCTAATGCCTATTTATTTTGTTATAAAGTTTGGAAATGGAGAGAATTATTTTTAGTACCAAAATGGCAAAGGAAAATATGAAACACAATAAAAAGAGTGAAGACTAAGCTCTGACCTAAAATACCACACATTGACTCAGATTCTTTTTTGCTTTCATATGCCCTGAGAGGGTTTTTTTTTTTTTTTTTTTGCATTAAATTGACCTTATCTGTCAAACCCAAAGACTCAAAGCTGCAGTACAGTGTTATGGCTCTGTTCTCATAACCCTTTTACTACCTTATGTAGTTTTCAGGAAGTCGGACTTAAAACCAATCATAGCACAGTATCTCTTTCCACAAAAGATTTCCCCTTAATCCTAAGGGTTTTAAAAAATATTTTTTAGTGACTCCCGACTGGGATTCATTTGAATTGGGGAGCGAAATAAAGATTGCTTAACTGGCTCTTGTTGAAGAGGAAAGAAAATCTTAGCTGGAGAATTTATTTATTTAGGATGCTTATACTTAAGAGAAACGTCCTCTACCCGCTTCCACCCAGATGGGCTATTCATTAGCTGGACTGGACTGCAGAGCAAAAGAAGAAAGAGCTGGGGTGGGATGAGTGGCCACCTCTGCAACAAAGGCAGCTACGTACACGAAGGGTTTCATTCACTTCGTGAGGTCCCGGGCTGCGTGGAGATGGCAATGGGCCGTGTGGGACAGAGATGAACACGTTCTCCTGGCTGAAGCTGGCAGTCGTGCGATTCCTCCCGGACTACCGATCTAAAAGAGCCAATCTCTTTGCACTTTTCGTTCAGCTAACGAGGGGCTGTCCCGGGTACAAACATCAAGACTCTGGGGAGAATAAATGATGCAGCCGAGATGAAAGAGCCAATGAGAATTTTAGCTCAAAGCTCGAGGATGCACTAAACCTAATATGTTGAGAATCAATGTCAGGGGAGAACTTGTTCTGGCTCTGACCCTCTAATTTCAATTGCTCTTAGGGCTCAGAACCTCGAATAGTGCTGGGAGAGAGGTTTATTTTTTTTCTAATTTCACCTTAACCCCCATCAAGTGGTGTTATAGAGCCAGCAGAAAAATATGTTAATGTTCTCCCCACCATTTCTGTGACACTTCCTTCCGGGTACCCAGATGGGAGAATTTCAGAAAGTCTGGAATATGTAGACATTTCAGACGCAAACCCCCACTTTCCTTGGCTCTATTAAAAACAGAACATCGCTACTACTCACACCTGGTTCATTCTCGCGAGGAGCTATTCTGGTCACCTGGCCAAAGTAATGGCTGCCTTTTCATGTGGATGCTAGGTGAGCGATAGCGACTGGAAATGAGCTAAATTTATCTTAAAGTATCCTTGGAAACAGAGAACAGATCTGGAACAGAGGACTAAAAGTCAGAGATTACTGACAACATATCTAGTTTTTCTCCAGTGGCTTCAACCTTCCCTTCTCTTGCCCACTCCTTCCGATACCCAACACTTCCCTCTGTCACATTTTCTATTATCTCTTTCAAGGGCTAATTTCATTCCAAACGTCTCCATGAAAATGTCCCTTGCCATTGTAACACAGTGACTTTCTTCCTGTAAAATCGCAGAACAGATTATATACCGAGCAAAACCTTCTTGTTTCCCTCCCACGGCGCTATCACTGTTGTGCGAAGGCATCCGACACGATGTTTATTGAAAGGAGAAAGTACATCAGAGCTAGATGCTGCCCACAAGGAGCTCACAGTCCAGAGCAGGAAATAATTATAATACAGGCTGAAAGTAGTAAGAGAAATAAAAAAAAAAATGCAAAGATAAACTACTGTCCTCTAGGGTGTCACTTTAGACTGAGCAAAGTCGGGGTAAACTTTGGGAAGAAGGTAACATGCATGTAGAGCCGTGAAGGTATGAAGGAGTTTTCTGGTTCTAGAATGGGCAAAAAGGTCACTCTGGATGTAGAAAACAAGCTGAGCTCCAAATCCGAAGGATGAAAAGTGTGGGTTATGTGTGAAAAGCAGCACAGAACTTACTTCGATTAAAGCGAAGGGTAGATCAAGGAATATAGTAGAAAAGAGGGTTGAAAGGGAAATTGGGGGACAGATGAGGGAGACTGAAGAGTTTACTAATTTGCATAGGGAAATACTGAAGGTTTCTGGGCAGAGGAGTTAAATTCTTTAGCTACGCTTCAGGATAAATGACCCGGCAGTAGAATGGAAGGTGAAATCGAGATGGCAGAGAGTTCAGTTAGGAGGCGATTGTACAGTTTAGAACAGAAATCGTGAGGTTGTATCAATGAATATAGAGTGGACATATTGCAAAAAATATAACGAGAACTTAGAAACTGACTAGAATTTGAATGGCTTAGAGGGTAGGTGAGGAGACACAGATAACCCCAAAGTTTTCGATTTGGATGATTTAGGATGCGTTAATAATCAGAAATAGGGAGTACAGGAGGAAGAAGAGAGAGATAAGATGAGAACAATGAATTTAGTTGAGGACGTATTGAGTTAGAGGTACTGGTAGTATGTCTTTGAGATGTCCATCATGCCATTGGTTTGTTATGTTCTCGAGCTCTGTACAGATCAGAGGTAGAGTTACAGACATAGAGATCAGAGCCCAAAGCATAAAACTGTTAAGGTGGAGAGTATAGTCAGAGACAGGGGAGAGCTATGACAACTCAAATTTGGACACATGTCCCGAAGAGGTAGGTAATGGAAGAAGATCTACAGAAGAAGAAAAGGAAGAAAAAAATGCCCAGAAAGCAAGTGGGGGGAAAAAAACTAAAAGAATACAATCTCGTAGACACTGGCAATGAAAAGTTATAATAAAAAAAGGGCCAGCGAAGCTGAATGCCATAATGAATTCCAGGAGAACTCAAAGGAAAACGGTCATTGCATCTGGGGCGGAAAATTACTGATTTTCAAGAAAGTTGTTTTTGAAGAAGCCAATCATTTTAAAGGGCATAATGACTAAGTCACGGAGTGGCACAGAGGAAAGAGCCCTTGACTGGGGACCAGAGAGCCCGAGTCCCGGCTTGGCCCTGATGTTAAGGAGCCACATGACCTCTTAACCTTTCTTCAACTGCTTCCTAGTCTTCAAAATTCTATAAAGTCTCTTCCAAGTGTCACTTTTAAAGATTCAAGAAACCTACCGGTGTGCCTCAACTAGACAGAGATATTGAGCTACAAATCTCTATTAGATACAGGTCAATGTCACTACTTGTAACCCGTGTAAAAGTGAGGTACTTTCTAAGTGTTTCCAAATGTAGAGAAATCGAGACTACATTCTTCTAGTATTTCCTCCAAGCGAACAAAGTTAGAGTTCCTTCCTCCAGCCTCCCTCCACCCCCAGTCTGCTATTCCTTTACTTTTAAAAACTGAGCTAAGATATTATCCCTGGTTTATCCAGCAACTTGTTCCATTGCTTGAAATCAAATGGATGCCACCAAAGTCTTTTTTGTTTGTTGAAATAAGTTTGGTAGTATGAACAACGAATTCCCCTAAATCATGTCTTTTCAGCCACGTGCGAACATATACTTGTACAGAAGCACTTCTTGATACACAATGTTTCACGTCACATGCTCCCAAAATTAAAGCAGAAATGTTACTCGAGAACACAGATGCACTGAAGAAAGAACATTTGCTTTATTTGTGGGCCTTATATCTACTGGGATCCCAGAGCAGTACAAACTCGGAATTGCTGAAATGTCAAGGACTCCAAATCTTTTAGTTGGGTCTGGGCACATAGCCTAGCGATATATTCTGTTAGCGTAGATTGGAGATAGTTTCACTGAGTCATCTGATGAAAGTTAAAAAAACACAATCTTTTATCTTCTGAAAATACCACAAAGTAAGATAACTTTCTCTTGCTGAGACGCCAGTAAGTTGTCCTGGAGTTCTCATTCTTTGCCTCTCCTCCAAAGAGGTTGGCCTGTTCTTTCTTAAAATTTCATGCTTTATTTCAAACGGATATTTAATAAAATAAAGGAAAAATTAAAACTTTGTTTTTAAAAGGATTTATATAATTCGACTCTGAATTCAGTGGAGAAAGGGAAGAGGACAATTAGCATCTGTCGTGCACCTGCTATATGCCAAACATGTCCACATACATTATCTCACTCAAGCCTGACAATAACATTTTATAGTAAATTTAGCTTTGACATTAGAGATGAGAAAACTAAGGCCCAGAGACGTTAAGCTACCCTCTCAAGGTCAAATGGCAAAACTAGATTTGAAACAAGGGCTGCCTGACTCTCAAGTTCAAGCACTTTCTACTCTACCATGTAGTTCAGTCTAGCGAAAAAAAATAAAAAAATCCACTCCTGAAAGGAACTTAGCTTTTTAGCCACAAAAAAGTATTAGTTACTATTCTCTGGAGCCTCTAAGTTCCGTTGTATCTGCACCGAATCCTAACAAACAAACAAGAACAACGAAAACCCACACCACACATTTTTAGCTCTCCTCCCAATTGAAATTCAGCACCGAGGACAGTTCCTGAGTCATGTTTGCAGGGAGCTGTCCTTGGTTTCTGTTGTTGAGCTCACACCCCCGTTCTTGACTTCTCAAGTGGCACTGAGAGAGAGAGAGAGAGGAAGAAATGTAAGAAAGTATAAGATAGGATCCTCTGACACCATGGTGGAAATTAGCACATTTCCCAGAAGACCTAGATAAAAATGCATGTGAGAAGAACAAGGGAACCAAACAGATGGGGCAAACAAAATGGAGGCGGAACGAGCTCATCAGGATTCCCAGCACACGGTTTGAGTCCATACTGGGCTCTCAGCCGACCTGGGAGCCAGGAGACAAAGCGAACGAGTGGGTGGTTACTCCGCTGCAGCATCAGTTACTCTACGAGATTAGGTGCCGCTGATTCACTGCTGCGGCTCCGCACGACTTTTCAAGTAGAGAGAACTCTGTGGGCCCTGGTCTCTGTTTCTCACATCGCCACCCTCACGGGGAGCGTGAGTCACACATGCAGGCTTCCTCAGGTAGGCAAGGTGGTTGTGTTGTGAGTAAATCAAGGGTGAGCTTTTACGTCGTCGAGAACAGGTTTCGACGACAGCCACAGCACCTCCACGTGTGAAGGTTTGCCTGCTGTATACGCAAACACCCTGCCTTCCCATGTTCACCCTTGGCGACAGGTGGTTCATAATGCAAACGGAAAGAACAAGGTTCTGGAACATTCATCACACTGAACAGTGATTTTTTTTTGCTCAAACTACCAGCTCTCGAGCATAGCCAGAAGGGTCTTTGGAGAGTCCAGTCCTGTCCCCTTATCTTACACACAGGAAAAGCGTGTCCAGAGGGGAGAAGTAAGTGACTTGCCCTGGCCACTGTGACAGCTGTGACAGAGCTGGTATTGGGACGCGGTCTCCTTGTTCCTAAGCCAGCAGTCTTTCCACCAGGAAGACAAAATAAAACTCTAAATAGCATGTACCCTGTTAGTTAAAGCCTCTAATTATACTGCCTCCAAAGAAAATAACACCTTAAATGCCTCGGTCTTTCCATCTGGGCTTTGGCAATTTCACTGATCACTTCTCATATTGGAAGCTCTTTTGAGAAATTTAAGGGTGATTATTTCAGGATATATACTTTGTTATTTTTATGTCTTCTTGTACCCCGCTTTCTTTGTTCAGGAGGAAATCAGAATTCTGGAAACACACTTGATTTTATTTAATTATTAAAGGAACCAGCCTCTATTTCAAGCGGTTGCAAATATGAATGTATCAGTCTGTGCCAAGAAAGGATCTATGGAACAATATAGGCTGTGCTATTCTATTGTTGCATGAAATTAAGGTCCACCTAGGTCTATGAGTAAAAAAATCAAACCTATGAGTGAAAATTGAAAGTGAAATCCTTATCTGGATAATTCTGAACATGTCTGGATTTGGTGCCTTATGGAATCATCTAAAATGTAATATTTTAGAAATGCTTTGCCAACCTGTTACCTTCATTATTGCAATTTGTGTATATGTGGGCTCATTTGAACTTTTGGAGTTTTCGAGGAGCTGAAGCGAGAAAGACGAAGGAGGAATGAGTCTATTCAAGGTCATATTTACAACATGAAACTGATACCTGCTGGTAATGGAGACCATCAGACACACTAGCCCAAGACCCATCCCCATGCCCATTCCATACCGTTTCTGCTGATGAATATTCTTACCTGAACCATCATCGCATCCACTGCCCTCTGCTTTGGGTGTTAATTTGACCAGACTTTTTTCTTTCTCTAATTTTTATCCATAAAGAGATTTTCATGAATAGAACTTTCCTTGTAATTTAGCAACATTGTCCTTGAAAATCCCACAACTATTTACATAACAGAAACTATTGTTTGAAGTTCAAAACAGATCAAAATTTGGTTTCTGAAGATTAATCATTGCCGTCTGTTTTGTATTATCATAATAATTTCATTTATTTTGACACAATTTGTTTCCAGAATCAGCCTCAGCTTCTGTGCACTAGTGACAAATCCATTTGTTTCTGGTATAATGGATAATGTGATTAATGACCTTGCAACTGGATTTTTTAAAAACAGAGAAAAATAAAGATTTCCATTTATAATGTGAAGTAAACCAGCTCAGTTTGTAGATGTGCATCAAAATCTCTCTGAATTTGTTTATAAACCACAGACAAGATTTTGAATCAAATTTGCTCCTGCCTTTTGGGGTTTTTGCCCATATCTCTTCTCTCCAAGAACCTGAGGACAGTGGTCTCGAATTGAGAGCCTGGACATGCGGGCACCCCATTTACAAGGGTGGGGCAGTGTTTTACCATGTGGCACCATCGCGACGACTGCGGTTGAATGAATTCCGTTAACATCAGGTCTTGCTGAATAAGGTCACCACCAGGCGGGCTGTCGCCGGACACAGGAGAGCTCTGAGAGTGCCTTGTGACTCTGGTCCCCACTCCATTCCTCTTGTTGGACGCCTTTCGTGCGGGGGTCTCTCTGCAGTCAGCATCTGGAGCCCGTTTCTGGTCCCCCCGGACCCGAGAAGCTTTCCAAGGCGGGGACGGGAACATGGACGCGGAGGGTGGCCTGGGGAGCCTCGTGCATCTCCCTGCCGCCTTCAGGGTGAGGTGGCGGCAGGCCCGCGCCGGCCGAGGGTGCCTCGCGACGGTAGCTCTGGGTCCTCCTCCTCACCTTCCTCACTTGTGAAGTGGGAGTCACCCCCACCCCGAGCCCCGGAGCTGCGGCGACCGCTAAGGGAGGCCTCGCGTCGCGCCAGAAGCCCAGCAGCCTGGCCAGAGGTGCCGGGGCACTAGGGGCCTCTCCGCTGCTCCTCAGCCCGCGAC
>NW_006431919.1:19528839-19543529 GCF_000325575.1 Pteropus alecto | reverse complement strand
CATGGGCGACCTGCCGCGGGACCCCGGCCACGTCGTGGAGCAGCTCAGCCGCTCTCTGCAGACCCTCAAGGACCGCCTGGAGAGCCTCGAGGTTAGCTGGGCGCGGGGACGCCCCCGAGGCGCGGGGCCGGGGTGGAGTTCACGGTCCTGCCGGCACGGGCCGTGCGGGACGCGACAGCGCAAGCGCGTTCGGACCCGGGGAGAGCTGGGTTTGGGATGGGGGTGATGGTTTTCGGTCGTGCTACCGAACTTACTTGAGTGGCTCGCACCGCCTCCTCCCCTTTGCTGGAAGGAAAGGGTTAACACCCCTCGCCGGGACTGCCCGCTGTGCGGCCATTCACTTCCCAGACGTCTGGGCTGGCAAGCCGGGACTGCCTGTCATCTCCTCTTGCAATTCTCGGAGTCTTGGAGCCCTGTGCTCCCGGAGGCTCTGCCCGGTGACGTGAGGCTGCCGCGTGAGGTCAGCGGCCCCCACGTCCCGCGTTTCCGTTTATAAATCAGGTCCCGCTGGGCCAGAGCGGGCAGGGGCCTGGGGGTCTTGACGGGTCTCGAGCGCTGCGGGCGGGTCACCCTCCACACCAGGACGCGCTTTGGAGGAGGCCTGGTTAACTTCAAAGACACTAAGGTGTCCTTCCCCATTGCTTGGGGGGGAAAGCAGCGAACCCCGGTACCCCTCGGGAGGTGTACGCAGTTGGGAACTTTGAGAAGGTAGTCTTCATTTAATTTCCATCTTCACTTTCCACCCAGGTTAAGAAGTGTGGAATTTCTGTTCATCACGTTCACCAAAATATTTATTAGCAAAGCCAGGTTTCAGTTACAGGTGGTAATTACCGCAAAATTATTTGAGGATTTCCCGTGGCATGAGAGCTCAGTACAGTATTTCCAGCATCTGTATATCCCTTGATTCATTATGATTAATAACAGCTAACATTTTTAGAACACTAAATATGTATGTGCTGGGAATATTATCTAATTTTAACCCTTGAAACAATCCTGTGAGGCATTTTATAATTTGGAGCACTTGGAGAGAGGGGTAGCATGCTAAGGACTCCCAGCTGGGCAGTGATGAGCCAGCTTCAGAGCCAGCGTGGGGGTAGAGGAGTAAAAGAAATAGGCAGGGGGGATTTAGAAACGGCATTCAAAGCAAAGATTCCTGGAATTCAGAATAGTCGCGTTTTAGATCTCATTTTCCAGTGACATCTCTGCAAGCAACCTTTGTGCCACACAGGAATTTGAGGGCCGTTTTCATTTCTAGATGAAAGCACATCGGCTTTGAGTGACATCTGGTTCCTCTTGAAAAAATTCAAGCTATGTTTGGTCTTTACCTGAGAATGGTAGATGTTAGTTAAAATTTTGGCTTTTTAGTAAGAGGAGCAGAACAACTTTCTGATAGGGGGCAATGAGATTTATAAGTTTCAAATATTGCAGCAAAGTCATTCTTGTCTGACTCTGAAATCCTTTCCATACCCCCCCCCCAAAAAAAGCATCCGTGAAATGCTCCCCTTAGTGCCATTGGCACTAATGGTTTAATACTCTTGTTTTTGGAATCTTCTCCCTGTGGGGCGGGGCCCGTGGAGCTTCATTTCACAATTTCTTTTTTAACTGGCCTTAATCCTACTCCGACCTGTCTCCCGGCCCCAAAGCACCAGCTCCGAGTGAACGTGTCGGCGGCCGCGTTGCCCAGCGACTTCCGAGATGTGCTCCAGCGGCGGCTGGGGGAGCTGGAGCGGCAGCTGCTGCGCAAGGTGGCGGAGCTGGAGGACGAGAAGTCCCTGCTCCACAACGAGACCTCGGCTCACCGGCAGAAGACCGAGAGCGCCCTGAACGCGCTGCTGGAGAGGGTGACCGAGCTGGAGCGAGGTGAGTGCTGAGGGCTTCGCTGGTTTCTCTGTCGCCCTCTGGCTGTCGTCCCTCCCAACCCCCCACCCCTGGTCTTGGTTCTTGGCTGCAGTGCAGGGGAAGCTGGGCTCAGAGCAAGGAAGAGCAGGCAGAGAGGGGGCCAACTCCAAGGCTCTTTTGCCCATTTCCAGGCCAGGCCACCTGGGTGAGGGAGTGGCCACTCCCAGCCCCCTGGGTGCTGACTGCTCCCACGGTTGCGGGGATGGGCTTGAACCTACCTGTCCCAGGTGCAGAAAAACCACCTGACTCCTTACCATTCCAGCAGCAGTCCACCCTTCCCTTCGCAGGCTCCAGGCCGCCCCCTCCTTAGCCTTGTCCACCACTTGCAGCCTCTGATTTATCGATCAGAGCTTTTAATGCCTCAATTGGTTTTAACTAAGTTTCTTCTGAACCTCCAAACTGTTTGATATAAACAGAGGGCACCAGCTTCCAGGATATGGACCCCCTCCACTGCCCCTCAGCTCCCCACAGCTCTAATTAAACCTATCTGTTGTCACCGAGCTAACGATATTACCAACACTGAGCCTTATTAAATCAGCAAGCCTGCCCGCTTGTGAGGATAGAAGCCATTTTCCTTTATTAGATAATCACGACTTCGTGAAGAGCTTGGGAATTTGCAGATTAAATACTAGTGGCTGCACGTAGTGGAAAGAGGGTTTGCTGCTCGCTGCTCTGTCATTCATTTGCTCCATGCCCCAAGGTAAATCACCTAGCTTCTCTGAGCCTGGATGCCTCCGCTGTGCACCCCGTGACGTCAAGAGTGGGGGCATTCGGGTTTTCTGCTTCGATTTTGCGTCAGCCCCTTGGAGCCTTATACCCTGACCGAGCCCCACTTTGGGCTCCCCTAGGTGACCAGGTCTTCTCAGCCCTCGCCAGGTGCTCAGCAGCTCTAAAACCTGTGTGGAGGGTGCCCTGTCATGGGGGGTCACGGTGCATCAGGCAAGACCGCACAATCAGCAGAGAGCAGTAAATATTCTAGTATTTCCATGCTGCCTGTTCCCAGGAGGTTGAGAGGCTGACATTGGGTTCCATCGCTTCCTTTCGCAGAAGGTCTTCCTCAGATGGGTGTGAACTTGACGCCAAAGAGCTTCCTCGTGCATTGTTTACTATGACAGAAAATGAGTTTTCAGGGTCCTAGTGGAGCAAAGTTGACCCGTTCTGGCTCCTGTCCTGCAGAAGGGGCGAGGAAGGGACTGATTTAGTCCACTAGTGACAGGCAGTTTGGCTTTTTCACCGGCGGCATCTGGTCCTCAAATAAGAGGGAAGCTTTTGCCATGACAGCTCACAAAATCGGGTGATATCCTGCCAATTTTGGAATCTGATTGCTGGAGACAGGGTCTTGCCCTCTGTGTGTTTATTTTTGTTGTTAATTTTAAGCTTAAACCAAAACTGTACTGAAAATTGCTTAAACCCGATACCAGTCATTTTAAAAGAATTTGGAAGCACCATTTACATGGGGATGGCCAGGAGGATTCTCGCCAGTCCCAGGTGGGTCCAGAAGGGTCTGGGCTCTGGCCAGCTTGTTGCTCTCAGTGGAGAGGGTCACCTCTGCATTCCTTTGCCTCCCGCTTGACTCAACCTGCAGGAAATAGTCAGCAAACTCTTCTCTTGGGGAGGAAAAGGCAAATCACGAGCCTTGTAAGCCACTCACTTCAGGGACTTTGTCCAAAGGCCACTTCTGAATTAAGTTATAGACACAGGCACCGACTCTTTTGCCCTGGCAGTGGTGCTTCTTTCTTGTGAGAAGTGACAAGTGTCTATCGGATACCTGAGACCTTGTAACATGTCCTGCCTCCATACCCACCAAATGGGTTCCCCACCCCACCCTTGCTGAAGACGCTGAAGGGGCTGAGATTTCAAGGATATAACAAGACCTGGCTGAGGAAGGGTTTTCTGGCTTACTTTAACCAGAAAACTAAGTCCAGCTTGCCCTACCCTCTTCTTTAAGCTTCCAAGAGTGAGGATGCTCTTGTTTACTGTCGGAGTTTCAGCACTTTGGACAGTGGCTGCCCGGTAGCAGGTGCTCCAGAGAAGGACCACTTGGGTCAGAGGTTGGGGTCCAGGTGAGCGGTCAAGCTGGGCCACAATGGTGGGGCTGAGCTAAAGCACTGCTGGCCTCTCTTTCACTCCCCAGGCAATAGTGCATTCAAGTCCCCCGATGCGTTCAAAGTGTCCCTCCCCCTCCGCACAAACTACCTGTATGGCAAGGTCAAGAAGACGCTGCCCGAGCTGTACGCCTTCACCATCTGCCTGTGGCTGCGGTCCAGCGCCTCGCCTGGCATCGGCACCCCGTTCTCTTACGCGGTGCCCGGGCAGGCCAACGAGATCGTGCTGATAGAATGGGGCAACAACCCCATCGAGCTGCTCATCAATGACAAGGTGAGGCCGGCTTGGATGCCACCTCTGTCGTCGTGGTGGTGACAAAGGTCGGGAAGTTGCAGGGAGTCTGACAGCTGGTTGTGGCCTTTCCTACTCACGATGGGGATGGCTCTGCACTGACTCAGTCCTGCTCTGGGCAGCTGACTATGCAGGGGACAGGGGCGGAGGGCAGGCAGCTGCAGCTCATGGAGATCCAAGCTAAGAGTCTAGTGGGAAGTAGCAGAGGGTCCAGGCCACAGGTCATGGAAGGAACAGAATGAGCTGGGATGGCTGCATGCCAGTCTGAATTGTCACCGGCCCTTGGGCCAGTCAGTGGGGGCTGCCCCCCGGGGCTGCACTGACTAGAGGAGGATGTATGTGTGTGCGTCTGAGTGTGTGATACTTCTCATATGTCCTCACATCCTCCTTGCTGGAGCTGAGCATGTGAATGGCCGCACCCACTCCCAGGCTGCCGGAGCCCGGGAGCCCTGTCCACCCTGCTCCTCACGTTGTCCATCTCTGTTGAACTGCCCTGGGTGGAGTTTGCTTAAGTGAGAAACACTGTGTAGTCCACCTGCTGGGCCCCTTCCAGCGGAGACCACACCCCTGAGCCAGGGATTAATAAATAACACCCTTGGACACAGCCCCGAGGGCCCCGAGGCTTGCTTCCCTCCTGGTTTAGACAGTGTGTAAACAGACAATTCCTGAGAGGCGTGCGGGTTGCTAGGACACCAGCAGTAACAACGGGCGGAGTCACAGTCAGCTGGTCTGTGGAGCACTCAGGATGCGGTAGATGGGTGTGCGTGGGACGGCCCTTCCCCTAGTCCTGTGCGTGGCTCCCCAAAACACTCGCTTGCAATGGTAGGCCTTCAGTGCTCTGCTCGGGAGGACACCCACGCACACAGTCCCCGAGTGCCGCGATGGCCATTGAGACCTTGCCTGTGGAGTGCAGGCGCCTGATCTGACTGTTGTCCAGAGAAGTTTGCCCGAGAGGGCCCAGACTGCACTCTGGGTTCTCCAACATGGAATGTTCAGAGCCAGTGTGTGTGGGGCGGGGGTCTGTCACATCTGCTTGCTTGACTCAGTCTCCTGCACCCTCAGCTAAATGGGTTCTCCAACATGGAATGTTCAGAGCCAGTGTGCATGGGTGTCTGTCACATCTGCTTGCTTGACTCAGTATCCTGCACCCTCGGCTAAGCCGGGAACAAGGGTGTCCAGTTGAAAGCAGGGCCACCCTGGAATTGGGGGCTTGTGCGCAGGCTACCCCTTTGTCCTGGAGGTGGGCCGGTCAGGCACGTTACCCACACAGTAGAGAGGAGGCCAGGAGGGACCCCGTGTGACGGGAGCAGCGGCAGGCCTCAGCCCCCCAGGTCAGATTCCGGGAACCCCACGAGGGGTCCTCACCTGCACCTTCCCACCCGCAGGTTGCCCAGCTGCCCCTGTCTGTCAGTGACGGCAAGTGGCACCACATCTGTGTCACCTGGACAACACGGGACGGCATGTGGGAGGCCTTCCAGGATGGGGAGAAGCTCGGCACCGGGGAGAACCTGGCCCCCTGGCACCCTATCAAGCCGAGGGGTGTGCTGATCCTTGGGCAGGAGCAGGTGAGTACAGGGGAGTGGAAAACAGGACGTGAGGGTCACGCCTCGCCCCGCTCACACTGTCCTGTGGCCTGAGGGGCTGCGGCCGGGGTCCTGGGCTGCTGTGGGAGGTTCAGACAGATCCCAGAGGAGTCCAGCACAGGCAGGCAGGAGTGTCCCTGGGGTCACAAGCCATGTAGCCACTGGGCCATCTCTCTGGCCACTGGGCTGTCTCTCTGGCCACTTGGCCTCTACCAGGTGCAGTATCGACTCCGGATGCGGGGGGCTGGTATGGCATCTTCCAGAAGCCGCTGGCTCAGGGTCTGAGGGCACGTAGGGGACGCCTGTGGGGTGCTCAGCCCTGCAGGGGAGACGGGAGGACAGGGCGAGGCCTCCGAGTCCGCCCCTGAGAAACACCGCCTGGGGAGCGGACGCCAAGCTGGCCGTCTTCGCTTGGGCAGATGAGAGTTGACACTCCGGGCTGTGTTTGAGGTTTGCTGATGGAAAGTGGGAATAGACGCCAGGTGCTTTTGGGGGGCGGGGCTGAGTCTGGGCTCTTCTCGGCCCACGCCCCCCTCACCTCTCCCCCGGGAGGGCCTGGGAGCCGGCGGACCCGAGCTTTGGGACTTTGGGCAGGTGTTTCCCTGCTCTGGCCTCAGTTTCCCCCTGTAAACTGGGTGGTTGGAGTGAAGCCATCTCCCAGGCCTGACGTGCCTGGGGCTCCAGGCCCCACGGGACTCGGTGGCCAGGGAGAGTTCGGGGGAGTCAGGAGGACGCCCCGGTCCACCCCCAGCGTCCTCTCCCAGACGCCGGTCCTGGGCCAGGAGAGTTAGCTTCTGCACATGCAGTGACACGGATCTGTCCCTCCACAGGACACCGTCGGGGGCCGGTTCGATGCCACGCAGGCGTTTGTCGGGGAGCTCAGCCAGCTCAACATCTGGGACCGCGTCCTCCGTGCCCAGGAAATCGTCAACATCGCCAACTGCTCCACGAACATGCCTGGCAACGTCATCCCCTGGGTGGACAACAATGTCGACGTGTTTGGAGGGGCATCCAAGTGGCCCGTGGAGACCTGCGAGGAGCGCCTCCTTGACTTGTAGCCCCCCCAACCCCGTCCAGGAGGCTGGGGGGCCCCAAGTCCCCCGGGGAGACTATAGAAACCTCCCGCTAGAGTGCGTGAGGCCCCCACAGACAGGCTCCGTGGCAGCACTCGTCACCAGCTTATTCGTTCCTTACCGCTATCTTGTTGTTTTGGCGGGATGGGGCCAGAATCCCTGGGGAAAAGCCCTGAGCCGCAGGTGGGCCAGTATCTGACTTCCCGCCGTGGGGGAGGGTTCCGGTCCTTCAGGTCCTGTTCAGACCCCTGTAACTGCCAGCGGGCCCTGGCCCGCCCGCCCCCCGGGCTCGCGGTGTCTTGTGTGCTGTCTGTCCACCCCCCTGCAGGCCGTGCAGCCCGCCCTCTGGAGCGGCCGTGTCCCTTGTGTGTTGAGTACACCCTGCCGTCCACTGAGCAGGCGCCACGCGGCCCCCCCTCACCTCCTCAGCGCGGCCTCTCTCGTGTTCTTTGCTGTGCGTCTTTCTATCCAAGGACCTTCAGGCTCGAGGGGTGGGCGGGCTGCCCAGACAATGCCGCCTTCTCTAAGGTGGAGGGACGTCTGTGGCTCCACAGAGGGGGCTGGAGGGGGGACTTGGAATAGACGATGGCCGTGGAGTCATCCCTTCTCCTCTGTCCCCTCTCCCTCGGACCAATGCTTTGTCATCGACTATGGCTCTGAAAGGCCCCCCTTTGTCCACTGGTGCCAAAAGTTCAGTTGCAGCTTTTACAACCATTCCGTGTGGTTTGGGGAATTTATTTTCCCCAGCAGAAAAGAACAGCCATTAGCAGGCTCCCATTTTCAATGTCTCACCTTGCTGTGAGGAATTTGCTAGTTTTAACTCATGTTGATTCCTGTAAGCATTTGAGCATTTCCCCGAGAACTGTTTCAGGAAGTGGATGTCCCTTGGCTGATAATTGCTTAGTGACTCCAGACCGCTTCATTTATTGGACAGAGGTAGTAGTAATTTATTTTAAAGACAAAGTGATTAAGTGGGGGAAATTGATAAAGCTAAATATTATATATTTTATTTTTCATACATGTTTGAAGTGTAAATCTTGTTGAAATTCCATTTGTAGGACCAAGCCGACACGCCCATCTTGACATTGTATGCTGTGAGAACTTTTTTCTTCCGATGATGGAATTTTTATTAAAGTGCACTGGAAGATGCCTCGGTGCCTGTGTTTTTTGTGTCTGGAGTTGAGGGCAGGGAGGGGTGAGGCTTTGCGAGCCCCCACCTCCCCCGGCAGAATGGTGGCTGCTCTGGTTAGCCTGAGCCTGGCTGCGGTGGACGCCCATGGAGCTGGCGTCTGGTGAACCCAGGGGAGCCAAGGATGCTTGCGGGAGGGTCTGGTGCAGGTCTGGGCCATTCCTTCCTCACCTCGGCTGAGCTGTGGTTGCCTTGCAGTCTCTGCTTAGCCTCCCTGTCCCCTGTCCACCCCTGTCTTGTCAACCAGGAATCGGGCTTAGCTAGGTGGCCCTCAGCTCCCCCCACTCCAGGCTCGATGCTCACTGAGCACCTACTGTGTGTGTGCTCAGCAGTGCATCTCATTTACTCTCCCAACAACCCCTGTAAGAGCCAATCCCGGTTTACAAGTGAACACACGGGACAGTTAAACAGGGACTTTGGGGTTATATGGCCATGAAGGGCAGAGCTGGCTCAGAGCCACAGGAAGGCCCTGTCCCTTCCACTGCCTGCTCCCACCCACCCCTGCCTTCTGGTCTGGCTCCAAGGGGCCTAGTGCTGCTGTGTTCTCCCAGAGCCACCTCTCTGTGCCCACCTGGTCCAGGCAGGTGCGTTGATAGTCTCTCCATCCCTACAAATGCTAGATAATCCCCACTCACCGCTACTTTTCACTTTTGTATCTTTATCTTAGTAGCTACAGTGTATAAGTCAGTCTGTCCCCTTTCCAAGTAGCGGCGCCTAAATTTCTTTTATTCTAAGGGAGCAGAGTTCACTCTTGGGTACAAATGACACTGTGTGCAAGTGTGTACTTGATGCTGAGGCCACAGTGGAAGCTGTCACCTCTAAAACCAAGAGCGGTAGGTCACTGAGGTTCCTGAAGTTCATTTTCAATCTTGTGCTTTGTGACTTGGCGGGAACTGGGCATCGTTAGTGGCAGACGGAATGTAAAATTCCCTGGAGCCCCTGCTCCGGGGCCTCTGGGATCCTAAGTGCAGAGGCCACGTGAAGGGCAGTTCATTCTGAATCTCCTTCCTAATGGAAACAGCCGTGGCTCAGGTCGCCCCTGAAAGAAGCTGAGCGTGTCCTGATCTCATGTCCATGCCCCAAGTTTGCCCGACCTGAACCCCTGGCACGGCCACCTTTGCCTCAGGGCTTTGGAACCCCTGCCGGGCCAGGAAGTGGGACCACAGGGCTCCTGGCTGACCTGATACGGAAAGATGAAAGAACCCAGCTCCCGTCACTTGCTACGAGCTGGCCCTCTTCTTGGAGATGCGGCCTTCCTGACATGACAGCGGAAACGAGACCCACCCACCAAATCCAGTGGCTTCCTCATGCTGGAGCCTTTCATCGACCTGTGGGAGTCTCCTCACCCAAGAACTTAGCACTCGCTGGAGGCTGGAAAACACCTTGCGAGGGAACTGGGAGCTTTAAGGAAGGTAGGGTAGAGGATGTTCTAGATGATGGAAGATTCTGGTTGGTTGATGGTTGCCATGGAAACTGTAGATGGATGATCAATAGTTTTTTGTGTGATTTTCTGATGACTTGAGATATACAAAACCATGCCATTTATACATAAAGATAGTTTTACTTCTTCATTACAAATCTGGATGCATTTAATTGCCACTAGCACCAAAAGAGAAGACATTTAAGCTTTCTTACTCCTTGTCAGGATGTGGGGCACAGGGGGACTGAAATGGATGAGACTTAAGAGCTGTCAGCAGTCAGATATCAAAAAATAAAATCAAACGCTTTATTACAATGGCAGCCCCCTCCAAACTGATCTACAGATTTAACACCATTTCTATTAAGATCCCACCTGACGTTTGGGAAGAAATTGATGAGCCAATCCCAAAACTGATATGAAAATGCAGGAGACCCAGAACAGTCAAAAACGATCTTGACAAGGAAGAACAAAGTTGAGCTGCAAACTAAACCGGCTGAGCCAATGATGGCTCATAGGGCAGCTGGTTGACTCTGCCTGGGGTTGATATTGGGTGGTCATATGGAAGCGATTTGGTAGTTACTGGAGATTTCACTGTGATGAGCTCGTCAAGGCCACGATCGTGCATATTTGGTTCTGTGACTGTGGCCTTGACATTGTTTTCTCAAGGAAGCACAAGGCAAATTTACCAGGTGGTTTTACTTCTCTCCGCAAAGCAGTCATGTTCTCTGTAGTTGTCAGTACAAATATTCATGAGCACATTTTAAAACCCTGTCAAAGCAGAAATAAAACACGGAAGACTGCGTCTCGTGGGTAGATTGACTTTCCCTGTCACTCATCGTCATACACAAGAGGGCATGCCCTTGGGGAAATCATGCAGCCAGACCCTGGCTTTCTGTGGTTAAGGAGGTGGCATAGATCATGAAGGGGCCGCATCTCAGTTCAAGACCCGGGTTTCGCAAGAAATAGCACATCCATTTTCTTCAAATGCTATTTACTATGAGACGTCACGTATACAGCAGACCAGGTGTAATGCATGAACACAGTTTAAAAATAATCATAAACGAACATTCGCGTACCACTCGCTTTAAGAAATATATGTTCAGAGCCTACTTAGTACCAGGTACAGTTGTAGGTACTTGGTTGATGTCCATGAACAAAAGAAAAAAAGATTCTGCCCTCGTGGCCCTAACAGTCTGGAAGGAGGAGTGTGATGATAACTACTAGACACATGAGTAAGTGAATTATGTAATTTGTTAGAAGTTGACAAGTGCTCCGGGGAAAGAAACTATAGAGCAGAATAAGGGGGAGGAGGCAAGTGGTTGAGGGGGATGGAGTTTGAGCTTGAGGTGGGGTGAGGGAGAAGGCCTCTGAGATGGTGTTTGAGCAAAGACGACGTTGATAGAACTGATCTCGCGGATCTTTATTGTATAATCGAACTGTATAGGTTCTTCTACGACTTGCTTTTTTCAGCTTAATAGTATGACTTTGAGATTCCTCCAGGCTGATGTGTGGAGCTGTAATTCATTGATTTTCCCTGCTATATAGTCTCTCTTTAATGCATATTTTTCTATCCATCCTTCTGCCGATGACCTTTTGGATGGCAGAGAGTAGATGCGCAAGAATTTTCTCTGCGCCCAGTGCCTGGGTTGCAATGGGCACATATTTAACCAAGTGCGTTGGTTAAACCCCCGGTATCTGCGAATGGGAACTTATCTGGAAGCAGGGTCTTTGCAGGGGATCAAGTTGAGACGAGATCTTTAGGGTGGGACCTGAGCCCATATGACAGGTGTCCTTATAAAAAGGAGACATTGGGACCGAGACAGACAAGTACAGAGGGAAGGCGATGTGAAGACACAGAGAAGGTACCATCGAGAAGGCAAGGATCAGTCGTAATTGTTCTAACGTCCTCGTCTCTATATTTTAGCGCCTGTATTAATTCAGGGCCTGTCCCACGAGTCCTCAGCAGCTTTCCGTCCGGGGAGGAGTGTGGTCTGTCTGCCGTCTCTGACTCCGTGTCTGCCTGTCTGTCCAAGGACAGTGACGTGCCTGAGCTGACCGGGTGGAGCTCTGCGATGTCCTTTCCTGCAGCCCTTGCCTGTTCTGAGCTGGCCAGCTTTGGCTGGAAGGTCTCTGGAGACACAGCCATGCCCAGCGCCTTCTCTGTAGGGAGCTGTCCCCCAGGTCTGGGGCCAGCTCCGTTGTTGTTGACACCGTCTCCCTTTACCCTAGGGTAGCACGTCAGCCTGTTCCCAAGCCACCCATTAGAAGCTGGGGCCTGTGGTAGAGTGGAGGAATCCGGGTGTGGCATGGCCAAGTTCGTAACCAGAAGAGTCACGTTGTCCCGGACCCAGAGCCGGTCTGC
The DNA here is from genome assembly GCF_000325575.1 of Pteropus alecto. NCBI lineage: Eukaryota > Metazoa > Chordata > Mammalia > Chiroptera > Pteropodidae > Pteropus > Pteropus alecto. The sequence continues at coordinate 19,531,606 of NW_006431919.1, read as the reverse complement.
GCTGCGAGGCATGAGCTCGGGTACCCCCACCCCCGCCCCCAGGCGGCAGAGCCCCAGCTGCCCTCAGGCCCTAGGGGAGGAGCCTTTGCATGAGGATCTCTCCTCACAGCCCCACTTCCCACTCTCTTCTAGGAGTTTCCTCCGGTGCGAGAAATAAGAAGAGAGAACAAATAAGTATATTTGTGCTTCTAGCGGAGAAAGGAGGCCAAGTAGGCTGAGTGGAGATGGCTGTGAGACTTTCAGAAGAGGGTCTCTGAGGATGGTCAGACACCGAGTGAGGGCAGGTGGACACCAGGACCACAGCCTGTCCACATGTGGGGAAACCGAGGCCCCAGAGTTCCAAAACAGCCAAGACCAACCCTAGAGCCCTTAGCAGTGCATTCTGCGTGCTGCTCTGCATACCTTATTCTCCTAATGATAGGATGTTGTCTATTTTTATTCCCAGCATGTAATTTAAAAATAAATGCAGATTTTGGCCTATTTACGAATCAAGGTGTGTACACGGGCCAGTTAACCCGGGGGACGGCCCACAAGGAGAGCCCAGCGCCCTTTCCTCAGGCTTCTGAAGGGTTGCCAACCCCTCCCCCGCAGCCCAGGGCCACGGGCTCTGCTTTCCTAGTCTCTCTCCATTGGGATGCACTTGGCAGATACTGTGCACGTGCCTGGCACGCCCGGGCCCTGACCCAGATTTTGGCTAAACCCTGAGCACGTCCACAGGGAATCATGCTGCGGCCATGATTCACCACCCTCAGCTGGTGACAGCTGGTCAAGGAGGCCTCGTGGCCTGGGATGACGGCAGGGCTGGGTGGCTGTGTTCTGGGCCCAGCTGCGTCAGCTGTGCGGCCTTGAGCAAGCTGCCTGCCCTCTCTGGGCTCTCCGGAGTGTGGAGTTCTTGACATCCCGTGTCCTGGAACCCAGTCTGGGGGGCCGTGCAACGATCCCTCATGAGGATGCTCCAGGGGCTGGGATTTATTTAAGCCACAAGACAGCCCTGAAAAGGCAGGCAGGCTTGTCGTTCCCATTTCACAGATGAGGAAACTGAGTCTCGACGAAAAGAAGGGACTTACTAGTGCCGAGGAGGCCCTGGCCCCAGAATCTGGCCCTGGGTTTGCTGTCCTGAGGGCACAGTTCACACAGAGACCCAGGGAATGGGCCATGGGATGGGGCACATATCCCCAGGTACAGGTCAGGTAGAGGAGTTATTTCTCCTCCGAAGGCATCTGAGTGGCCCCGAGCCATCTGCGGGTACCCAGGGCAAAGCCTTATTCCCACCCCCTCGGGTCTCTGCCTCCTTCCCTGGCTCTCTCTCTTCCTCAGCAAATATTTGCTGCTGCTCAGTGAGCTGCTGCCATGGTTACAGGCATCCCAAGAGCTGAGAGGGTCCACACTGGACTTTAAACCCCTTTAAAACTCAAGACCCAGAGTAAACAGCTGCTTCTTGAAACCTCAGTCGTGCAGGTGACAGTGTCCCACCGCTCCAGTCTGTGAGCCCTTTGCTGGCTGAGGAGTTGGGGAAGGTGGGACAGGGCTCCGGGGTTTCACCAGGTCCCACAGCCCTGGGCGGAGAAGAAGAGCCTGAGGCCATGCAGGTCCTCTTGGGGGAACAGCCCAAGGTTCATATCCGCTCTGACTAGGTACCACCCTGGGCAGCAGGGGCCCAGCTTCCAGTGAGCCCGGGGGACATAGCTCTGGCCTGGCACCCTTCTTCCCAGCTGTGGGGCCCCAGACAGGTCGTGCCTCTCTGAGCCTCAGGTTTGCTCATTCATAAAATAAGAGCCCTTAGCCCTCGGGCCTTATTCTAAGGAGTAAAGCCCTCAGCTGGGGACGTGGGCTTGGAGTTGGAAAGTGTGGTTGCAGGTGGGTGGAAAGCCCAGGGGTCTTGCAGCAGCCCCCTTCCCTGTGGTTTCCTGAGCACCTTGTTCTGGGCTGTGGACTCGCTTCACTCACCCTCCTGAAAGCCCAGCAATGACTTCACTAATCTCCGAGCGCTTAGAAGATGCGCAGAGCCTGGAATGAGATTCTCTCTATGTGCCAGCTCCCCACACCCCGCCTCCTCCGTCACTACCCAGAGTGGCCCTCCCGAACCCCAGTGTCAAACGCCCCCACCCTCCTTCCCTACTCCTTTACCTCTCCAGAGCACAGATCGCCATCATTGCGCGTCTTTTGATTATTCGTTCATTTACCGCCTCCCGTGGAGCTGAAAGCTCCCGCAGAAACCAAGACTGGGTCTCTCTTGTTCACTTTGCATCTCCTGCACCCAGCCCCACACCAGCACCCAGTAGGTCCTCACGTAAGTGTTATAGAAAAATTGAATGAAGAAGAAGAGCAGAGGCCGACCCCTTCTAAGTCGGGGAGCAGCTGCCCGGCCTGATGGAGCGGCCGTGATATTTTGAGACATGGACAAGGCCAGTGGGACCAGTGCAGCCCCTAAGGGGACCGAGGACCGGGTCGGCTTTTTCCCAATTACAGTTTTGGACCCAGGTCATGCTGCTTTTTTAACCACAGGAGAGTCCCCCCACTTCCGTCTCCACCGGTCTGGATCACCCCAGATTCATAATCACCCGTAGATAAATGGCAAGGGGACCAAATATTAAATTCCAATTAGTTGGAAGCAAAGGAAAAAATGAGACAGACACCACCCAACTGGAATATAAATCGTGTTTTCTGCATGAACATGGAAATTTTAACATCTTTTCTCTGAGCCCGGCTGTTTCTAGGCGATTCCACTGGGTGGATGTGGGCGATCAGTTGTGCAGGGGGCGGGGAG
>NW_006431919.1:19511864-19527081 GCF_000325575.1 Pteropus alecto | reverse complement strand
GTCGTGACCGGCGGACCTATGGCCCCTTCCGGAGTGGGGAACACAGCAGAGCCATGCAGTAGCCATCATTTATCTGTCTGTCTGTCTGTCTGTCATCATCTGTCTATCTATATCTATCATCTATCTATCTATCTATCTATCTATCTATCTATCTATCTATCTATCTATCTATCATCTATCATCTATCTACCACCATAATATATATAGTAAAACACATAGACCACCAGGTGGTAATCGTGCTACTCAGGGTTCGCCAGGGCACATAGGCAGAGGGAACGGCAGGTGTCGAGTCCCTGGGTGAGACGTTCCCAGAGTAACACAGAGGAGGAAGGACCCGTGTGACAGGAGGAGGGAGGTGATGAGACGTGGGGCGGGGGAGGTCCCAAGGCCACAGTTTCTGGGACCTCGATGCCCCGGTAAGGACTTAGGATTTCATTCCAGTTTCATGGGAAGCCACTGAAGGGTCGTGACAATAATGCCATGTGACTTACGCTGTGACGGAAGCTCTTGGCGGCAGCAGGACAGGCTGTTGAGGACCAGGGAGAAGGCGAGGAGGACGAGGAACCTGTTCCGGCCATTCGGGAGGGAAGTGACGGTGGCTGAGCCCAGGCTGGTCGCAGTGGGGATGAGAAGGGGTTGGCTTCTGGACTGATCTGAGGTGGAGCTGGCAGGGTTTCTGGGCAGATCGGCTGTGGGTGCCAGAGGGGGAGGGCGAGAGGGTGACTCAGGGATGGGCCAGAGCCTGGGGCATGGCGGTGCCATTTGCTGAGATGAAGCACCAGGGAGAGGGGGCTTGGAGGATGCGTTGTGGTGGTTGACACTGGAGCGGGAGGTGTTTTTAGACCTCAGGTGGAGGTGCGAGCGAGTGTTCGTAATGTGTGCAGGTGTGTGCAGATTGCATCTGACTCCAGAGACGGGGAGAGTCGGGAGTGGGGGGGAAGGGCCATGAGAGCCCTAGAGGCTGAACTGAAGCCACACATCACCCAGGGGGTATTAGGGACACCGGGACCCGGACACTCCCAGGTTAGAGGTCAGGACAGCAGCTGGTGGCAGGAGGAAAATAGGGAGCGTAGAGTCTTGGACACAGTGTCCAGGGCAGTTTCGGAAGACGGGAGATGTGACGCCACCTGCCAGCATCTGATTGGATGGTGAGCGGGTATGCTCTATATATTACGGGTAGGTAGGCAGGTTGCCTCCAAATTCACGTCCACCTGGACCCTCCGTATGTGACCTTAGTTATAGGGTCTCTGCAAGTGTCATTAGTTAAGATGAGGTCAGCCTGGATTAGCGTGGGCCCTACATCTGGTGACTGGTGTCCTTATAAGGAAGAGAGGACACAGAGCGACACCAAGGAGAAGGCGGCATGATGACAGAGGCAGAGATTGGAGTGATGCGGCCACGAGCCGGAGCACCACGGGCGCCGAGAGAGCCTCCGGGGCCGGAAGAGGCGGAGGAGCCTCCCCTGGAGCCTTCAGAGGGAGCTCGGCCCTGCCAGCACCTTGATCTTGGACTTCCGACCTCTAGAACCGTTAGAAAGCAACTTTCTGTTGTCTTAAGCAGCCTAGTTTTGTGGTGCTCTGTTCCAGCCTCTCCAGGAAACTGACACAGACAGGTACCCAGAGTTCCTCTGTGCCCCACGCCAGCTCACCCCAGGGGACATCCTTCGCCAAGGGGTCAGCGCCCTGACCCCCTCCACCTCGCCCCCTGTGTCCCCTCCTGCCCTGGGCGATAGTGGCTCAGACACCGGTGACTCTTCGGCGAGAGGCTCTAGATGTGACTTCTGTGTCCAGGGCCCAGGGCTCGAGCCCCTCCCCATCTCAGAGCCTTGTTTCCTTACCTGGCGAATGGAAGCAATGGCATCATGGAGGTGTGCAGGTTTAGTTCACGCGTGGAGGAAGGCTGCCCACGTGCCCGGCCCAGAGTCGACTCTGTCAACCATAGCAACCTTCCCTCCCCTCCATGCCTGGCTCAGAGGCAGAACTCCAGGTGGGGACTCAATCTGTGGAACTCACCAGGGAGGAAGAGCCGAGCCCCCTGCATCAAAGGATGGAGTGGCTAGAAAGAAGGAATGATAGTTAAGAAGGCCATGGGTGGGTCTTGCTGCATATGAGAATCTTTGCTTGGGCCAGTCTGGGATATATTTACACTGAAAAAAAAAATCATCATTTCTCAGAAATTCAGATTTAGCTAGGCACTTTGTGTTTTTATTTGCTAAATCTGGCAACCTTACTCACCCCTCAGCTTGCTTCTTGTATCTAGAATGTACAGGTCCACGACCATCTTACAAAGAGGCCATCTGACCGCCATTCGGCTAAAGATACACACCGAGCCACCTCCTCGCTGCCTCTGCCTCTCTCCACCCCCATAACTCCGTTCCTTGTCCGCCATGTGCAAAACACGCCTGCTACACCTACGTCCCCGCATAGGAGGAATCAATAACAATTTTAGGGAGAAAATATAGTTGTCATGGGGAAAAAAAAATGGAGTGAATTCAGAGTTCGTTAGGCAAGTTAATCAAATTGTCCAGCCGTGCCTGGCTGCTCCGTGGAGCCATCTGGCCCTCCTGATCCATGCTGTGCCAGGTGGTGTCAGGACTGGAGGGCCTGGTGGGGCCCCAGGGAGCTCTGGGAATGTGTCATCTCACGCTCGCCCGGCAGGGCGGCTTCAGTTTGGAACGCCCCCCACGCCCCGCCATGTGCACTTAAGAAAGAGGAACGCAAGGCTGCCGTCGTCTGCTCTTCCGCCTGGGTTTTGGGGCTCTCCTCTGTGCCAGCCACCCTCCCAGGCAGCAGGCCAGCTGCACTGGGTCCCTGTCGTCACAGGGCTGACATCCCAGGTGGGGAGAGGCAGCCAAAATGGCAGCAAGATCTTGCAGAGTGACCGCCTTCTTGGGCTGCAGGAAGCTCACGGTGCTGCCCTGTTCCCTGGCGGGGCCTGACACCCCATTTGTAGGGGAGCCAGCCTTGGGTGAAGTCAATACTGGCAAGGTGACAGAAGAACCCGGGCCTCCGTATTGTCAAACAGCTGAGCTGCACCTGGCTTTGAAGCCCATCCCCTGAGGACTTTTCCATTTTGTGAGCTAATCAAGACTCGTTGGGTTTAAGGACGTGTGAGTGAGGTTTCTGTTTCTTACAGCTTAAGGAGCTCTGACCCAGACAATCCTTCAGTTCAACTGTTTCTGCACACAGGGACCCAGAAGGTCTGTGACCCAGGCCACTGCTGCCCACAGATCCCACAGCCCGTGAGGAGCTGCAGGGACATGAGAGTCCCCAAGGCCTATACCAACGAGGGCATCCCCACTGCCTTTCACACTCACAGGGACAAGTTTGTGCTTGTCCTTCTCACCATTCAAAGTGGGGTCTAGAGACTGACTCTTGGGTCCCTTGGGGAGGAGTCCACCACTGCATGACAAGTGTCCCCTGCTGTTCCTCCAGGCTCCACTGGGCCCTGGCTCCAGCCTGAGCTCTCTGTAGCTGTGTCCCCATGGTCTGGGAGGATGTGTGGGGGTGGCACTGTGGCTTGTACCCGGCCCGAAAGAGCTCTGCTTGAGGTTGGAGTCCCACATGGTCCTTGTTCAGTTTCTGGCCTTGACACCTGTCCCCAGGTGGGGCGAGAGCTGGAGATTAGAGATGAGGGAGGGCACACCCCTTAGGTCACTCGTGGTCCCCACAGGAAATAGGCACACCCTCGCCTGGGATTCTGTTTCCAATATTTTTTTTTATTATGGTGAAATGTACATGACACAGCGTTTCCCGTGTCAACCCCGCTCCAGCCCGCGCCGTCCGCGGAAGGACACGGCGCGAGGGCCTCTCGGCCTCTCTGGTTGGAGGCCAGAAGGGTTAACCGGAGAAGTACAAGGAATTATAGTCAGAGAGAGGTTTTCAAAGACCTGATAAATAAATCACTGCTCATGTTTAATTCAAAGCCCCCGCTGCCTACAGAGCACGCGGGAAAGACGCGCTCTTTCAATTAAAACAGCTCCGAGGGGCTTCTCCCGCTCTCCCGGGGCCTCCCAGCCTGCGCCTGTGGCTGGAGGCCTAGGCAGGGAAGGCCAGCGCCATCCCCCGTCCTCCCTCCCACGCAAACTTATAACAGAATGCAGACTCCTCATCGGGTTATCCGGGGTCCTGGTCTCGGCTCTCACCCCCAGCCACCCCCTCCCGAATCTCGCCATCCCAAATCATTCCTTTCGCTCCGAATCCAGCTCTTGTCACGATGTGAAGTTTTCATAGGTCTGACTTGTTTCTTGATTGTCTGTCTCCACCGCGCCACCCCGCCCAAACCCCACTCCGCTAGAATGTCACCTCCATGGAGCAAAAACGAGACTCATCCTGTCCGCTCCGAATCCCCAGCACCTTGACCCCTAGGTGCTTCAGTGTCACACATGGGACAGGAGGCTGTGCCCGCTGAGTGCCACGCTGCTCTCTGAGGTTCGTTTCCGAGGAATGGCAAGGAGGTGAGCAGAGCGGGGACCCGCGTCGGCAGAGGCCAGCACCACACCCAGCGCTTCGCGGGGACGGACCACCTCGGCCTGAACGGAGCCCGCGCTGCGGATGCACAAACCACGGCGCCTCGAGATTAAAGTCACCTCTGCCAGGGGGCCCCATCGGTCAGAGGTGGGATTGGAACCCAGGCCCGGTGCTTCTGGAGCAGGCACCCTGATCGCTCTCCTAGAAGGTGAGAGCTTTGTAACCACGGGTGCTGAGAAGGGTGAGTGATGGCGGGTGATGGCGGGTGACGGCCCACCTGCGGCCTGGCTTCCTAAAATCTCAAGTGGCAAAACTCAAGTGCCCCGATGAAAGAAAGATCGACGATCCTCCCCGTGGGCTGAGATCAAAATCAGCTCTCAATCGATGCTTTGGACCGAAACCCTGTCCTTTTGTATGTGCTAAAAAACACGTTCTGTTCCCAGCATGCTCTCGGGAGCGGGTCTAGGGGTGGGCATTCAGCCTCCGGTAGGCGACAACCTTCTTAGCAATACCACGCCCTCGACGGCCTTAGTCTCCACTTTCTCCGTAAGAAAACCGAGGCCCTCACGGTTGGGGAACCCGGTCCCCCTGCCCGGGAGCGTCAGAGTCAGGAATCGAACCGCTGACCCCAGAATCCTGCTCTTTCTACCGTAATCCCACACTGCTGGCTGTAACTGTCGTCATCGACACGTCGTGAGCGCTTAGTGTGTTCGGCAGGCACAGTTATCGACTTGTTGGATCCTAATTACAACCCCAGGAGGCAAATACCATTTTTATCCCTATTTAAAGATGAGAAAATTAAGGTCCAGATGGCTGAGACACAGTTTTAAAATGCAGGTTTTATTATTCAGATATGGTGAGGCCAACGGATCAGGAGATGGTTGCCATTGAAAAGATACTTTGTTCCTCACGGTTCCCCAGAGGAGCAAGCGCGCCATGCCTCGCAGGGCCACACAGGGAAGCTCCAGGGCTGGCCAGGAGGCAGAGGGAGGGGGACAACACTGACGAGAGCCTTTACTGTGGTTTCCGCAGGCAGGCAGGCTTAAGGCTGGCTCGTTTGGGTCATTTCAGTGGGATCTGGGCATAGCGGTGTCTCTAGTTGTCTGGTACTTGGCCCTGGGTGATGAGGTCACGGGGATTGTGGCCAAGACTGTGAGAGTTTATAGAGGAGGCTCAGGTTTAGTTGGTTTGCAAGTGAATGACACGCTTGCAGGTGAGTCCTTTCCTACCTCCAGGAATGGGCTAGCCCTGGGATGCGCAGGTTCTCAGGGTCAGCAAGGCTCCAGAAGTCAAAACGTCAGAAACACACGGTCACCCGAGGTCACTCAGAACAGGACTCGAAACCTTCGTCAGCCCTCGCTCTTAGCCTCCCTGCTCCGAGATCTCCTCTGCAGCAAGATCCTTACTAATGCAACACGGAAAACTCGGGGGAGGTTCCTGCAAGCACCAGCGTCTGAGCAGAGACGAGCCCGGGATGAAGGCTGCAGGTGGGGCCAGGCAGGGGCCAGAAGGTTGTTTGTGGCTTTTCTCAGCCAAATGAAAGGTCCGCAAGAGAACGGTTATGAGCCATCATCCCTGTCCATCAAATAGGCTTTTCAGTCTCGGAGAAAACAGACAGAAATTTGAATCCCTACCCCTAACCCCCATTACGAAGAACCCAAATTGGATCAAAAGGTCCCCACCGTGTGGCCGTGTGGCCAGGCCACACCCCGATATGCCCTGACACGGAAGCGTCGCCACCATGCATCCGCAGGATTTGGGACAGGCCGCCGGAAGGGGAAGCTCCGCCTGCACTGACATAGCAACATCTGTCTGAAATTCTCAGGAGGAAAACTCCCCTTTTGTTGCATATTAAGTCATTAAAAGACTAAAAAGAAAAAAGGGACGTTAATTTCCCCCACCATATGCAGACAATATTTTAATGTGACGGTCCCGAGGGAAACGCCTCTGCCTTCCGCCGACAGGCTTGGGAAGAGCGCCAGGCGTGGGGGCGGGGAGCGCGACCGGACATGGGAGCCAGTTTGTTCCCTGCGGGGAGGGTCTCAGGACCCTGGACTGTGTCTGCTCGACTTCCTTTTCCAGGTCTCTCTCTGCCTCCTGGGACTAAGCCTGGCTTAGAAGCCCGAAACCACACTGGGGTTTCAGTCTCATGTCTAAACTATTGTCCCAGACCCTTGCCCAGATCCCTTTTGAGGTCACGGTCATGTCCCTGAATATGCTGCCAGCCCCCTGTGTCATGACGTAGGGATTCTCATGCTGACAACCTCTGCCGGCCTCCGTCAGTCGTCTGCCGGAAGGACAGGCTGTGAGGCCGGCAGTCCTGGGGTTGAAAACCTTTGCCGACTACTTAGATGGCCATGTGACTTTGGTTGAGACCTGGCATCTCTGGGCCTCAGTGTCCTCGTCTGTGAAATGGAGGCAGAAATGTGTAATGACTGCACCTATAGGTGCTGGACATTTCCGTCCCTGGGGAGCAGGGTGGCAGCTGTACCTACTTCCTCACCTTCTAATGAATAATTGGTGAAGCCTGTTCTTCCTGACCTGTTTGCGTACAGCAGCTTCATCAGAGCTGGCTCACGAAGGACAGTGGGACTTGTCACATGTCATGGCAGGGCCGTTGGCCCCGCTGCCTGTAATACCTGCCTGTGGCTCCATGAAGCCTCTGCACTGTGCGTGGTGACAAAGCTGTAAGCCCAGGAGGGCCTCTGCCTCGGGGTCTCTATTGAGGGAGCAAATCACCTACATGCTCTTGCTCTGAGTCCTGCCTTCCCCGACCCCTTTGGCCCAGATAGAGCATCTTTCCTGCTCCATCTCTCAGGCACAGGGCTCCATCCCTGCCTCTTCCTGAGCTGGACATCTGCCCAGTGGCTTTGGCTGTCCAGAAGAGCTTCCCCGGGCAGCATCGTGGCAGGCCTGGACGGCCCTCGGCAAAGCCTCTTTGCATCTTGTGCATCAGCCTCCAACACAGCCGCCGCCTTCTGCGCACCTGGGAGGGTCCAGTGAGCAGTTCAGCACCGACATCTTCTTTGCAGGATGCTCAAGAGCATCCTTCTTAGGAAATTCCGCTGCTGGTCCAGGCGACTAGCCAGGCGCTGTCCTCTGTGAGCTGTCCCAGCCATAAAAGCTGCTTCGATCTTGTGCCATCTCCTCAACAACATGACCTTCCCAGGGGAAGGAGAGCGGGGAAATCACACACGCGTTTCTGGATGCTTCCCCTGACCCTCTGCTCACACTTCACAGGCCAAGGCGAAGGACACATCTGTGCCGGACTTCCAGGGGGCAGGACGTGTGGGATGGAGGAGAGTTGGACAGAGGGGAACAGTAGTAATGTGCCCCCCAAGCCAGTAATAATAATAACAAAACCCTCGAAACATTCACTGTGATCCGGCTGCTCTACGGAGCTCTTCGCGTGTAACTCATTTGATCTTCACAGCAACCTCGTAAGACAGGTGTTATTTTTCTCTCCATTTTACAGGTGAGGAAGCTGAAGCTCAGAGAAATGAAATGACCAGCTCAAGGCTGCACAGCCGTCCAGCTGGTGTTAACTCTGGATGTGTTAGAGACCAAGTAAGGACACAAAGAGAAGCCGTCTACAAACCAGGAGGACAGGTCTCACCAGAAACCAGTCCTGCCAACACCTTGATTTTAAACTTGCGGCCAGCGAAACGGTGAGAAAATAACTGTCTGTCGTTTAAGCCGCCCAGTCTGCGGTGCGCTGTCATGGCAGCCTGAGCAGACGGGGGCACCAAGTAATTTGCCATCACCGAGTGATGGAAGCATCCCAGGATGGCATGAACTGGTTTGCGGGCCACATGGGCTCCAAGCCGGAGCCCACCGACCCTCCTGAGGGAAGCAGCTCCTCTGTAGAGATCTAAAAATCTTGGACCGCTGAGACGAAGGACATCAGTGGCCCACCGGGGAAATGGAAGTTCTTCCCCCTGAAATTCTCTGGACAATCAGAATCCTTGGCTTCTGACAAATTGCAGGTCACTCTAATGTTGCTTCCCAGGGCCCAGCCCACAGTCCCCTTCGTGAGCATCCTCAAAACTGGGTTACACCATGCACTGTGGAGGCTGGCCTCAAAATGATTGTGTTTGTTTATAAGAAACCACAAACCCAACAAATGATATATTAAGTAAGTAAGAAGTTTATTTGTCTCATGAAACTAGGGTCCTGGGGAAGGCAATCCACTGGTGTCATCGAATACCCAGATTACTTCTGCTTTCCTATGCTGCTCTCCTTGGCATGCGGATTTGACCTCGTGGCCACAAGGTGGCTGCTGTGCCTCCAGGTATCATATCTGTATTCCACACAGAATAAAAGAAGAAATCTGGATGGCTGCATCTGCTCCAAGATCCTCTGCCTTGTCCTCTTTGCTTAAATCTTGATGGCAAAACTGGTCACTTGGACACTTCTAGCTACAAGGAAGTCTGGCAGGATGAGTATTTTAGCTTTATATCCTCTGAAGAAGAGAAAAGCAAGGGAAAGGGGGTTGGGAATGGCCGTGGGCATCCGATCCTTGCTGTCTGCCAGAGACAGGCAGATCTGGCAATCCCGCTTAGAACGTGACCTTGCACAAAGTGTTCATCTGAACTTCTGTTTATTCATTTGGAACATGAGGGCAATAACAGCACCTCTCTCCCGGGCTGCAGTGCCTGGAATACAGTAAGTATTTAATACATGGTAAGTATCATTATCATTATTATAATAGGGCAACAGTATTTACATAAAAGGCAGGCAGCAGGCCCAGTGATGTATTTCTGGAAAATTACTGAACTATCCCAAATCACACGAAAATATATTCCGAAAATCCCTGCAGAGGTAGCTTCGAGTTTACTTGAAGAGGCCTCAGGCTGACAAGGGCGGTAACTGCTGACATGTTTTCCTTTGGAACAAAACAGGGAGCAAACAGAGAAGGCAGGACATGACCATCAGCCCCCTGGGGCCACAGCCGGGAGCCTGCCTGGCCCATGCGGGACAACAGACCAGACTGGGCGGGGAGCGTCCAGAGCTGGGACAACCCAGATGTGGGCCTGGCCGGCCCTTCTGCCCGGTGGAGCCGACTCTCTTCGCCCCACGCCCACTTCCTGTGATGCGTTTGTTTTTTTTAAACCCATAGAAGAAAGAGGAAAAGGAAGCTGGGGCTGCTGGTCTTGTCGGTGGGAACATCTCGTTTCCGCTCCGAAGGTCACGTGCAGGTGCTGAGAGCTGGGAGCAGCACATAAGCCTCACTTAGGAGCTGAGGCCTGTGACCAGAACTGCCCCAGCTTCTGGGGCCCCCGGGGATGAGAACCAGGAGGTAAGAATTTCTGCCTGAGCTCATTATGGGTGAATTCCTCAAGGCTGAGGAAAGCTCCAGCCTTGGCTCACCTGGCCCAGGTGCCTTGAGGGGCCGTGGTCCGAGAGTGGGAGGCGGGGCCGCTGTAGTCGAGGCCGCTCTCTAAGAGGCCTCTGGTCCTGGGGGAGTAACGTGGACATGTCCCTGCGTCCTGCGCGGACATATCCCCCGTGGGCCGAGTGTGGTGTCTGGGACATGGTAGGTGCTCTAGAAATTCCCGTTGGGGTGGGAGGCGGCAGGCACAGCTGCTCCTGAGTTGGCCTGGTGCTCGGCCTGCATCGTTCTGCTAACTGTCCTTTGTCCTGCCTCCCCCCAGCACTCCTTCGGGGGGAAGATCTGTGAAGGACTGGACAGAACATCGTGCCTGGTGAGGTCATTCCCCCAGAATGAGCCCTGGGCCAGACAGGGCGGCTTGCTGTCCAGGGCTGGAGACTGCCGGGCATCTGTATGCAGATCTCGATTTTCAATTAAAATCCGCTGATTTTCACGTCTCGCACGTTTTTCTTAGAGATGACTCGGAGTTAGTCACTCGGAGAGAGACACAAAAGGAAAAATTAAATTAGGAGTATTAGTGTCCTGATGGCAAATCAAACAGACACCAAGCAGCTGGCTCTCTGGGGAATTAGCTTCTGCATGCAGGGTTGGATTTGGGGAGGGAACCGCAGGCTGTGTCGCCTGGCACACGTGACCTCCTCCTGAGGCCTGCGGGGGTAAGCTGGGCCTGGGGATAAGTGTCCATCAGCCTGCCCTTCTCCCAGCCAGCCCCAGGGACTGCCCTGTGACCGAATATGACATTTATTTGGTCACTTATTCCTTCTTGAGGACCGTCACTGACTTGAATTTCTTGGGACCTGGCTATGGCCTCTGCACAGGGGTCTCTGGGCCCAGCTTGTCCAGCTGTAGGGACCCTGAGTCCCAGACTACTTCTCCTCTAGGTCTCACACCTCCCAAGAAGCTTCCCTCCCTCCAGGCCCCTTGGGTAGAAAAATGCCTCTTGAATCTGGGCTGAGGCATCACAGTCAAGGCCTGGGGCTCTCAGGGCTTCCTGGTCCCCTCCTCTCTTCTCTGCTGCTTCGGGCGCTCCCTGCTCCACCATCTGAGGCCCAGAGTGTCCACCAGGGTTGCAGAGTCCACATTCCCATCCCCATTCTGCAGCTGGCGCCGATAAAGTCTCCCCACAACAGGTTAATTCTCAAATGTACGTAGACGCTGTGATAAACTACTTTCAAATTTTTTTTTAAATGCACCTGAATTCATTCACAGTCTCTCTTTGTCCTCTGCTGGCATCTCCATCGGCAGGTACCCAGAGCACCACTACCATGCCTGGCTGTGTGGGTGTTTCTGAATGGGAGGCGGGGAGGCTGTTCCCAGCCCAGCCTCTTTCGCAGGTGGTATCGGGTTTTCCAGAAGAGCTGACCCTGCACTTGGGGGTCTTGCTGTCAGCCCTGGGGCTGGATTTTTGTTCTGAACAGAGGGATGTGGTGGTGTCCTCGCTGGATGTCGCTGGTGTCAGGGCGACCCCCTGGGTCTCGGCTTTGACCTTGTGGCTTCAGACATAGGGAGCCACCAGCACCCAGGGCCCCAGTGGGCCCTCTAGGTACACCCGTGCGGGTCATGGTCCCAGAGGACCCCGTGCACACGGAAAGTTTTTTTCAGAACGTCACCGATTTCCTCCTATTTTCACGCTTGCTGACTTGCTATCGTCTGTCCCTCCCACAGTGCCGAGCCCCAGGATTGCCAAGACCTCACCACCGCGGTACCCAGCACCTGGCTGAGGCTGGGCCTTCATCACGGCCACCAGAAAACTTTGCTCGAGCGCCCCCTGTGGTATAAATTCTCTAGTAGCCACATAAAAACAGCAGAACGAAACAGAGGAGGTAAATGTGCACGACACATTTTATTTAACCCGATACATCCAAAACATTTATCCTCCCAACATATAACAAACATCAGAACGCTTAATGAAATATTTTACACTTTTGGCACCAAATCTTGGAAACCTGGTGCATACTCTACACTCACTGTGTATCTCCTCCATTCAGACTCTAAATCTTCACCAGAAATACTTGCTCTGCGTTCAGACTCCATACAATTTTCCGTTGAAAGAGGAGACTCAGAGGTCCCAGTCCCTCCAAACAGCCTTAGGAGGTTTTCAGTAACCGCGTCAAGTATCTATGCTAAGGTCTGAATGAATCGAAAACCAACCAGATTTAAAACTGAAAAGGGCAGCTCCTCGGTCACACTAGCCACTTTCTGAGTGCCTGGGAGCCACATGCGGCCAGCGGCCATTGTCCAGGACATCGCAGTTAGAGAAGCCCCCACTCGGGCAGGCCAGGCCCTTCCTGGTCTTTGGGGCACGGGCGCTTACTAGCGATGACACTGACTCAGACCCTTAGCTCACCCCTGAGGGGCTTGGGGTCAGGGCGCACACTCCACGTGGCCCCAAAGAGCCCCTCGTGAAACCTGCAACGCTTCTACAAAATCCAGACAAAATTCTGCAGATACCGTGGACGAGAAAACTCAGGCCCTTCCCAGCTGGGAACGAGAGGGCCCGCCCTCCAGATCTCTGCTCTCTAGATGGGGGCTCGAGACCTAAAATTTCCAATAAGCTTTTCAGAGACAATTGCTTCCAAGAACACAGAGAAAAGCACAGTCTGAGACAGGACCATCTTGAAGCATTTCCAGGGCAAGGTCCGCCCACCCGGTTCACTTTGGTGACACCCGCGGGTGGCAAGCTGATTGTCGGCCCACCAAGCTGGCGACAGACTGCTGTTTTCACTTATTTCTCATGATTCCGAGACCTAGATCTGCCTGTCTGGATCTGCTCTCGGCCCCAAACAAATAAATAATTCATCCCCAAAGCGGCACATTTGCTGGTATTGCTTAGATTAAAATGCCTAAAATATGTATTTAATTAGGATTTGGTGAGGCCATTATCGGCCTCAGATAAACACCGGAATTAAAATAAAATCTAGCGCTCTTAGGCAACAACCAACAACGCGACCCAGATGTTCTCTGACTCCAACCCCTGTCACTCTGGTCGTCCCTAACGATGGGTCCGGAGGCGATGGTGGCAGTATTTTAATAGCTAAGTCTGGCCGAATCCGCCTAATTACCGTGTTGGAGCACAGGCCGCACCTGCTTCCTGGGCTTGCAGAGCTGAGGGAGTGTGCTATGCAATATTTATGTCTCCTGTAAAATTCGCGGAATAATCTGTGCTGCTCGGTGTTCGCTGGTGTTTTTGGCAGGGGCAGAAGGCCCCCCTCATGGCCTCCTCCCCCTCCCCCCACGCTCAGGCCCACCCGTGGAGCAGTAGGGTGGGGCTCGCCCCGCTGGCGCCTGGCCTGGGAATTCGGGTCAGCGGTGGGATTAAAACCCCGTTTAAAGATGCTCAGAAACATATTCCTCTTCACGCGTTCACTCGAAATCCTTCCAGGTGTCCTGGGAGGACCTGTGTCATGTGCCTGGTGGAAGCTGGAAGAAATAGTGGGGCTCCGACGAGGTCAAGCTGGTGAAGTTGAGGGGATGGGGCACCCCAGGACACCCAAGGTTCTGCTCACCTCCCCCCACTTCCTTTCCTTCCTCCTTCCCTCTTGTCTTCCTTCCTGTAACATTGAATAAGGACCTGTTATTATGCACCGCGCATGAATAAAAACGCTAAATGACACCCTGTGTTATAACAGCAAAGCCGGTCCTTGTCCTCAGGAAATCTCAGGGCTGGGACAGTTCACAATCCTGCTCAGCGCTGCTCAAGTCCTCTGCTGCCCCAACATCTCGAAGTCCAGGGAAGCACAAGTTTGGACCTTCGTTGGCCCAACGCCCACTTAGGGGGCAGAGTAAAGATGCTGGGCTCCTGGCATTCTGACCCTGCGACGCCAAGCCGGAAATAGTCACGCCATGTTTTCATTCGTCCATCAGCCGGCAAGCACCGGCTATGGCGGGCACCTGTGCTGGGTGCCGAGGAGGCAGCCATGCTAACTGGCGACTCTGACCTGCCAAGAGGATGGTGGTAACGGACGGGAGCGGCAGGGGTGGTGAGGCCTTATGCTCAGGAGAAGGCGGCCGGGCGCTGGGGGCTAGTCGGCACGGAAATAAATGAGAACGAGCAAAGGCTATTCGGAGCCTCCTCTAGCATCTCAGCACCTGTCACGTGTGTTTGACAGAGACTCAGGGGCAGGCGAGGGGTGGGGAGTTTACAGTGGACCAAAGGGAAGGCTGAGATGCACCCTGTTTGGAGGTTGGCCACCGGCTTGCTAGAAGCGGGGTGCCCTCCGTGATCGGTTAGGGGAGCAAACTTGACTTTCTCTGGTTGATCCTAAACTGGATGCGGGAACAGAAATTAGGGAAGCTGCCAGGCGCTGATAAGTCCCAGCCATCTGGGCCGGTCGCCGCAGGTTGCGGGTCAGAGTCCTGTTGTCACACACGGTCTGGCCACCGTTTGTACTTCAGTCTCTTGTCCCTGGATGCTCTGTCCATGCTTGGGAGGAGCTCTTCCTTTGATACAGTCAGTGTCCCGTGAGGAAAGTGTCACAGATGTGGACCCAGGAGCTGAGTCTGGCAGGAAGAGGAGAGATGGGTCGTTCCTGGGGGAGAAAGTTCCAGGCCGAGGAAGCAGCATCGGGAAGGAGCGTGGATGGAGCCCAGGGAGCATGCGCGCTGCGGGGGAAGGGGACGGAAGAGGGGCGAACGTGGGATGTGCTGGCAGAGGGGCGAACATGGGATGAGGACAGAGAGAGCGAGCCAGCACCACGTCATCGGGCGTCCAGCCGGGACCCGGGAGAAATGGGGAGACACTGCGGGGCTTCGAGCGAGGGCAGGCTGCGATCTGCAGTGAGCGCTAGAAGGACGGAGGTGACAAAGTGGGGACGATGCCTCGAGAGGAGGGGGGACCTGTAATCACACTCGTCGGGTCAAGAGACTAGGAGCCTGAGCCATGAGAGGGACAGTCGGTGGGGACAGGATGGATGGCGGTTATTCCATGAGGGATCTTGGGCATGGGGTGACACAGAGACACTCCTGGGTTCCACATGACAGCCTGGGGGTCCCTAGGGACAGCTCTCCACGTGTGTGCGGCCATATTCTCCGGGCTCCAACTTGTCTTGGCCAATGTTGTCAGCACCCTGTCTCAGATTTAGCTGATGCTGAATTCACAAAACTCATTCGGCTGAATGCAACGGGCAGGTTTGAGCCAGAAGGTGGGCTGGGATGTCTCTTAATTAAAATGTCACAATGTAGCACCTCATTAGCTTGCATAAATGACCAAGGAGGCCGAGGACATTCGTTGAGCAGCTTCAATTTGGTATTGTGCAAATGAATGAATGAATGAGTGAGTGAGTGAATGAATGAATGAGTGAGTAAGTGAAAGAATAAATGCTAAGATCAATGATCCAACCAGTGTGCTTCTTTGCAA
>NW_006431919.1:19501800-19510618 GCF_000325575.1 Pteropus alecto | reverse complement strand
TGGGAGGCGGTGGGGAGGGGACCAGGCTGTGTAGGGTCTCTGAGTCCTTCAGGGAGGGGTCAGGCTGGCTGAGGGTAACCTCACCCGCTGGATGGGACTTGCTTGGATAGATAGGAAGAGACGAGACATTCTGGGGAAGGAAAGCAGCGTGGGCAAAGGTTCCTGAGTGGGAAAGGCCCAAGAACCTTTAGTCAAGTGTGTCAGTCTGGAGCAGAAGTTTCTATTGGAGAAATAAATCACAGCCGGGCACCCTTGGGACGGCTCAGCCCTCTATTAAGAAAGCTGATGGGAGGGAAGGAAAGTCTCCAGTGACCAACTCAGGACACTGGGCCTGGTCAGCCTGGAAGGGGCCAGGTATCCTCCCCCAGGAGGCCAACGTAGGGCAGGAGCGGGCCCTAAAGGGGGGTGTCCTCCTGGTCCATGGGGACCTGTACCCCTCTTCCAGGGCGCTCCACCTGCCCCAGGAAATTAATTCACTCCAGACTTTAGGTTGATTTGTCCCAACTCGTCCCAGGATATTGCTCCAAGCAGTGTCCAAAGAGGAAACCAGTACAGCCAGTTTAGAAAACCATCAGCACCTCCGAGGGCCACCCTGCCCTGTGGCCGGCAGTTCTGCTCACGCGTGCCTGAGCTCCAGAGGCTTGCACACCTGCGTTCCCTGCGGCATCCTCATAAATTGCTCCAAACAAGAAAAAATCTCAAAGGTCCATCAACGGCAAAAAGAGTGACATAGTGTGGTTTGTTTGCACAATTGGGAAACTATTCAACGACAGCATGGAATGAAGAAATGAGACGTAACAGCCCGGCTGAAGCTCAGAGGCGAGGCTGTGAGCCAGCGAAGCCAGACACAGGCAGCCATGCCGCATGAGGGTTATCTGAAGTTCAATCGCTGGCGACACTATTCCACAGTGATAGAAGCCAGGATGGCGGCTACCCCTGCACGGAAGCGTTGACTGGGGAGGGGACATGCAGGGCCTTCTAGGAGATGGACATGGGCAGCGGCTACCTGGCTGTACGTGCATGAGGGTTCATCGAGCTGTTCTCTTAAGGTTTGCGTGCTTTGCGGCAGGTAAGGTAAACCTTGATAAAAACAGAAGGAAGAAAGATGAGGGAATGGTGTGTCCTGAAGAATTTAACCTTGTCCAGAGAGAGGTCTGGCCTTTGACCTCAGCTCGGGGAGGTGATCTCCATGCCCTTGGCCTAGCCTGCCTAAGTGTGTCTTTGTTTACCTGGGGACCTCGGGCCACACTGAACAGTCTAACAAAATGAGATGAGGTGGGGGGCTTTGGGTCACACGAGGTCAGCTTGACTGCAGAGGCTCTGGAGACTGAGGTCAGCCGTGCGGGGAGTCAGCCGTGTCTACGTGATGGAGCCCCACTAAAGACTCTGGACACCGAGGCCTGGGGGTGCTTCTCTCGTTTGTGATACTCCATGCATGCTGTCACATGTCGTTGCTGGGCGATGTTGACGCCACCCACACCAGTTGTCCAGGGGGCAACCAGAAGCTCCACGTGTGGAACTTTCCTGGACTCTGCCCTGTGAGCCTCAGCCTCTCACCGATTTTAATCTGTATCCTTGCTCTCTCGTCGACCCTGACCGTGAGTGTAACAGCACCCAGTGAGCTCTGAGTCCCTCCAGGGAGTTATCGAACTGAGGGTGGTCTTGGGGACCATCAGTGACAGGCGTGAGAGTGGTCCTGTGGGCTAGCCCCTTAACTTTGCAAATGACCGGCCCCATGAGGCTCACCTTGGACACCTGCCTATGGAGCACACGAGGGAGGACCAGGGATGTCCCATGTGGCCCTTTGCGGTGGCTACTCCCCTGCGAACAGGCAGACACATTTTTGATCCACTGACTGACGGAGCCCACCTTGGGACACGGCTCCTTGAGCCTCATCCTTTGTTTGTGCCCCTGCGTCTCCTCCCCGGTCCTGTATCCCGTGAGGAAAATAAGCATCTGACCAAGAAGCTGCTGACCGTGTGAATCTGGTTTCCCTAGATCCCATTGGGCATTCATTTTCTGGTACCCGCAGAATCTGAAGAAGCAAATAAGACTGAAGATAATTTATTGGGAGAACTGTAGATAGCAAATAATTATGTGTATCTGTTGGTTTGTTTTCCACATCTGGTCACCAGGCCAAAGAAACATAATTAATTTTTTGGTTCCAAAGAGACAATTTCACCAATGATACACATCTTTAATTAGCCCAACTCAACAATCATGCTCCGGTACTTTATTTCCGCGCGCTCGGTGCTGACACATGAATGGAAGATGGTGCCAGACTCTGGGGTAAGAATAAACGTGATTGCAAAGGCCCGAGATGAAAGCGGTTGCTTAAACAAGATAAGCACTCGGTTTTCATTCTAGGAGTGATCTAATAAGTTGCATATCGAAGGCAGAAATGCAAATGAGCGAAGAGCAAAGTAGAATCCATTAGGAGAAAAGTAAAGGGGGCGGGAGACCGTCTTTAGTAAATCTTTTGAGGGTCTATTTTACAAATAGTGGAAAATCCAGTACGAACTAGCTTGAGCATAGGGGACGTTATTATCTTATGAAACTGCAGGGTCCCGCAGCCGGCCGTCGGAGCCGCTCGGTCCCAGTTTCTCTGCCGTTCTCTGGTCTCCCTTCCTCCCCTGTGGGCGTCTTCCTCACGCCGATTTCCCTCATGGTCACAGGATGGCTGCTAGGAGACCTGCGGCTGCAGGTGTGTCCTTCTCATGGGGGGCGGTGAGGCCAAGGGCGGGGAGGGTGAGCGAGGGAATAGCTTCCCACGACCATCAAAGATTCCTGCGCTCTGCTCTGATCGGACCAACTGGTCCGTCCCCCCGGGGCTTCCTCCGGGAATGTAAGTGTCTGAAAGCCAGCTTTGATCTCCTAAGGCTTCTTTAAAGTCAGTTTTATCGAGGTGCGATTTACATACAAGAAGATGTATACCTTTTTGTCTGATGAGTTTTGACGGGATACACTCAATCAAGATGTCACCACACAGGTTCCCTTGCTGATCTCCTTGCCAGTCTACACACACTGCCACCCCGGGCTTCAGGCAACCATCATCGATCCGCTTTCAGTCACAATGGAGTTTCATGAAAAGGCAATCATTCTGTAGGTACTTCCCCGAGACTGGCTTCTTTCAATCACCTGAATGTTTTTAGATTCGTTCCATGTGGCTGCATTTCTTTTTAAGACAGTTGTTTTCCATTCCATGGCTACATCGTAATTTGTAGCTTATTTGTTCACCCGTTGATGGACATTTGAACTGCCTCTGGTTTGGGCTACTAGGAATAAAGCTTTCGTGATTATTCACGTACAAGAGAAACAGACCTATGTTTCCATTTCTCTTGATAAACACCTAGAAGTGGAATCGTCGCGTGGTGTGGTTTACTTTGTGGGATTCCAGACTGGTTTCCAAAGCGGGTGCGCCATCCTACCCGCCAGCCAGCGACACACGACAGTTCTAATTGCTCCACGTCCTTGTCAAGACTTGGCGCTGTCAGTCTTAAATTTTAGCCACTGAAATGGACGTATAGTAGCATCTCGCTTTGGTTTTAATTTGCAATTCCCTGAGGAAGCACGACAATGATCATCTTTTCTTGGCCATGCACGCGTCCGCTTTTGTAAAGAGTCTGTTCAAATCTTTCGAAGCCTGCCTCCCACATAAACCAAAAAAGCCTGATCGTCCCTTTCCCAGCTTCCCTTGCAACGAACCTGGAGTCATGTGATCTAGGTGTGACCAATCGGAGGCACCCAGCCCAATCTGCACCTTGGGAGCTGGAGACTGGTATCGGAGGGGCCCATTGGGTCTATTTTAGCATCAGCGGGAACAGAATGCTATGATATCAATGACTACGAACGTTGGCCAGTGACCGCGTCAAGTGTTGAATCAGCCCGCCGGATTTTGGGGCGAGTCCAGCAGCACGGGCTTCACCAGGCCAGGCCTGTGGCTGACTCCGAAGCAGCCTCCCAGTTTCTGCCTGTAACTCTGGAGCCACACAACCAACTTCCCTGCTTGCATCAGCCACGTCCACCTGGTCCGTTTCTACCCTTGCATCAGGGGTCAACGCTGAGCACGTGGTAGGTTGGTTTGTTGATCAGTCCCCGTGGAGAAACAAATCTGTTGAATTCTTGGTATATGGAGAATGGCCAAGATTGTGACTTTCTCGGTCGGAGTGAGAACCGATGAATTAGCATGCCGCTTGTCACTGAGGCCGCTTCAGGCTTGGCTTGCTTTCAACGTCTTTGCCAAAGGGCTTGACAGGAAAAGACACTGTTGAAAATGAAATCTTATAATTGTCTTTTTTGAAGAAGGCTGTACTCCGAGGCCTGGATTTCTGCCCTCATTGGCATTTGGATTTGGGAAATCAATACAGTAGTATAAGTATTTATTTTTAATAATCTGATAACATGCAAATACATTTTCCATTTCCTAACTTCTCTGCCTTAGCTAACCTCAGCACCTCTGACAAAATAAGAACAAGCTAATCAAGGCTCGCTAACTGAAAATACGGCTGTAGTCTTCTCCGCGGCCTGTCCTTCGGGAACTGCTGGACGTTTCCAAGTCATCAACTGTGCACTGAACAACCTGCCTGAAGAACCACAGGGCACAGCACTTCCCAGGTGCGGGTCCAGATCGTTCTGGGATCCGAAGCTTATATGATGTAAGGGACCCTCTTTAAGAAGAGAATATTAAATTACCATGAAAAATTAGGAGCAGGTGTTAGAACGAAGCCTTGCAGGGGAGGGAGCGAAGCCCACGTGTCGCGAGCTTCACGGCGCATGTTTCCTACTACCATTGCTGTCCTTCCAACACCAGCAACAAATTCTAGATTTTCGAACCTCCGATGAGATGTTAAGGTTCGCCTGTCAATGGATCCGGGTGTAACTTTCCATTCCTTGCTTCTTCCAAGGGGCGGGGGCGAAATCCAACACTTTCTGGCTGCATCTTCTGACCAGCGGTGTGTTTCTTGTCATCTCTTAATAGATTTCAGATCCGGGACAAGTGAGACTGTTCGCTTCCTCCCCGTGTCCTTGGTCTAGCATTAGGCTAAACCGCCGCCAGAGCTCTGGGCTTCTTCCACTTTGGCCTGATGCCCAAATGACAAGGCATCCCAAGGCTTGGTGACTAGGGGACACAGGTTTCCCCACTCTGTGCTCGGGAGCAAGGAGAAGTTACATAGCCACATTCGTGAACCCCCAGGTGTGGCACGGGGCTGCTCTAGCTCATTCTCAGCGAAGACACCTCCATCCTGCCCTCCCCAGTAACTGCTCCATCTAGTGAGAGAGGGCGGGTCCTGTCTTCTGACCGTGCTGTCACCTCCCTGTTTCAGAATGAGTTTTGTCCATGCAGAAGGGCCCTCCAGTCTTCTCACAGGCGCAGATGACACCTCGCCCTCCACTCTGCGTACATCCTGCAGCACAGGATGTAAGGGGGCAGGAGCCTCATCAAGGACCCTGGCACGTAATGCGGATGGCACAAGTAGCTGAGTGTATGAGCTACCTCCACACCGTGGCCACGATGTCACAGAGGGGGATCTTCTCTTCAGGGACCATGTGTAGACAGGAGATAGTTGCAGTGAGGCCGGCCACGTGCCCCAAAGGTGGCTGCAGCATTAGCTCCTGCCCCACGAGGTCTTCCACAGTGTGACCTCGCCTCTCCCTGCCAAGGGCTCGGAGTCTCACTCCCCTGCCCTTGAACTGGACTGGCCTTATGACTTGCTCTCAACCGGTAGAATGGGGGACTCTCGAAACTCTTCCTCTCTAGATGGCACCTCTCTGGACCCTCCCTCGCGTAACTTAGCTGCCATGCTATGAGGAAGCCATGTGTAGGTGTTCCAGAAAATAGTTCCAGGGGAGCCCCGCTTTCGAGATGTCCCAGACCGGACAGCAGAAGTCGTATGTGAAGAAGCCTCCCGTCACCCTCCGTGGCTTGGGTCTTCCTGGCTGAGGCCCCAGACACGTGGATCCAAGACTATGCCCCATCTTAGTTTCAGACCCAAAGAAGCCATGAACTTACTAAAATGATTGCATCTCATGCCGCAAAGCTTGGGGTGGTTTGTAATGCGGCAGCGCGTAACCAGATACACAGCTGTGTGTTTGCTCAGGACGACGGGAGTCGGGAAGGGCAAGGACTGGGGCATACACTGGGCTCTTAACGCGGGTCAGAGATGAGAGAAGAGGGCAGCGGAAGGAATGACAACAACAAAAGTTTCCACGATGTAACGTGCTCGTAGGTGACCCCATTTATGAACCCATGCGTGCATAAGTGCATCAAGAGATGCGTAAGATAATGGTCCTCAAAATGTTAATGGTGGCATTCGGGCGATTTTTCTTCCTTGTTTTCTATATTGTTGCAATTTCTTTTGCAACGGACATGTACTTTTATATCATCAGAAAGCAGAACTAAGCTATATTTATTGGGAAAAAATTTTTTAAGCCGTCCTGGCTGAGAACAGCACCATACTGTCGCTCGTCAGCCACCCCCAGCCCATGGCCTATAGGGACCTGTCAGTTATTCACGCGTTCCTGGACCGGGGCTCCCAGCATGCTTCTCTGGGGCAATGTGGGGGGCCTCCACTCCACCTGCAGCCCCACTCCTCGAGGGGTCCTCTGTAAGTCCCAAAGTTTGTCCTCCCGGCCAGTGTCACATTGGATGCAGCAACCACCATCCTCACCTTCCAACAGAACCTGCTTTCCCTTCCAGAAAGGGCAGAAGAGGCAGGAGTTAGAGGCTGCCTGCTGTGTTAACACCTGCCGCCGGGTTTTTTAAACAGTTTATCGAGATCTAATTTATACTCCCTACAAGGCACCCACCCACTTAAAGGGTACCATCCAATGATTCGTGGTGTATCACGTTATTAAATTTGTAAAATTGTGGTAAAATATATATATAAATGTAAAATTTGCCACTTTGACCATCTTTACGTGTACAGTTCAGCGCCATTAAGTACGTCTGCAACGTTGTGCAACCACCGGCCCTATTTCTAACGCCTTTCCATCACCCCAAACTCTGTACCCAGGAGGGAACCGCCTACTTCTCTCTCTCCCCCGGCCCCTGGGAACCGCTGACCCTCTTTCTGTCTCTACGAATCTGCCTATTCCAGGTGTTTCGTGTAAGTGGAATCAGACCGTCTCTGACCTTTTGTGTCTGGCTTCTCCTGCCGGCATCGCGAGACGTCGAGGTTCATACGCGTCATCGTGTGTGTCTGTGCTCCGTTGCTTTTTACGGCTGCATAGCATCCCAGGGTCTGATGCGGTCCCGGTGAGTGTCCATCATCTGCCAATGGACACTCGGGTTGTTTCCACCTTTCCTGCCACTGGCTTTTTTTGAGTTCCGAGAGCGTGTTTCTCCTTTCGTCACTGAACACCTTTTCCTTGATCGAGACTCAAAATCTGCCCCGGGTCATTTCAGGCGAGATGAGGCTGAGCAGCTGTGGATGAAGCAGGAGCATCGAGGGCAGCTGGCCCACACCTGTCAGCACGTCCGGTGGCTCCAGCCTGTTGGTCAGTCCTAACGTTCCCACCCGGGCCGGCCCCTCACCCTCTCTGGAACTCAGGTTCCTCGTATAATGCGTCCATGTCGGGGTGCTGCCCGCATGAAATGGGAAATACAGGGAAAGCATTAGCCCGGTGTCTGGTCCACGATGGGCGTGAAATGCATGGCAGCCACGGGAGCCGGGCCATGCTGCACCTGGCAGCTTCCACCTGCATCCTGCCATCTGGCACCATCTGTGTCCCTCGGCCTGTAGCTTTCCTGGTGGCCAGAGCCTGCTGCGACGGTGCTCACAGCACGATGGATGTGCACGGATAAGCTGTCTTCTCTCCAACAGCCCTCAGCCAACAACGTGCAAACACCGGCTCTCCCGATGGGTGGGGTGACTTCAGACCCGCGTTCCACAGCTTTTCCCAGAGTCCACAGTGGGATGAAGCTCCAGTTGTCCACAGCGGGGGCCGGCTTGTCACTGCACTTTAACACCTGGTCACCTTCCTGTTCCTTGCTCATCTTCCCACGCTTCTATTGGTATTCCCTGAGCCTCCCGAATAAACTGCGTGCACTCGAAGCTTCGTCTCAGGGCCTACTTACAAGCAGAATTCAAACTAAGACATTATTATTTAACTATTATTCAATGCGGTCTCATCTCAACCTCCGCCTCCTCCGGGAAGCCTCCCCTGGCTGCACCCACCACAGGGACCAACCTCTGCTTACAAAGTCACGGCGCTTGTTGGCCGCAGCCCTCATACTTCTCTTCATCACGTCTGCCTTATTTTATTCCATGTTTCATCAGTTGCATATAGAAAATGCTAATTCCGTGGTCTGGGCCCCAGGGAGCCAACAACATGCAGGCTCTGAATCTGCGATGAAGCCATCCCGCCTTTGATGGAGGCAGAAGATGAAACGCAGGCTGCCGTGAATCCCGGGGAGAGAGGCCGGCATGCAATATTTAAGCCGCCCTTTCATGAAAGGGAGCTACGCAAACTCTTAACAGCCAAGCTCAAGAAAGTCCGACTCGATTTTCAAACTCCGACTGACGTTTGCATGCACCTCCGAGTTTTTAATACTCGTTTCTATGTCCTTGATATTTTAATTCACTTCCTTTCAAGTTTTACAAGTCCAAAGCGCTATCATCGGGTGCTCTGGCGAGAGAAAGGGCGTGACAGGTGGGGGGCCCATTGCATTCTAAGAGGGAATTACACTGTCCCTTCAAGGTCAGTAGGGCTGACGGCCCCTCCCATGTGGAGATTTGTGATACCTGAGGTGTTATTGGCACAAAGCCCAAGCTGTGGTTGAAAAGTGTAGTCAGCCTAGGATAACACCTCTCTTTCC
>NW_006431919.1:19497148-19501772 GCF_000325575.1 Pteropus alecto | reverse complement strand
TTTTCTTTTTTCTTTTCTTTTCTTTTCTTTTCTTTTTTTTTCTTTTCTTTTCTTTTTTCCTTTGCTCGCTTTCTTTCTTTCTCTCTTTCTTTCCTTTCTTTCTTTCTCTCTTTCTTTCCTTCTTTCTTTCTCTCTCTCTCTCTTTCTCTCTCTTTCTTTCTTTTTTTCTTTCAACTTTTTACTGAG
This sequence comes from Pteropus alecto, assembly GCF_000325575.1. Classification (NCBI taxonomy): domain Eukaryota; kingdom Metazoa; phylum Chordata; class Mammalia; order Chiroptera; family Pteropodidae; genus Pteropus; species Pteropus alecto. The sequence continues at coordinate 19,501,586 of NW_006431919.1, read as the reverse complement.
ATAAAATATGATAAAGCGGACTGATCTAAGCACACAGCTCAATGAATTTTTATGTATGTGCCCTGCGTAACCGCCACCGTTCAGATGTAGAACACTCCGTCATTCCAGAGGGACCCCCGTGTCCCTTCCCAGCCAGAACCCCCAAAGATAACCACCGTTTTGATCTCTATGGCCTAAGATTAGTCTTCTTTGGTTTTAAACTTCACGTAAATGGAAACTTCCAGTAGTTCTGGTTTCTTTCACTCACGGTGTTTTCAGATTCTTCCATGATGTCACACATCTCAATAGTTTGTTCTTTCTTATTCCTACGTAGAATTCCGTTGTATGAACATGATGCGATCCATTCATCCATCCTAGCCTTGGTGGGCATTCGGGCTGTTTCCAGTTGGGGCTGCGTATCGGTCTGCTTGGGCTGCCATAACGAAGTACCAAACGCTGGATGGTTTAAACAACAGAAACTTATTTTCTTCCAGTCTGGACGCTGGAAGTCTGAGGTCAAGGTGTCCACGGGGTCGGCCTCTCTCCTTGGCTCACAGGTGGCCACCCTCCTCCTCCTGCGTCCTCACATGGTCTTTGCCGCTTCCTCTTCGAATAAGGACACCAGTCCTGTTGGATCGATCTCACTCTTACGACCTCACCTGACCTTCATTACTTCCTTAAGGGAACTCTCCAAATTCAGTCATTTTGGGGTTAGAGCTTCAACCCATGAGTTTTCGGTGGGGGCCACAATTCAGTCCATCAGAGTCTGAGACGAACTCATCCATGACTCTTCAAATATAGGTCTTTTTCTATATGTAAGCGCTCGTTTCTGTGGAGTCTGCACCCGGGGCGGGAATGCTTGGGTCATACAGCACAAACGACTTCAGCAGGTTCTGCCAGGTTCTTTTTTCGAAGTGGTATACCAGTTGACCTTCCGGCAGTCAGCGTGAAATCTCTAGTCCTTCTGCATTTTTGTCAGTACTTCGTATTGTCTCTCCTTTTCATTTTAGCCATTCTAATAAGAATGCAGAATCATTTTAGCCATGCTAATGAGAATTCAGAATCATTTCTTTTTTAAATTAACTCTTTATTTTTGAATTGTCGCAGACTTACAGAAAAGTTGCAAAGATACTACAAAGAATTCCCATACCCTCTTCTCTCAGTTTTCCCCAATGTGAACATAAAAAAGCCTTTAAAAAAATGATCGACACTAAATTCTTTACTGTTGCCATCAATTCTCTAGGCTGTCAGAAGGCCAGGTACACTTCCCTGTGAATAAAATAACCCACCCCCCAAACTGTTATATACAGTAATTAAATTTTCTCGTATGCTTACACGTGTTAATATTTTAAATGGTACAGGGTACCAACGGATAATATGTCACTTATATAACAAAAATATCTAAATTAAATAAGCACTTTAATTTGAGTTTGGGCTACACATTTATTTCAATGATTAAAATATATGAAATTTTGATTTTTTTCCCAGAATAATGAAAGTCTTCACATTACTCCTTATTCTCTGCATATCTTGAACAAATTCTCTTTAAGTCATCCTTTGTCTCAATTTCCCCCCTCACCTCTAAAATCAAAGGAGGAAATCTAACACAATTATATAATACACATAACATAAAATCTACCATCCTCACCGTTTTTCGGTGTGCAGTTCAGTCATGTTAAATGTGCGCATTGTTGTGTAACCAAACTCCAGAACTTTTTCATCGTGCAAAACTGAAACTCTCCGCTCATTCGGAATAACCTTTTAAAAGTATAAATCGGAGGTCATTCTCTGACCTTCAGCCCTCTGAAGATTCCAGTTTCCCTTACAAATAAATCTAGACTGGGAATGACAGGATCATGCCACGTCATCCAGGGCCCCGGCGTGTTCTCGTTGCTCCTTGCGGCCCTGGCCTTACCCACCGAGCCTTCCGAAGCCTCACGCGCTGGCTCCGTCCGCTCTCCTCACCATGATCTGCGTGATCACGCTCAATGATCGGTGTGTGGTTTACCGTCCGTCTGCCCCACCAGCTGTAACCCTCGTGAGAGCAAGGGCCCAGGCCGTCGTCTCGATGGCTGAGTCCCCAGGGCCTATCTACCGCAGGGCCTGGCACACGGTTAGTGCTCGACACTGGTTTGCTGAGTGAATATTCGAAGGAAATGAGGAGAGAAGAAAAGATGGGGAAGTTGACGCAGAGGAGCACACGCCCCTCCGAGGCCGGCATGCCTCCCCGCCCCCACCCCCAAACACGCAGAAGCTCCGCCGGGAACACACGGGCCGACAACAGTGGGCAGAGGACGGAGGTGGCGGCGTTCTATCAGTCAGGGCTGAGACCGCGGCGGAGCCTCTGGGCGCTGGGAGGACCTCAAGAGATTTACTGATTCTGATCCCCCCAAACTCATGTGGTGACGTCCTAAGCTCCAGTGCCCCGGAATGTGACTGTATTTGGAGACAGGGGTTGTCAAAGAGTTGAAGTTAAAATGAGGCCATATGGGTGGGCCCTCATCCAATCACTGGTGTCTTTCAAAGAAGATGTTAGGGCACAGACATGCACAGAGGGAAGATAACATGAAGACACAGGGCGGACAGTCATCTGCCAACCAAGGAGAGAGGCTTCCAGAAAACAGAAACAAAAACGAAACCCTGCCGACACCTTGGACCAGAACCGTGAGAAAATCAGTTTCCGTTGTTTAAGGCTCCATCCCGAGTTTGTTATGTAGCCCTAACTGACGAATCCCAGAGGGTTTGCCCTTGCATCCCCGAGGCCCGAGGGAAGCGTTTGCCTCCGGCAGGGCAGGCAGTGGATGTGAGCAGGAGGAGGTGAGGCGGGGAGGCAGGATGGACTGGGCCTGCCAGGACAGTAGGACCCACGGGGACAGGAGAAGCAGAGCCTGGCATGTTAAATGTGCGCATTGTTGTGTAACCATTGTTGTGTGGGCACGTGAGAGGCTGTGGCTGCTGCTGGAGGATGGTGCCCGCCCCTGCCCAGTGTGCCCATGGCCTGCTTGCTGGGCCTGCTCAGCATCACCGAGCAACGACCCAAGAAGGGCGGCACATACAGCTTCCCCGCAGCACAGTGGGGGACCCAGAGGACCGCCAGTTCCCTGGACTCCTGAAGACAGACACTAAGGGCAGCATGCAGGTGATATTCCCAGTGTTCCAAAAGGTGCCCAGCAACCCAGGTACGCAGGTGGCAGGTGTGGTAGCCACATGGGGTACAGCCAGATCGTTGGAGATCCCCAATTCCTCGTGACCTTCATTTCTTCTGTCTTCTTTGGTGTTCAAATCAGTTGCTCAATTGTCGCAGAATCAATCCACGGATTCTGTGCCCGTTGCATGCCCAGGCTACATTTTAACAGAAGCATGTCGGATAGCTACTTATCAACAACGGTGAATGCGTCTAGAAATAAAAATTGTACATGTAATTTGCCACATAGTACGCGTTTGAGGATTTGATACAGTACAGGAGTTTTTAGAAACGTGGCCGTTAGAGCAACATACCTTTTCCGGAACCAGCCTCGCATACGGGAAGTCAACGAGCCAAACTTACACCAAATACGAGCAAGCTGAATCTTCCATTTAGCCAAAACATTACGATAGTTACAAAAAAGAACCACAGACCTTCAGATTTGAGCTTCTTTTTCAAATGTAGTTTTAAAATGGCAAGCAAGATGGTATTTTAAATAGGAAAAGACTAATTTTCACCTAATTCAGGTGATCATCCATCTCGGTGGCTCACGGACGCGCACTTAGCCATTCTGTAATAAACCAGAGTCGAGGTCTGTCACTGACATTACACGTTGTGAGTGAAAGGAAAGGGCCGGTTTCCTTTTTACAGAAGGCTCCAGACACCACATCGAAATTACAGAAATAATTGGGAGTGTGAGAAATACCGCTTAATGGCCGATGATGTTCCATGTTTCATGATTTGCCACGAAACAAAATACTTTTACCGAACTGTGTTCTGGGATACCTAGCCGACCCTTTGACACCAGAAAGAAGGATTTCTTAGAATAAAAGCTTCAGGGCCATTTCACTTAGTGAGGAGTGATTTCTTCTCTATGCCCTCAGATCATTAACAGCTGGGATGTGCGTTATCAAGGCAGAAAATTAATCACATCATGTCCAGGACCTCATGGAAAGGAATATTACATGCGGTCTCAGTTATTTGAAACAGAAAAATGTAGTCGAGCATTTAAATTAAATAAACGGATTGCTGTTACGGTAATTATCGAGGAATGATTTTGTCACGTGGCAAAGAAAATGCATTAAAGATCTGAGCAGCTGTTTCTCGGCTTAATTTTATAGTGTTTCACAATTCAGGAAATGACTTCTGTGTTCTGGTTAGATTTCAAATTGCAAAATCAATGACACTAGCCCATAATGCAGGTTTCCAAATCATCAAAACATATGGACATTTCCACTTGAAGGGTGCCGTTTGGGCAAAAGGATTAAGTTCTGT
>NW_006431919.1:19491836-19497112 GCF_000325575.1 Pteropus alecto | reverse complement strand
CCCTACAGAGATGTCACTTACACACCAAATCCAAGTACAAAGTTTTGTGTGGCCGAGAAAGAAGAGCCAAAAATGACTGAGTTTAACGCAACAGGATAATTATAGAACAAAAGGTAGCCACAACCTTACGACAGAAATTTACTCTCTCACTGTTCTGGAGGCCAGAAGCTGTATCAATATCACGGGGCCAAAATCAAGGTGTCAGCAGGATGGCGGTCTCTCCAGAGGCCTTAGGGGACACTCCGTTCCCTGCCCCTCCAGCTCCCGGTGGCCGGTCCACCTTGGCTCACGTCTGCCTCTGCCATCACGTCACCTTCACTTCTGCCTGTGTCAGCTCTGTCTCTGCCTCCTATGTATATTATTGTATTTAGGGCCCAAGTGACAATTCAGAATAACCACCCCCATCTCAGTATCCTGAATGTAATTACATTACAAAGACCCTTTTACTTTATAAGTTTCCAGCGATATCTTTGGGCAACTTTTGCCTCATCAAACAGTAGTGAGGGGTCTTTGAGTTAATACACATAAAGCGCCAGCACTTGGAAAGTTGCTATGGTCCCCATTGTCCTAGGCCACCAGGACAGTGGAATCTGATACCTTAGGTTGGTCCTGGAAGCTGTGAATTTCCCCCAGCACCTTCTTCCACATGCTTGCCTGGTCATCCTCATGTCCCCGAGGCTGCAAGGGCCATCTCAGAGGCGGCAGACCGGGCCCGCCTTGCAGTCCCCAGCCAAGCACGGCGTGTCATCTGGAGTCTGTTGAAGTAAATAAACGTTTCCAACGAACTGAAGCTTGTCCTTAGAAACGCCCGCGCCTTTAGACCTTCCCGGCAAGTTCTCTGGGATGTATGCCGGATGCCCCCCAGGGTCTCGGGACTGCAGCTCGGCCTTGGCAGTGGACCCAGTGACGGTGGCCACATTATTCTCGCTAGGCGCACCTGTCGTTGGGCCAGCCCGAGAGGTGGCAGGGCGGCGAGGTATCCGCTCTCCGAGGAAAGCGCCAGACGCAGGCGACGCTTGGGGTCTGATTTTGAATTTTCCCGTCTCCCGCTTTCCGCCAGCATAGCGATGGTTTTCATCCGCAGCATTTCTCCTGTGGGCCGGCTTTGCGTCTCCCTCGCCTTCCCCGCATTTCAATTTATTTTATTTTGCCTCTTTTAATAGCTGCCGGCTGGGAGGCTGGATAACTGAGGCTCGTTAGCACTTTTTGCAAAAAAAAAAAAAAAAAAAAAAGAGTTAATTGTCTTGAGGTAAGAGTCCAAAGGGTCCTCTGAGGTCGAAAGTCTTGTATTATTATTATTATTATTGTTGTTGCTTATTTATTCTATACCTTCCTCCATCTCCACAGAGAATTTGAAACATGTATATCCTTTCATATATGTTTAATTGACATCTAAAATGTTTAGTAAATGTAAATGGTTGCAGAGGATACATTTTCTTATGCGTCGTAAATATTGACATTTTAAAAATAAAACTGTCACATCACCCTTTTTAAATTTATTTAATGAAATCTAAGTGTCATAGTAATTTGATATCCATCATCATTCATTTAGAACAGGGGCCTCCAACCCCCAGGCCACGGACCGGTGCCGGTCCGTGCCCTGTTAAGGATCCGGGCCACCCAGCAGGAGGTGAGAGGAGGGCGAGCCAGCAAAGCTTCATCTGTATCTGCAGCTGCTCCCCAGCGCCAGCATCACCGCCTCAGCCCCACCTCAAATCATCAGGCGTTAGATGCTCATAGGAGCCCCGGTCCCTGGTGCCAAAAATGTTGGGGACCAGTGATTTAGAAAACACATGCATAAGCTCTTTTATAATAGTCAGGAACTTTGTAACTCACGTCTCTCCTTGAATTCATATTTCCATTTTATTTTCCCCACAGAATTGTATTCTATCATAATATATTTTATGCTTCGAAGTGTTTTATTAATCACCCTATCATAATTCTCTCAACAAAAAGTATACGTTAAAATTACATTTTTTTCATTACCTGTGACCATAAAGCTCTGGAGTTAAAAAAAATTTTTTTTCTGGTTTGAGCTAACAGTGCAATTACGAGCATCCAATTTATCCAAAGCGATTCATTACGCATTTTTATAAATAATTATTAAGCGTAAAAATAAAATGGCGTTGGAACTGCGTCTCTTAAAATGGATGGAAGCGACTTCTCTTTCCCGCTGTCAGTGGCTGAGTATTTCTCTCGCTGTGATTCAGAATTCGGCATCCATTGTTCTCCTATCATTTCGTGGAAGCTTAAAATACATATACCGGTTCATAAAATAAGTAGAAGGGAACAGAAGGGGTTTTGTTGCAGCTCCCCTCCCACCCCGCTCCAGGATTCGGACTTCAGAGCCGTGCGCCAAGATTCACACGCCGATCCATCGTGAAAAAGTGTCCGTCTGCCCGCGACCTCAGTTGGTCTTTCAACTGGACGGAAACGTCAGTGTGCAGAAAGTCCTCGTTTGAACGGCTTCTCCCTCTGCATTGTGCTGAGGTCCCAGTTAGGGTCAGGGGAACCTTTTTCTTTTTTTCTCCCCCCGTGAGACGGGGACAAAGGCATCTTCAGAAGACAAAGCTGGAAGGGAAGATTGCAGTTGATTGTAGCTGCCTTGCCACGCCGCCAACAGTCTTGGAAAACCATTCCCGGAAACAGTTTTAACCCCTGAGCCCCCGGGGGGGGGGGCAGTGCTGGGGGCTCCTCGACTTCGCCTTCGAGCATTCATCCTTGGGTTGACAGAAGACTGCTTCTGGCCAGGGCAAGTCAGCTCCTTGGGGAGGGCCTTGCCTGGGCCCGCTCTCTGCTCTGTCCCCAGGGCGTGTCTGCAGGGACTCAGGAAGGGAACAGATGCTGCCTGGTGGCAGGTCACTGGGTTGGGAAGCCCGCGATGGCTGTAACTACACGACATCCAGCTGATGATCAAAAGCGGGAGGCTCTGCAGGGCTGGCTTTCGTGGGGCCCGAGTTTTCCAGGTGTTTCTAACAGAGCGAACCGGATGGAGATTGTCATTGGTCGAGCCGAAGCCCATTTCATTTACTGATTAACTTGTTTGTGCATTCGTTCCTTCTCTCTCAGAGTGGGCAGAGACCTGAGCATCCGGTGGAAGTCCACCTCCCCCAAGCATCCCGCCCTGTGCTAAGCAGGGGTGAGGAGCGAGGGTCTCCTGTACCAGGGGCCCCTCCGCAGGGAGGGAGGTGCAGGCAGGTGAGAAACGAGCCTCACCCCTCCCTCTGATGTGGTAGGAGGAAAAGAGATTTGGGGTCTGGTAGGCCTTTTGGCTCAGGCTTTTAACGCTGTGTGTTCTGGACAAGCACCCCGCATTTCCCCATCTGGATGCGTGGGGGGTGGAGGACTCTAAGGGCTCCCCAGACGCAGACATTCACCTTCCGGAACGGTGCCTCCCTGATGCACGGCGTCAGGAAAGTATTTCGGTGGAGGGACGGGGAGACTCATCTCCCAGTGCTCGCGACCCCCAGCTCCTCACGCTGAACGGGACCCTAATGCTGGGTCTCGTCAGGTCACTCCCCCTGTCCTATTGTCCCTGCCTTCTTGTCTCTCTGTCTTTAAAACGGTGATGATTCAGAAACCTTCGATGTGGCGCACATTCGCCGCCCAGGCACTGGGTCATGCGTGATTTTCAGTCCTTCTCATCTTCCCTTATTGTTATTTTTTTGAGAGACACATTTGTGGAGGTATAATTTACATACAATAACATTCACAGATCCCCCTGTCCTATTGTCCCTGCCTTCTTGTCTCTCTGTCTTTAAAACGGTGATGATTCAGAAACCTTCGATGTGGCGCACATTCGCCGCCCAGGCACTGGGTCATGCGTGATTTTCAGTCCTTCTCATCTTCCCTTATTGTTATTTTTTTGAGAGACACATTTGTGGAGGTATAATTTACATACAATAACACTCACTCCTCTTCGCGTGCATTCTATCGTGTACATTTCTGTGAGTCCTGACAACTGTCTGCAGCGTGGAACCGCCACAGTCAAGATACAGAACATTTCCACCGTGCTGGAAATTCCCCTAGTGCCCCTGTAGAGTCGATTCCTCCCCGACCCCATCCCCGCAACCACGGACGTGTTTTCCAAAAGGAGCCGTTTCGCCTTCTCCGGGGCGTCACGTAAATGGAACCGTGCGGTACGTCGCCTTTCGCATCTGGCTTCTTCCACTCGGCGAAATACAAATGCAACTTGACGTCGCGTGTACCAGTTTGTTGCTCCGTCCCTCAGCTGCGGGACATTCGGGCTGCTTCCGGTTTGATGCTAGTGCTGCTACGGTGTCCAGAGCACAGGTCTTCGTGTGAACTGTTTTTATGTCTCTTGGATGAACGCCCAGGAGCAAGATGGATTCTCAGACGCTAAGTGCGTTTAACGTAGGGCTTCTCGACTGGGTGCGATGTTGACTCTCAGAGGCCATTCATCATGCTGGGAAACGTTGGTCGTTGCAGCTGGGGGGTGGGAGGGTTGTGCTGCACACACCCTGGGTGCACACGACAGGCCCCACAACACACAACTGTCAGGCCCAAATGTCAACGGACTGAGGGAGAGAAAGCCCAGCCCTAACTTTTTAAGAAACCGCCAAACTGTCTTCCAAAGTGGCTGTACCATTTTGCATTTGGTGCTTCCCTCCCTCCCTCTCTCTCTCTCTCCCCCTCTTTTCCTTCCTCCCTCCCTCCCTACCTCTCTCTCTCTCTCTCTTCCTCTCCTTCTCTCTCTCCCTCTCTCTCCCCCTCTCATGTTAGCCATTCTCAGAGGTGTGTAATGGTATCTCCTGTGTTTTTAATTTGCGTTTCCCGGATGACACATGTGGAGCATCTCTTCACGTGCTTCTTGGCCGTCTGTGTGCTTATTTGGGTGAAATGTCTGTTCAAATCTTTTGCTCATTTTTTATTGAATTGCTTGTTTTCTTATTACTTTCCTGTCTCAAGCCCTGTAACAATCCTGGAAGGTAGATTTGATAGTTTACATTTTATGCGTGAGGAAACTGAGACTCTGAGATGTCAAAGGACATGTGGCAGATTTCAGGGGTCTCTGGCGCCCGTCACCCCCACCCCGTTAGCTGTCAGATCCCATGCTCTGAGTCACAGAGAGTATTCGACCACTTCTTTCTCTAAATCACCTGCGGAAAAGGCCAGGAAAGAGAACAACCAGGGAAGAAAATAACCACATTCTTTCTCTCTCTCCTTTCCTCCCTCCCTCCCTCATTCCTCCCTCCCTTCCTCCCTTCCTTCCTCCCTTCCTTCCTTCCTTCCTTCCTTCCTTCCTTCCTTCCTTC
>NW_006431919.1:19488319-19491807 GCF_000325575.1 Pteropus alecto | reverse complement strand
CTTCCTTCCTTCCTTCCTTCCTTCCTTTTTCTTCTCCTCTGTCCTTTATTCTCTCCTTTGGCAGACAAGTTCTTCCTTTGAATGAACAGAAGGAAGGCAAACCAATGTTTTAAGGAAACAGACTCTGTGTACTTCTTGATGAATGTTGGCCTCCTTAACCCAGGGGAAGAATCTGAGAGCAGAAATTTCTTGGCTTTTCTGGGCCAGAACTCATGCCGAGATGTAGGGAGATTTCTATTATTATTTTGACAGAACCAATAATTACGTGGATGAAAAAGGGACCCCCCACTTAAGTGAGCACGCGATCTTACGGCAAAAACAGAGGGCTGAGGCTGCTGAGGGCCTTGACGTCCCAGACTCCAAATGAATAGCTTAGCTCCTGCTTTCTTGCAAACTGGAGATACTGGCCATGTTTCCTTGGCTGTGACTTAATAATTGCAACCTGTGTTCCAAGGAAGGCTTCGTTCTTCTGCAAGTGAGCAACATAAAAAGCCAGTTTCCAAATATATGCAGCGCGAGACACATTTAGTAGCGTTCGCATCGGAATCTCATCAACAACAAAGGAAAGACGGCAGCACGTGGGCTCCACACGGCACGGCTGCCAGCTGCATCGGTTCCATCGGCAGATTCCACGATGGAAGAGTCAGGGTCCGCAGCTCCGCCACGATGACCCGTCACTCGGCACCAATGGCCCAGGCCGCTCTTAGGAAGAGCCAGGAGGGGGTGGGTCACTGCAGGTCACGAGACCCCGAGTTTCCCAGCCGCTCCCTCTAATCGGTTTGCCAATGTATTCGTTTGCTAGGGTCGTCGGATGCCTTTTTTCTTCCTGACACCAAAACTGTGATCTTTTCCAATATCATCCAATTCTCCAACTTTCTACACACCAACTGGGTGTCCTACAATCCCATCCTACCCTGACACTGACTCCTGGAGGCAGCGCAGACCCCACAGGTGAAGGGCTCGGCCCCACAAGACCGGCCCCCCCACCTCCAGATGCTGGTTGCAAGTCTCAGAGGGGTCAACCGGCTGTAAATTCAGGTGTCCCCAGGACCTCCGATTCAGGTTTGAGAATTCACTAGAATGACTCACAGAACTCAGGAAACACGGAGCTCGGGTTTACCGATTTATCGTTAAGGACACAGCGCAGGAACAGCCGATGGAAGAGACACATGGGGCAGAGTCTGGGAGAGGAGCTGGAGCTGCCACGTCTTCTCGGGGGGCACCACCCTCCCTGCTCCTCCCTGTGTTCACCGATCTCATTTGAAGTTTTATAGCTCTACCCCAGCCCCCTTCCCCTCCCGGGAGAGTCAGGGATGAGGCTGGAAATTCCCCGCTCTGATCTCGTGTTTGGTGTTTGGGCTCTCTGTGACCAGGCCCCCTCCTGAAGCTGTGTGGGGCCCCACCCTGCGTCACTTCATTAGGTGTCAAGCAGGCGTGGTGACGATGGCTCCCAGGAGGGGGCTGGAGGGGCAGGAGTGACGGGGGGCATGGTAGACGTGTGGACATGAGCTGGTGGGGCCTAAAGGTGGGGGTGGGCACCCAAAGCGGAGGAGGAGGAGGGAGAGGGAGACCGAGAGCGAGGCTCGGCAGAAGTGGGCATCGGGTGGGCACCCGGCCAGACCAGGGGACCAGGCTCACCCTCGGCCAGACAGGCCCCTCCGTCTCTGGCAGGGAGAGGTGTGTTTGTGTGGGTGGGTGTGGTGGGGGTGCACCCAGCTTTGCCATGGCCTGAGGGAGGAGTGCTACCAGGCCACACAGCTGATGGAGGATGGACCAAGAGAATGGACTCGTGACGGCGGGTGGGCGTGGGGTCGAGAGCGTGGACCGGTCCATGATTTCATTGATCCAGCTGCCATCAGAAACAGCCAGAGTTTGTATCAGTGGTCCCCACATTGTAGCTGATCCCCGGGAAGAGACCAAGCCTTAGAAGCCAGGGCAGAGGGTGAACATGAGCCCTGCCCCCTCAGAGGCCAGCCCGCCCCAGGCCTGGGACTCTCAGTGTTCCCAGCTGCTCCTCCCTCGAGCCTCCCCCAGACCCACAGCCAGCTGGCTAAAGGCCTGAAGGCGGGTAGCCCCCTCCCCGAGACCTAATGCTGGGTGGGGCCTCTGGGCTCTCACGCTGACCCCAGTGGAGGCTGAAGCCCCCAGAGTTGTCCTGCTGGGCCCCTGGGGAAGCAGGTGGACCGGGGCCCAGTGAGGGACCAGGCTCTTCAGGAGTCTTCAGTGAGTCTGTTCCATGCCCCCAGCCACCCAGGTTCCCGAGGAAGCGGAGCCTGGAGATGCCATGACTCATTAGCTGTCATTTTTAGTTTTATGCCACAGAAGATGCGCAACAGGAAGATCAGCTTAAATGTCTTGCTATAAAAAGGATGACGGGCGGGGGGCAGTGGGAGAGAGAGAAAGCCAGACGGACACGGACAGAGAGACCGGGAGGAAAAAAAGAAGAAATGCACCAAGATGTGAGCAAAGTTTTCCTCTCAGTGGCGAGATTAGGAATGATCTTTAAATATCCCTATAAAGAATATCTATTATTTTTATAAGCAGAAGGTACCTCTGTTACATAAACACGTAAGGCATGGGAAGGAGGCCCTCTCAGCCAGTGTTCCGCTGGTCCAGTTACCAGCCTCGCAGCGAAGAAGGCCATCTCTTCCCCAGCGGTTTCAAAGAAAGTTCTGGAACCAAGTGGGTCACACGCACTCTCTCCCGAAACCCAAACGGTGTGGTAGCCAGCTCGCAAGATGGCCCCAGTCTTTCTTTCTCCCTGGGGCTCATCCCGTGTCGCCCCTCTCGATGAGCCTGGCTGATCTACGTGATCGAGTGGACGCTGTGCAGATGACGGAGCATGCCTTTTGAGGTTCGGTCCCAAAGGACATTGTGGCTTTGCCTGGGCTGTCTGAGATTGCCCACTCTGGGCGAAGCCAGCTGCTATGTCTTCAGGACCCTCAAGCAGCCGCGTAGAGGCCCTTGCTGCGAACCGCGGCCTCCCACCGTTACCAGCGTGGCAGCCCCGTGAGTGAGCCCTCTTGGAAGTGGCTCCTCCGTCCCCAGCGGGCCTGGCCGACCCCCTGACAGCAACCTCCTGAGAGATTCTGAGCCAGAACCCCCCAGAGGCAGCTAAGTGAATCCACGCCTTGAATCCACGCCTGCTAGGGAGAGCCCAGCTCTGAGAGGCACTGTGGTGACACCGCGGGTCATCGTGAACTGTTACCAATCTCTGTACGTAGAGGATGATGTGGCCCCAACAGGGTGGGATGTTAGTAAGACAAAGAAACAGGAGGTTTTGTTTGGGGTATGTATGTGTGTGCGCGCGTGTGTGTGCGCGCGTGTGTGCGCACGTGTGTGCACATGTGGTGCGTGTGTGTGCGCGTGTGTGCGTGTGTGTGCACATGTGGTGCGTGTGTGCGCGCGCATGTGCGTGTGTGTGTGCGTGCGTGTGCGTGTGTGCGCACGCATGTGTGAGTGTTGACATGGCTCATGCTCACGCAGTG
>NW_006431919.1:19472878-19484678 GCF_000325575.1 Pteropus alecto | reverse complement strand
GTGTCATCCACTCTTGGTGGAATCCTGGACAGAGGCTCTGATGGGTGACAATACTCAGAGTAGATTGCCAACCAGGGAAGCTCCTCAGAGCTTCAGCATCCAGAGTTTTTACTGGGGTTTCATTAGGACGGCATGATTGATTCAACTCCTGGCCCCATGGTTGACCTCAATCTCTTGCCCCCCTCCCCTCCCCAGAGGTCAGGCTGATATCACATGACTCAGAGGTCCAAGCCTCTAATCCCATGGTTGGTCTTTCTCGTGTGGCCGGCCTCTACCCTGAGTCATGTCCTTAACTTCAACTATCTGAGGGTCCACCATGAGTCGCCTTGTTAGCATATACGATCTGGTGTGGTCCGAGTGAACATCACTTGGGAACTGCCCCTGCTTACGGGTTAATCTCCAGGAGCCAGCAGGGGGCCAGACCCCTCTTTGGGGGGCACCGAATTCTTCACTACACAAGGTGACATTCCTTCCCCAGACGGAGAACTGACTGTGCCTTAGCTGGTGTCACCTTTTTGGCCAGTCCAGCCAAACACACCCAGTGAAACCAAGCTCGTTTCTCTGGGACCCACAGATCAGTCCACATGTTCTGTGCCTGGGGACAAAAAGGGGACCCCCCCACCTGTGTGTGGTCCGAGTGAACATCACTTGGGAACTGCCCCATGCTTACGGGTTAACCTCCAGGAGCCAGCACAGGGCCAGACCCCTCTTTGGGGGGCACCCCGAATTCTTCACTACACAAGATGACATTCCTTCCCCAGATGGAGAACTGACTGTGACTCAGCTGGTGTCACCTTTTGGCCAGTCCAGCCAGACACACCCAGTGAGACCAAGCTCGCTTCTCTGGGAACCACAGATCAGTCTACATGTTCTGTGCCTGGGGACAAAAAGGGGACCCTCCCACCTCAGCCCTCAGGAGCCCCCAGGCTGTACATGACTCCACCCGAGAGTGTCCACTCCCTGGAGGACTGGGGCAGTGAGGCCTCGTGTCTGCAGTGGGGCCTTTCTGTCTCTGTGGAGCAAGGCGGGGCATCAGGGGTCAAGGCCAAAGCAGAAAGGCCCCTTAAACATCCGAGGGCATCAGTATCACCCGTCCATTTTGTGATGGGTCAGCATCCAAGACTGCACAGACGGGGTAACCAACCAGGAACCCCACCGGGGGCTATTTGTGGCAAGGGGCAACGCGGTTCGGCGGGGGCTCCTCCTCCAGGGGGCACGTGCTTGGGGAGGGGACCCCCGGTCTGGGCTGGCTGGCTAGGGACCTGAGAGAAGGGGCCTGGCTTTCGCAAGGAGAACAGCTACGCGCATCTCAGAAACTGGTTCTTAATTCCTTTCATCTTTCTCTCGGCTTTTCGTAGTTTTGTTTCACACAGCAGGTCAGCTCCCAGCCCGAGCGGGGGCGGCCGGGGAGGCACGCATTTCCCCGCCATGCGCCCAGCATGTATTAACTTGCCGGGGCTGCCATTACAGACTGCCACAGACCGTGGGCCTTCGACGGCAGAAATTTATTTTCTCACACTCCTGGAGGCCGGAAGTCCGAATTCAAGGTGTGTCTCACGGCTGGGAGGGAAGGCTCTGCCCAGGCCCCTCTCCTGATTTCTGGAGGTCCCTGGCTCATGGCAGCACAACTCGTTTTCACATGAAGTCTTTCTGGAGGTCCCTGGCTCATGGCAGCACAACTCCAGTTTTCGCATGAAGTCATATGTGTGTGTGTGTGTGTGCGCGCGCGTGTGTGCGCGCATGCGCACCTGTGTCCAAATTTTCTCTCTTTTAGGAGGACACTAGTCATTGGATCAGGGCCCACCCTGATGGCCTCACCTTAGCTCTGACAGACCCAATGTCTAGACGAGGTCACATTCTGAGGGACTGGGGGTTCAGCACTCTAGCATAGAAATTTGGAAGGGGATACAATTGACCCCATGACATAGCAGCATCCAGCCTGCACCACATCCAGAGTCCTTCTACCCTGGGATCGCCTCTCCTCCAAGACGCTCGTGCCTCTTCAGAGCAGCTCTGCCCCCGCTCCCGGAGAAGCCAGCCTCCGCCGGATGCTGGGGCCGGGGCTCTTATCCAGGACATGGTTGCAGACAGTGTCTGTAAAAGCTGTTTTAGTAACTTCTCAGCAACCCCTTCCCCTCCCCCATCTCCCAGCCAGAAGTCTCATGTAATCAGGGGCCCCACCAGCTGCCAGCTGGGAGGGAAGGGAGTGTCTGGAATCATGTGAGCTGCTGGGAGTGGGGGGGTGCGCTTTCTGGGGGTGCACTGGCAGAGCAGGGAAACTGCCAGGTGGCCGGCCTGCATCTCAGTGGGGTCCTTGCTCTCAGCAATGTGGTCATTCTCCTCCTCGGTGGTCCTCTTTTCCTGGCCCTTTCTGCAGGTGATTTAGAAGGTTCCAGTGGATATATTCTGGGGGCGCATCCTATGGGTGGGACCTGCTCTTATTCCTTCTCAACGGGCAAAATAGATACGCAGCCAACCCTCGCTTCTGCAGACGACAGCTCGGAATGGCCAGGAATCGTACATCCGTTCACCACGCAGACTTGAAGAGCATTTAATTGTGTCCCTTTGATGCCCTACATTCATTTACCTCTGGACAAATTGTGGGCTTCTCCCTAAACTGAGGTAAACTAGACAACATTTTTTTCTACCAGAGGCAAACACACATACCTCGTGCCTTTGAGTCAGACTTTCTCGGATGCTCCCAAAAGGCTCTGAAGGTCTTGGGTCCTGAGGATTTGCTATGACAAGGGAGCAAGTCACACAGCGTGTCCCCCAATCTGACAGGGATAAAGCTACCCCGAGGTACAGGAATCAGGCTGAAAGACAATCTGTCAGAGAAAAAAAAAAACAACAACTGGCAGCTGCCAGTGCTGGGTCAAGGACAGCCTTGGGCCCACAGGGACCCGGCCCAGCAGCTGTTCTGCATCGGGGTTGGGGGGTGGGGCGGATGGACAGCGAGAGAGCAATGCCACGTAGGAACCTGGTGTTATTGCAATAACCGTCATAGCTGTTCCTCGTTGAGGGGTGACAGGCTGGGCGTTCTATATCCACCATCTCCTTTACTTGGCTCAAAATCTCTGCACGGTATATGTTACGACCGCCATCGCCGCACGGTGTATGTTATCACCTCCATCGTAGAGGTGAGGGAACAGAGGCTCCAGGAAGTTAAGTAACTTGCTTAAGGTCAAGGTCAAAGCTGCAGTTCACACTCAGTACTGGCCGATTCCCAGCCTGTGCTCGGTCTACGGTGTGTTCACAGCCTCCCACCTGGACTCTAGTTTAGAGCCGAGGCTGTGACCCTGAACTAGGCTCGGGGGTGAGACCCCTTTGGTTTCTCCCTTCTGCCCGTGCTCTGCTCTGCTCAGCTCCCCGAGAGCCCTGAGCTGCACCCCACACTGGGCCTTTGCTCATATGACTTCTCTGCTAGGGCTGTCCTTTCTGCTGAGTCCAGTTCTTTGTGGAATTCACCACGGCTGCGGTGGGTGGATTCGGCGAGGCCGTGGGCTGTGTGCAGCCCGGCGACAACTCAGAACGGGCCTTGTGTGGATGGGGCCGCCGCTGCCTCGACCATCGGCATGGCTCAGGGACGTGGAGCAGCTGCCTCATGCTGGCGGTCCCCCAGGATGGCACTGGCCCACATGTTCCTGGGGATCCAGGAACGGGACACGGGCAGAAGGTCCCGCCCCTCACTCCTCCGCACACCCGGGATGTAGCCTGACCCCTCGCTGCGGCCCACCCGGGATCTCGTCTCAAGCCACTCAGCCCCAAGGCCTCCTTGCTCGCCCTCAGACACACTCGGACACTTCCATCTGGGCTACGTGACTCGGAAAGCTTCCCGGGCAGCCCTCACACTCTGGTCTCCATTCAAGGGTCCGTGTTAGTTTGCTAGGGCTGCGTGACAAAGCTCCACAGGCCAAGCGCCTAAACGGGAATCTGCTGTATCACGATTCCAGAATCCGGATCAAGACCTGGGCAGGGGCGGTTCCGTCCGGGCCCCTCTCTTTGGCTTGTAGACGGCCGTCTTCCTGTCTTCTCCCTGTGTCCTCCCATGGTCATCCTCCCGTGCGTGTCTGTGTCCTAATCCCCTCTTCCACAAGGGTGCCAGTCTTATTCGACTGGGGCTCCCCCACGTCACCTCATTTTAACTTAATCACCTCTATAAAGACCCGATCTCCAAAAGATAGTCATGTTCTGAGCACTGGGGTTAAGACTTTATAAATGCGTGGGGACACAGTTCAACTCATAACCATCCCCTCCTCAGAAGGGACGTTCCCCCCCCCAACCCCTGATATCCCCCTTCTTGCCCGCTGCATGCCCCTTGGGGGCACTTGGTGGCACCTGACAGGCTCCTTGCTCTTTCCCCGCTGTGACCTTGAGATTCGAGGTCCCACAGGAGCCGGGACGATCCGTTGTTCTCTCTGCCATTGGCAGCGCCTGGGACAGCTCAGGCACACAGTAAGTGCTCGCTGTTTGTCGAAGGACTGGGCATTATAGTCATCAGGGTTAGTCTGATGGGACAGGCACACTGTGTGCAGAGAGTCAAAATGGGGACGTTCTGTACCTGAGAGGCAGCAGCAACAGTGTGGGGCAGTGGTCAGCGTTTCCACAGGGAGACAAGGGGGTAGGACAGAGCAGGGAGAGCCCCGGGCTAGGGGACGAGTGGGGACAGAGGCTCAATGGTGGGGACAGAGGCTCCATGGTGGAGCCAGCTGAGGCGTGTTACGCAGTGGGGGGCTGGGTCGGGGGCTGGCTGCTGGGGGGCCCAGCCTTGCCCCATCAGGCCATTGGAATGTGCCCAGGGAAGGGTGCCGGCCTGCTCGGGAGCCTTCTGCACCTTGTGCCTGTGGCTCAGGAGGGACAGGGGCTGCCCCAGCATGTCTGGGAACAGGATCTGAGGGTGGATACGAAATGCCAGCCACTTATCTCCACGGGGCCTGCTTGCAGCCAGCTCTTCCCTGCTCCATCCCAAATCCGCAGGGGGTAGGCCCTCACAGGGGGAGCGCCCCACACCCCCTGCCTGCACCCAGGGCCCCGGCCATCCTAGCAGGCCTCACGCAGCATGCTACGGCCTCTGCTCCAAGGGGCCATGCTTCCCAAACCTGCCTCCTAGTTGATTTCCCCCTAGCGACCCCCAACCTGCCCTAAAAACAGTGTGGGAGACCCTTTCTGCAGACCCTTTCAGAGTTGAGATGTCACACAACTCCCCAGCATGGCCCAGGCTAGGAGCCCTGAGCCTGCACTCCTTAATTAAGCAAGTTAATTATTACTTCCCAGCCTGAGAGCCTGATCAGCCGCTGTTGGGGAATGCCTCTGGCACTGCTCCAGATCCTCGCAGCCCTGGGGCGCCCCTGACCCCCCCCCCGTAGGACCCTCGTGGGGTTTTCTGAACAACTCAGAACCCCTACTCATCATTTAGCAGAGAAATGCAGCCACAGACTCGCAGGCACAATGAGCTCTAGTCTGGGCCCCAGGGCACAGGGAAGGTTCTGGAAATGTTTTCAGCAACAACATGCCTCATTTGCAGAAATAGCTCTTCTTGTTTGCTCTGCACCTACTGTGTGCAGGCTGAGATTTGCACGCTGGGTCCCTGAGGTGCTAATTAACAGCAAGGTCACTTGCTGACCTGGCTTTGATAGGTCACATGTCCCAGCCTCTGTGGAGTATGCTAAATGGTTGACTTTAGGTTACAGGCACATACCCCGGACATGGCACAGCTGGTTGGCTGGGCCTACGTCACGTGCTCACCCCAGCTCTAGGGTAGATCACCGTCCCCCCAGAGACTGGGAGAGGGATGATCCTTGGGGGAAAAGGGCGCTGGGAGGTGGGTAGGTGGAAACCACTAGGCTATTTGGAAATTAATGACAGTAAGATGGGGGTGTGGAACCTCAGGCTTGGCACCTGACAGGCAGCTGGAGCACATCTACCCAACCCCAGCTTCCCCCACACCCGAGCAGGTCACGTTTCCGCTTCGCACCCCAAAACTGCCACCTCTTCCAAACTTTCATTTTTCCCCACCACAGTTTTGCATTTGGCTGAAACTTGAACATTTCGGGGTTTTATGCAGAATAGAAAAATTAAAATCTAAAAAAAGCTTCTAATTGGACGCTGTCTCTCAACAAGCTCCATTTGTACCTGCCACCCGCACTGACCCTCACGTCAGCGCGTGGCAGCATGCTCGCTCCCTGGACAGGCGAGGGTGCCAGCAGGCCAGGTGGCAGGCCCCGGCAGCGGTGTGATTGCGACAGGGAGGCAGCTGTCACCTGAAGCCACATTAAGTCGGCAAAACCCACCCAAGCCTGGGCGAGCGGAACCCTTATGCTGGCCCTCGTAAGGGGAACTATGCAAGCAACAGACTCACTTCCCCAGGATCGTGGTTCTGACACATGGTGCAAACAGAACCTCGTCGTAGGTTCTCCTAAAGTTTAGCCGAGACTGCGTGTTATTTCTTCACCCAGTACCTGCTTATCCAGCACCTTCCACCTGCCAGGCACTGTTCTGAGCATGGGGAAAACAGCAGGCAGCAGATAAGCAAAGCCCCAGCTTCGTGCAGCTTCCATTCCAGTGGAGGACAGAGACGACCGATACGAAACACAATAATTAGGTAAAGTGTATGGCATCGCAGAAGGCTGTAAATGCCGTTAAAGCTCCATTAAGGTAAGAGGGGCACAGAGGTGGGGGCGGGGGGTGGTTGAAGGCCAAGCGCACTGGTCAGAGCGGGCCTCGTCGACAAGGCGACATGTGAGCAAAGACTTTAAGGGGGTGAGGAAAGGAGCCATCGGGCTGTCTGGGAGACAGGCTAGTGTCCAGCCGCGAGAACGGTCAGTGCAAAGGCCCTGTGGCTGAGTGTGCCTCGTTCAAGCAGCACGGAGAACGGCAGCAGGGGGAGCGGCTTGAGCACAGAGGAGAGAGGTCAAGAAGAGGCGTCCTGCCAGCCCTGGTAAGGACTCTGCTCCGTGACATGAGCCTTTGGAGGATTTTGAACAAAACAGGAAGTGGGAGGAGGGCCACGGGGCACCTGACGCTGTCTCTCTGGCTGCCCCGCCGAGGTTAGCAGTGGGACGACCATGGACGCCGGAAACGAGAACGCAGCGAGGCAGGGTGCAGACGACGGCGGCCTGGGGGGGGCGCTGCGCGGAGGAGGCGGGGTTCCGGGTGGTTCTGAGCGCGGGGGCGATGGGCTTTGCGGATGGATCCGGGAAGGAATGTGTGGGGACATCAAAGAGGTCCCCCAAGGGTCGGGCCTGAGCGCGGGAAACCAGAGTCGTGATTAACCAGATGGAGATGTGGCGGGCAGGGGGGCGGCATTGGGAATTCAGTTTTGGGGCTGGGAAGTTTCGATGTCTAGGTAGACATCCAAGCGAAGAAGCCAAAAAGGCTGTCACGTGTGCAAGTCTGCAGTTTAAAGGGAGATCTGGCCAAAGAGACACATTTAGGGGTCACTGATGAATTCACGGTATCAAGGCTCCCCGAGGGAGGGGGCGCAGTCAGAGGAAGAGCCCCAGGATGGAGCCCTGGGGCCCAGTTAGGAGGTGGGTGCTCCGTGGGGATCGTGGGGGTCGCCGAGAGACGAACCCGAGGGAGGGCGAGGCAGGAGATGCGCAGTCCCTGACACGGGGAAGTTTTCCCAGGGGACAGGAGCGAGCTGAGCGGCCGCTGCGGCTTCCTAGAGAGCCGGGTGCCAGCGGGCGGTCGGCCGTGGCTCAGGAAGTCGTGGGCATGGAGAGGTCGGGGGCGAGCCGAGGTCAGGGGCGTGGGGAGCTGCTCCCGCGTGGACAGACCTGCCTGCGTGGGCTCCCGAGGAGCAGGGCAGGACGGGCCGGGCCGGGGGACCGGCGCTGCGGAGAGGAGCTGGAAGTGGGTCCGGGACGCTTCTCAGGTGGCAGGAAAACCCGGCCGGCCTCCCCTGCCCATCTTCCCGCTGTGGAGCGAAAGGAGACAGGCGTGTTCCTGGTGCGAAGTCGTGCCTTCGAGTCTCACATGCCGGGGTTTTTTACCAACTTCAGGAATCCAGGCATCCCACAAGCTACCACCGGGCCACCCCCAGACAGATGTCCACGCTTTTCCACCCGTGACTCCTTTAGGCTGTTGCAGGGCCTGGCAACCTGTTCCTGCCCCCTCCCTCCCCCTCCCTAGCTGAATAATTTAGGCGCTATTCTAAGTTAAAACCAAATAAAGCCATTTAGAGTGACTAATTCCTTGTGAAACTCATGTTCCCCAAATGTCTTGCTGGGAGCCATTTATCCCCTGTAATTTCAGCTGTGTGGCTTCTGGAAGGGGCTCTCGGGCCAAGGCGACCTCTCTTCCAACAGCTGAGGAACAGGGTGGCCATACATGAGCATCTCCCTCGGCGTTCTCCTGGCCCAGGGCAGGGCTCCGGGAGGGACGTCGGGACCTGCTGTGTACAGGAGCAGGTGCGTGAGAGAGATCATCGCTCACGAGGCCATTCACGAGGTCACCTCAGGACGTCACAGTCGGAGGGAGGGTGCTGGGCTGGGCCGGGCCAGAGACCCCTTCCCAGAGAAGGTGTAGCATGAGCAGGTCCCGAGGACCAGGGGCTCCAGAAAGGTGACAAGGAGCTGCAGGTGCATGTGGACAAGGTCTGGAAGAACATGAAGGGCAGGGGTTAGGGGGCAGGGGGAGGGGAGCAGGGGGAGGAGGGCTTCCAGCTTCTCTGGAAGAGACCTTATCCCATCTGGGCTCCCAGCCCCTTGACTCTCCCTGACCCCAGCCCTGTCCTGACCAGCCTGGGAATGTCTGTGTTCAGACTGGCCTTCCCCGAGACTGGACACTGCTTGCCATGTGGGATTTTGGGAAAAAAGGCGTGCAGCAGAGGGAGCAGCCAGTGCAAAGGCTCTGAGGCCCAGCGTCCTTCTGCGTGTTCAAACGGCAAGGAGACCGGCAGCCGGAGAGCGGCAGGAGCTGGTCTGATCCATGTTATGCTCTGCATAGGCCTAGCACATAGTAGGAGCCTTAAGGGTGGCAGGCGAATGAAGGGGAAGAGGGAAGGATAGGGAGATACCTGTGGTGGGGTAGACAAGCCCTGTCCAGGCTTTATTATGACCATTATGCTCTGGACCCGAAATGTGGCGTCTGCGGTGGGCTCTGAGTGTCGAGGTGGCCACGAAGTCCACTCTTTGTCTCGCTGGGTCCCCTGCGAGGCTGCCAGGAGCTGGGCATCAGGACCTGGATGATAAACTCAGGCTGGTGGCACCCGCCTGCCTGGCACACAGGCACCCCTCACGCCCAGCGTGGGGGCCTCGGTTTCCTCCTCTGTGAGATGGGGAGGCTGGTCGGGACGTCGGAAGTGGAGACAGGAGGACGGGTCTCGGGAAACCTGGCTCTGGTACCCAGCCTTGCGACTGGGGGTGGCAGGCACCTCCTCGGAGACCCCAGGAAGTTCTGGGGTCACCCTAGGGAAGGCACGAGAGGCAGGGGCAGGGGCCCGGAAGCCCTGCAGTCCCCAGCAGTGGACACTCCTCGTTCCGTGGGAGGAGCAAGGGCTGCAGGTGGAGGCGGTGGATATACCCAGCAGATGCCCAGGTCCCAGGGGCCAACAAGGAAGGAAGCCTTGGCTCCCGAGGGGCCACCTCAGTCGGCGAACGTGCATTGAGCACCTAATGTGAGCTAGGCACACTCCCACAGGCCTGTTCATTACTCCTCACCACGACCTTGGAGGCGGGCAATCCAGTTCCATCTTAAAAATGGAAAACGGGCTCAAAGAGGTTGTGTGCCTCGCCAAAGGTCACACGGCGCGTGAGTGACCGAGTTCGTATTCAAGGTTTATCTGGCTCCTTCTGAGTCGTGGTCTTGGGGAACGAAAGTTTTGAGGTTGGAGAAGGCACCCAGTCATCACCTCGAAGGGACGATGCTTTCAGTCCCGGAGTTCAGAGGGACCTCTGTCACTCTCCCCACTGCCAGATTTCCCAGGATGAATCGGAGGTGCTAAACTCATGGTGTTTAAAGCAACTTTTCAAGCATCCCAATAAAAGCCCTGATTTAAAGCCCACGCATCGTTTTTAACGCCTTACAAGTGATAAGAATCAGTCCTGCAAATTCACCTCCAGAGAGGCCGTGTTCGAGAGAGAACAGCCGTGAGATGAGACGCTGCTTTAAAAGACAGAGCGATGGATTAAGACCCACAGCGTAAATTTAGTGTGACTCGCCGGGAAAAGTTGGGGGGCAGTAAATCCAAAGTGACAATCTGTGTACGATGTACCAATATTTGTCACTTTTATTAGTCTTTGTTCAGTAGTCGTAGATGGGTCGTTATTAAAAAACGAGGCTCAATAAAGCTTAGAAATGAAAGCTCCTTGTGCTGAGGATACAGACTGAACCTTAACTCGGAGCCTCTGTGTCGGATCACGGAGCATTACGTAATGGAAGTTTCTTCCTGTCAAGTTCAGAAACGTTTCAAACGCAGATAACGTGGGCGGATCCTGGACCATGCCCAGGAAGACAGGGAAAGGTAGCTGTCCCCAGCTCCAGAGTGGCAGGGCCACCCCCATCTGCTGGGCACTCTTGTCAATAACAGTGAGAAGGACTGGAAGGCCCGACATTTCTCCCTGTCACTTATTCAAGGGGCTTCTGAGAGCAAAGCTGGCTGACACCCAGAGCCTGCTGGCTCTTCTTTGCCTCGAGAGGTGGCAGGTTCCTGTCTCGAGCAGAGTAAATTGCCCAAGGGGACACCCCGAGTTGGTGGAGGAGTGCGGATTTGAACCCAGGCAGTCTGGCTTCGGAGTTCTGTGTCTGGTCAGTGGTTCCTGCTGCCTCTCAAGAGTGAGAAGACTCACCTGGTCATCCTGGTACCAGGTCCACCCGACAGCCCTGCCTTCCCCAAGGCTGCCAGTTGCCATCTTGCCTTAGCTGGTTCTCATGAGTCTTCTGTTCTCTGACCAGCTCCTTGGGCAGAACGTAACATCCACAGATGGCTGAGACCAACCTGTATGTACACGTGCTCTGGACTGTGAGTTCACCAAGAGTGGGGGCCATGTCTGAGTCCCACTGGGGTCCCTGTGCCCCGCATAGTGGCCTCAAAGGGGATAAACCAGAAATGTCTGTTGGGTGGGTGGATAGATGGATGGATAATTGAACAAATAAAGTCAAAAATAGATATCTGCCTTCTCGTGCCTCCCAGAAAATCTCCCAGAATCACAAAATATATTCCCAATGATGGAGACATAGTAAGGCGGTGAAGGTTAGGCGGAGGCAGACTTGAAAAACAGGTGGGATTTGTTTGGGGGTGGTCTGTCCCCTATGAGTCAAAGCTCCCATTTCACCCCAAATGCTGGCTTCGCTCGGATGAAGCATTAAGAGAGGCATTAAGAGAGAAGCATTAAAGTGTGGGTGATCTCCAGACTTCACCCCCGCCCAGTCACTTTAAAGATGTATTTAGCACTTGGTGAAATCTCAAGCATGATTGGGAAGCGGATTATTTTGGGGAGAGACAAGCCCCTTAGTCCCAGCCCCGGCCCCCTAATCACCTGCAAGTTCACCCCTCAGGCCCTGTCCTCCCAGGGAACTCACTCCCGCTAAGAATATGAACTTGATTGAGCATATTTCTGTTCCCCCCAAATTCCAGCTTCGGTTAGTTCTGGCAAGAAAGGGTCTTTGTCGAGGTATTTTTAAAGGACTCTAGAAATGTTCCACCGAGTTTTCCTCATGGAGCCCAGACCCAGACCTGCTTATCCGATGTCATTAGGACCCTGCAGAGGTCCTAGGCAGAGGTCATTAGGACCCTGCCTTCGGAGGCGGGAGGGGAGGGGAGATGGAATTGGAGGTCTAGTCAAAGAATCATTCTGTC
>NW_006431919.1:19448900-19472837 GCF_000325575.1 Pteropus alecto | reverse complement strand
CTCCACTATAGATCGGCACATGGCTGGTATGCGGACTGTCAGCCAGGGGCTCCCCATGGCCCACACCCCCCATGCACCATTCACACTTCTGTATGGTTTCCACCCATAATCTCCTTGGGCTTGGCCATGTGACCTGCTTTGGCCAATGGGACATTAGCAAGGTTGACACAAGCAGAGTCTTAAAAAGGCAGATGCAGATTAGGGCTTGTGCTCTCGGAAGATTCTCTCTTGGAAGCTGACCCAACCGGTGACTGTGGCTGTGTGAGGAATCCCAGCCGAGCCCGGCCCAGGTAACAGAATATGTACATGGTTACTGTTTTAAGCCACCAGGTTGTGGGGCGGTGTGTTTTATATTGCGTAGTGGATTAAAATATGTCCATAAGTTTTCTGACACTCCCTTCAAATAAAACAAAAAGAGGCTAATTCTCCTCCGCTTACGCGTGGGCTGGACTTGGTGACTCACAAAGAACGTAAGGCAGAAGCAATCGTGTGTGACTTCTGAGACTAGGTCATAAAAGGCACTGCGGCTTCTGTCTCCGCCTCTCTGCCTCCCTCTCCCACAGCTCACGTCGGGGAACACCAGCTGCCATGTGGTCAGGACACTCGTGCAGCTCTGCGGAGCGGTCCGCGTGTAAGGAGCTGAGGCCTCCCGCCAACAGCCAGGCGAATGAGCCACCTTGGAGGCAGGGCCTCTTGTCCCTGTCAAGCCTTCGGAAGACAGCAAACCCCCCCAACATCCTGACGGCAACCTCATGAGAAACCCTCAGCCAAAGCCACCCAGCTACGCCATTCCCAGACCCTGGCTCTCAGGAACTCTGTGAGATAGTGTTTATTATATTAAGCCAGAGAGTGTGGGGGTCATTTGCTCTGCAGCAGCGGATAACTGACACACGCGGCGACAGACTCTGAAGGAGCACGTGTGCTCTGGTGCCACGCCACAGGTTGTCAACATGCTGGAATGTGACGTGGTAAATGTCATATTTACCGTATACTAGGCAGACGTGGCCTCTGCTCTAAGCTCCCTGAGTATCTGCCTGCTAACCTGGCACCCCAGTAATTCCTCCGGAACCCTCAAACCCTCTCTTGATCCCTCAGGTATAAGAGGGTCATCCGTGGCCTGGCAGGGACCCTGGACCCTGCTCTGGTACACAGCCATGTCCACCCAGAGGGACAAAAGTCTGAGTCATGGTGATGGGAACTATTTTGATCCTCCCCTCCCCCACTCACTCTGGGGGTTGGCAGAGTCCTCAGAGTGGCCTCATGGTTGTCTCCTAAGAGAATGTGGCCTCTCCCTCCCACCCCTGCCCCCTCAGAGGGGTCAGCAGGCAGGGTGATTTGGGAGAGGGCATTTTCCCAGAACGTCTCTCTAAGGAACTCATGTGCATTGAACTAGAGGGCTGCCTGACTCCCACCTTTTCGGAGCCCCCCACCCTGCCTAACTGCAAGCAGAAAACATCTTGCAGACAAACGCATGTACATCCGTCTGCTTGCCATCCCTCCCTCTGATGCATTTTCTCGTTGGTGGAGGGATACGCCCGGGCTCACAGATCTGCCTGTAAGATTTGCGCCTCCCCCCGCACCCCGCCGCCCCCCACAAAAAAAATCTGGCCTTTTCAGACATTGCCGGTGGACATACCAAATGGCACAGCTCTCCCATGGAGGGAGATGCGACCGAAGCTAACAGAACCTGGTGCATTTTCCCCTGACTCGGCAATCTCGCTCCAGGAGTCAAGCCTGAAGACCCACCTCCAACGACACGACACAGAGACGCTGGGCAGTGTCCCAGCGGTACCCGTGATAAATGCTCACC
The DNA here is from genome assembly GCF_000325575.1 of Pteropus alecto. Lineage (NCBI taxonomy): Eukaryota > Metazoa > Chordata > Mammalia > Chiroptera > Pteropodidae > Pteropus > Pteropus alecto. The sequence continues at coordinate 19,471,027 of NW_006431919.1, read as the reverse complement.
CACCGGAGGCCAACGAAACAGTGCATAATGCAGTCATTTTTAAAAAATGAAAATCTCTGTGTACTAATACAGGGCGATTTCCAGGACGTAGGATTAAGTGAAAAAAGCAAGGCATGAAAAAGTATCCACCGTGGGATTATTTTCTGTGTAAGTAAGAATGGAAAATAACTACACATATATAAACACACACACACATATATATTGGCAGATTTTTGCAAACAGAAACACTGGAGGATAACCTCAAAATTAATGAAATTGGTCACTCCCAGGGGGTGTGGGTGGACGGGGTACTTCTCTGACTATCCCTTTTTTTGTACAGTTTTATTAAAAATTAACAAAACAAAGTTGGGAGGAAAAGCTGGAAAATGATTAAGAACATAAAGAAATGAACATACTATATATCGAACTGATAACATAACCATATAGAACAGATGTTTTAAAGTAGTTAATCCAAGTGTTTTTTTTTTTTAATCCCCTTAAACTTCTTCGATTGGGTAAGACTAGACCATCTTAAGTATTTAATAAACACTTTTAGGAGTGAATGAATGAATGGATGGATGACTCAAAGACAAGAGCAGGAAGCCAAGAGTCCTGCTCCACCATCAGCCCAGATGTCCCTGCTCTGGTCACGATTTATAGGCAGAAACTAGGCATCTTAACAGAAATGTACTGTCTCCCAGTTCCGGAGGCCAGAAGTCTGAGATCGAGGTGTCAGCCGGGTTGGTTCCTCCTGAGGCCTCTCTTCCTGGCTTGTGGGTGGCCTTCTTCCCACGCCCTCACTTCATCTTCCCTCTGTGCCCAAATTTCCCCTTCTTATAAGGACACCAGTCACGTTGGATTAGGGCCCACCCTAACGGCCTCATTTCAATTTGGTCATCTGCAAAGACCCTATTGTCAAATGAGGTCACAGTCACAGGTACTGGGGATGAGGGCTTCGACCGCTTTTGGAGGGGTGCAATTTAACGTGTAGCACTTGCATATGACCCTGACTCAGACAAGGGCATTGCTGGTCACCAGAAGACGGTTGGAAAATTAATTATTAATACATATAGGGCATTAATAACAGTGTCGGGGACATAGTGAGTATGTGACTGTGATTTTTATTACTATTATATACTGAGGCATGGCCTCCACCCCCATGAATAAATACCCTCGTGCTCAACCCTGAGCTGATACCATACCCCCAATCATGGCTGCGTGCCAGGTCACCAGGCCCGCGGCCCAACGTGACAGGTCTGGTTCTGTCTCTTCCAACTTGGAAGCAGCCCGAACTACTTAAAAAAAATGCGGAGCCAAGGAAGAAAACTCCTCATGTCACAAAGACAAAGATGATCTCCGTTTGAGAATGCCAGCGGCCTCCAGCTGTGTTGTAGATGTGACCGTAAAAGTTTCGACCCTCCAGAGCCCCCTCGTAGTATCTACAACTGTACACGGGATGTCACGTCAGGAAATGCCCGAGGAGCGGGCGCGCGTGCTGAGCTGGCAGATGCCAGAGTCTTCACGGGCTGGAGCAGAAGACACCGCCCGCTGCTCTGAGATGTGCCCAGGACGTCCTAGGAGGACGGACAGAAAGGAAAGGTCTCCGTTTAGCACTGGCAGCGCACAGACCCATGGCCACTTTCGAGGGAAATGCGGGCCAGTGTCTGTCCGGGGCCACCCCGAAGGTGAGCCTCGTGGCTCTACAGTTCGTCCGGGGTTTGAGAAACTCGACTGCCCTCCTCTTTATCGAACAGAAAGCAGTCGTTTCAAAGGGGCGGGTGAAACGGCAGGCAGCCCCGTGCGTGGTAGGCGGGGCTGCAGCTCTCAGCAGAATTCAAGGCACAGAGGTCCCCGCATGCAGCCGCAGGAAACGAGGCACGTGTGCATGAACGGACAAGCCCGGGAACAAAAGACAAAGCACGCGCGTCCGGCTCGTGGCCTTGGCGATGCTTGACATTTCTGGGAAACGAATTTAGCGCACGAACCAACAATTGAAACCCTTGTGCCAAGCAGCCGATGCGGGTGGAGAACAAGGCGAGGAGGAAGCACGTCCTGAAATAGTCACATCGCTGGTCCGCGCCAGCGGAGAGAGGGCGGCGCGTTGTCGTTGTCAAGGGCGTTTTAGTGACGCGGAGAGGAGGCAGAGCCGGAGCTGGGCTGTCGAGGGAAAGGGGGCGTGTCCAGGCGGCGGGGGGCGGGGCTCCGGCTCTGTTTCACTCAGATCGTTGCTGGTCTGCAGACTCCCTGCAAACGGTCCAAATCCAACTTCTGGTCTCCCGCGGGCCTGGCCACTGACCATCCCGTGCCCGCGTCGTCCCCAAGCCTGTCCCGCAGACCCCTCCTCCTCGACATGTCCAACATGGACCTATTCCCTCACTGAACCCCCTCAAAACGCAGTCCTCCCACCACTCCCCATCTGGGGGGGAGGGGTTCCCGCCTTCCCTGAGCCCCCATCCCGCCTGCGCCCCGTGTGTCTTCACTAGAAGCGGCGGCGTGTTGTGAGGATGGGCATGGCCGCGGGAGACAGACCGCCAGGGTTCTGGGTTCCTCTCTCTGAGCCTCTTCCATAAAATGGGGGGGACAGCAGTCCCCGCTTCCTAGGCGGTGGGAGAATTCAACGACTTAAAACGCGTAACGTCTTAGGGCTCTGCCTGGTCCACAGGAAATACTCAGAAAACGTCAACTGTCGTTGCCATCATCAATACTAGGGCGTCATCGCTCTCAGACATGCCCTGTTCCTGTCCCCACCGTCCCCTCCTGCAGAACCGCTCAGACCACCTCCCTGCTTCATTCCCCCCACCCCCACCCCCAGCCGCCTTCCGCTGCCGGCAGCCAGAGCGATGGTCAGCCAGGTGGGATCCGCTCCAGGTTGGGGCTGTCCCTACTCCCTCCTCCATCTCAGAGATGCGAGGGACAGCTCCTCCCCTCCCCGAGGACCACTCCAGTCCTTCCTGGCCCCAGACACTGTTCCCTCGGAGAGTGTAGTGTTGACTAAGCATTCCCCCAAATTCACGTCCGTCCGGAATCTCAGACGGTGACTTCATGTGGGAATAGGGTCTTCGCAGGTGTCGTCAAGCGGAGTCAGGTTCACCCAGGGACTGGTGTCTTTACAGGAAGAGGAGATGACAAGAACGTGGCCACGTGACGACAGAGGCAGCGATCGGAGCCGTGCAGACACCGGCCGAGGACACCAGGATGGCTGGTCACCGCCAGAGGCTAGGAAAGGCAGGGAAGGTTCTCCCCTGGAGCCTGCAGAGGGAGCCTGGCCTTGCCGGCACCTTGACTGTGGACTTCCGGTCTCCAGACCGGCGAGAGAATAAACTCCTGTTGTTTTAAGGCACCGGGTTCGGTCCGTGGTAATCTGTCCGGGTAGCCCCAGGAAACCAACACAGAGCTCAGCGGGCACCTCCGAGAGCCCCTGTGTCCCTCATTAAATACCATTTACAGCAAACAACACAGGAGTCAGACCACGTCCCTGCTGACTGACTAGCGGCCATAACGTGACATTTTGTAGATGTTTAATTAAACTTGTATCGATTACGATTTTTTTTTTCATATTTCACAGCCAGAAATTACTTTTCTCAGGTTTCAAATGATTTTTCTCCCTTTGAGAAGCCTATAGCCCAAGGCCCCTGTGCCTACAAGGCTAGGTAAATGGAATTCCCCACCCTTCCTCCCCTCTCTCAAAGACACCCCTAAAGAGGTAGACAGGGTAAAGGAGGTCAAATATAGGGGGGTTGAGGGAGGGTGAAGGGGATCAAATATATGGTAGCTGAAGGAAACTGGACTCTGGGTGGTAATCACACAATAGAATATATAAATGTCAAATTATTATGTATACCCAAAAATCATATAATTGTATTAACTAATGTTACCCCAATAAACTTAAAAAAAAAAAAGACACCCCTAGGGACAATCCCAGGAGGCCACACAGTCTCCTTGCTCAGAGGAAAGCTGCCTCCACTCCCACCAAGCCAGGGCCAGAGTTACAAGCCTCTCTTGTTTGGGGAATGGAGGGGGCAGGTGTCCACCCTCTCTCCACTCCATGGGGCCTGGGCTGTGGTCAGGTGGCCCGAATGTGGCCATTCAGACCCCTGCAGGGCCTGGTAGCACGGGGCTGCAGGTCAGCAGAGTCCCTCTCTAGCACTCCTGGCCTCCTCCAAGCCTCTGGACTATCTCAGAGATTATGATGTTGGAGAACCAAGGTCAATGTCTGACCTTGGGAACAGGCCCTTGCTCCTGCCCTGCCTTCTCCTCGCCGATCCCTACCCCTGCCCGTCTCTGCAGCTCTCCCATGAGCCTGGGCTTATGCCTGTCCACCACCCAGAGGACCCCTTCTGCCTGTCGCACAACTCCGTGCAGACTGCATTCACGAGACTGCCCTTTGAGAGACGGTGACCTTGGACTCGATGCCCAGGGTTCATGTGGCACTCATGGCACCTCTAGAAACATCCCTCCCTGAGCCTCAGCTGCCTCACGTGACCAACAGGAAGCAGTTCCGCCAGCCAAGCAGAGAGATGCTTGTTTCGCTGGTCACCGGGCGGCCAGGCTGTGCCACGGAACGGACTGTAACATGAGCGCAGCCGAGGTGAAGTCAGCTCGGTGTCACCGGGAAGAGAATAGTGGGTGGTTCGAGGCCACTGAAAACACAACCCACACAGGCCGAGGCAGTGCAGCATCTGCTTACAGCCAGATCGTGGGGTGGGATGGGGAGCGGGGGTCAGGGAGAGGAGGGGAGAAGAGGAGAGAGGGGATCCAGCCCCCGCTCAGCGCATCCCACTCCTGTGGCCATCAGATCCTGCTGCAGAGGAAGGACCCTGACCCCTCCCCTGTGGCGTCTGAAATACAGGAAGCTGGGGACAAGACCGAGGGCCACTGATCACTGTGTGAAGCAGAATAAGGAAGGACGGCTGGGTCTGAAACCGGGGCAGATAGTCCAGCACGAGGGATGAGCCCAGCACGGGCTGCACGGGCTCCTCGTCCCAGGCCGGGGCCCACGCTTATGTGGCCGAGCAGGGGCCAAGTGACTGCCTGCCCTGCTCACTCGATAAGTAGCACCTGGAGTCCCCACTATTTGACTCCAAGCTCTCTCCCCTTCCTCCCTCCTGCGTCCATAACTCTACTGGCCATTATTTTATAGCCTGTGCATCCTGGACCTGCTCCGTCCACTCGTGCAGTGATGGGGTGTGGTGTCCTGGCAGGGTGGGACTTTCACACCCCTGGAGGTCGAGTCCCTCGACAGGGGCCACCTGGGTGGCCTTGCCACGTCTGGCTGCTCTTCCCTCCCTGTGAACTGCTCCATCTCTGCACCCTTTCACCCTTATTCTTTGTGCATCAAATCTGCCTTCCCAGGAGCCTTCCCCGCCACCCCCAACCCTTCTCCCAGGGCACAGAGCCCAGGGGACCTGTCTGTCCGAAAGCGAGTGCCCACCATGAAGCTGGATGCCGGGCAGGTGCCCGTGAGTCCCCGCAGAGGGACTGAACGAGGCGAGTCTCCCAGGCTGAGGCCCGAGGGGAACCACACCAAGGGGCCCAGTTTGCTTTCTTCACTGCAGACCTGGAGACATTGCTGGTGATCTATGACCTCTCCCGGGGGGAAGACCCAGAACCCCAGCTCCGACCTGTCTCAGGATGCTTAACCCTTTAGTCTTTCAGAATATCAACCTGCAAAGTAGGACCACCCCATCCCCATCGCATCCATGAACCAAGGCCGTGGGCGGTGGAATCACTCCTCACGCATTGTTTGGGCCACACGGCTCCTACCATTTTATTGACTGGGTTGTTCATTTAAAAATGGAGACAAGTGACAGCTAGACACCCAGTCTCTAAGACTCCATCCGTCGCGAAGCTCCAAGATCTTGATGTCTACTCTGTATGACTTTTTACCTTCTCCCTTTTAACTAAGAGTTAGCTCAGAGGTAATTGCTTGAATCACATGGATGAAAATCAATATAGAGTAAATTAAATGTAAAGCGAAATTCATCCTGAATGTGTTCCTTGCCGCCTTTGAGTAATGGGATGACAGAGCAACCATTTTACCTCCCAGGCTTAGAGTTTTTGTTGTGGGACATCTCGAAAGGAGACGTAATCATAGGGCCCATTTATCAAAAAAGATTAAGGGGATTGGGCAATGGGAATTGGTTTGCGACAGTTCTGGAAATTACATCGGCGCAATTCTTAGGTCTGCATTTCTCACGCTTGTTTCCAGAAGGTTTCTCAAATTCCAAAGTTCTCCCTCCTCCCTTCCAGCTCCACAAATAATAGCCGAACATGAGGTTGACCGAGAGGGGCTGTGGAAGCAGGGTGCTGAAGAGAGTCGCTGCCCCCCATCCCAGGACAGAAGCAGACGCTGGAGGGAGAAAGACTTGTTTTTCTCAAATTGTGTTGCCAAGGATACAGCATCCAGATCTCTGGATCTGAATGAAAGAGCCTGGTTTCCGGGGTTTTTTGTGCATTTCATAATTTAGAATGTGTTTGGTTTTCATTTGCAACCTGGCCTTCCAGCCCATCCTCCCCACAGCTCTGTGTAGCTCACCCGTAATGATCATGAATAAATCAAGCCTTTGCTCCAGCTGCTACACGGGGAGGAATCTGGGGTGTTGGGAGGATTAGAGGATGCTCCGGGTTGGGGGTTCTCAAGACTCGCCCTGAAACTGTTACCCAGGAGACTTTTACAAAATGCACACTCCTGGTCCCCACTCACAGGGTGAGACCCAGGTGGGTTTTTCAGAAGTTCGCAGGGTGGTTCTGGGGTACCCCTTGCCCAAGAACCTGCTCGAGTCCAGCACCCTCACTTCTCATGAGGCAACCGAGGTCCAAGGCGGGCAGGAAGGTCTCCAGAAACACATGGTCATGAGCAGCAGCCCCGGGACTAACACACCTGGCGGGGGGCCCGTTCTCGGCTCCGCCTCCGGCCAGCCACGTGACTCTGAGTCCACGGTCAACTTCCCCAGCTGTGAAATGGGGACACTACCGCTCATCCTCTTGCCGGGTGGGGGCGAGGATCACAGGAGATCACGCACATCCACACCTGCATGGAGCAGGACCTCACCGGTGTCCGGCGTGATTCTCTTCGGCATGCGTCCTTGCTCATCGGGCATCGTAATGAAGGAAACGGGGCCCCGGAGGTCCCGCTCCCGCAGTCTCCAGGGCCTTCCTGCCTCAGTGGCTACTCCGGACGTTTCCAAGGACAGCCGTTTCCTTACCCGCCTGACCCTGTCTGCCCTCCAGGGAGCGGTGAGCCATGCAGGACGCCTGGAGGGCCCTGCCCTGCCAGCTGCTCCCCCAGGACTGCCAGATGTGCCTGAGCTTGAGAGCTGGACGCCCAGGCCACTCGGCCTGCTGGTCTCCGAGCCGGAGACGTGCACGCAGCTTCCCCTTCTCGGCCGTACATGTCATTTTCACACCCACAGCCTTTTCTGTCAAAGAAGTCCTTTCCCTCCCCTGTGGCTCTGCTTTGAACCGTGGGCTTGGGGGTCCCCATTTTTCTGATGGGCATTTCTAATAAAATTCTAATAAGGCCTTAGCATCCACTTCTAAGGGGGGTGCAGAGTAAGTCCTATCTGCTTTTGAGGGGACCTGTAGGGATGAGGCTCCAATAGTCACTCTCCTGGGGAGTGAAGACTAAAGATAGGGGAGGGAAGGCCTTGGCCCGAGGCCCACGAATCTGGCAATATGCCAGCAACCAGGCCCCTGGGGTTTGGGGTGCTGAGAAGGAAGAGTTTGCATAGCTGGAGCATTTTCATGGCAACTACCAGCATCCCAGCTCAAATCCGCCAAAGTAAAAACGGAAAGTCTAGCAGAGTAACTGAAACGTCTAGGGAGGTCTCCCACCCCACAGAGGTCCCGGGCTCGAGCCTGCCCTGGGGGTCAGCTCTCCTCCCCAGCGGGCATCCTCAGCGAGGCTCACCCCTCCAGCAGCAAGACCCAGTTCTCTCTCAGCACCTCCGAAGATAAGCCCACGTGGCTCCGCTTAGTTTCTGATGAGGCCGGCTTAGGCCAATCACTTCGGCCAAGGGAATCAAGTGTTCTGATTGGCCTGTCCTGGATCACGTGTCCACCCTTGGGCCGGGGGGCGGGGTTAACCAGCGCAATCCACAAGGGCCGAGAGTGGAGGGCGCTTCCCCACGGAAAAACCTGGGTGCTGCTACTGAGGGGTGACAGCCAGGAGCAGCACTATCCGCCCTGCTGGGTGAGCCTCACCCTCTGGAAGCTGAGCAGGAGGGAGCCCAAGGCCATGGGTGCCCGTTCTATGGAGTCAAGGCTCAGACAGAGACAGGACCCGAGACATCCCCGCACATTCCAGAACCTTCCAGAACCTCATCCACCTTATCTCTCAGGTCGGCAGGAAAACAGAGGACTTGAGCAAGGTCGGGGTGAGGGAGACTGTGACAGAGACGGGCTTTGTCCTGAGGAAACAGGAGGCAGATGTCCCAGATCAGCTTTAAGAAGGAAAAGAGGCCAAGAGCCAGGGCTGGGAGAGGAAGGGTGTGTGGTGGGGGTGGGGCCCACCAAGATCTTGAGCCGAGAAGCCCCAAGGCGGACAGTTTGCACACAAATGTCGACTGAGCAGAAGACCCTATGAAATGATGAATAAGGAACGGAAGTGTAGCCAGCCTGGTTAATCCTGATAATGGTCCACCCCTGTGGCCCCTCTGCCTCTCAGAATCTACAGCCACCCCACACGAATGACCCTTCGATGCCTTTCACAGCTGGGCCCCAGCGTTCCCCGATTCGGGACAACAGGGCATTCGGATATTTTTTAATGGCAGAATCTGGAAGCTAATTAAGTCATTACTCTTCAAAGATTTAATTTGCTTTGATGGGCCAATCTATAATCATATTTCCAAACAGCTTCTATTTAATTACTGCACAAAATGAATAAGGTCCTTGAGCAATTTGTGTCTGATAAACTCACCTCCTGTTTTAGTTCCTGAGACGTGGGCAGGGGGAGACAGATGGATGGGGTGGGGTGGCGAGGAGACAGATGAACGGGGTGGGATGGGGGCTGGTACCTCACGTGACAGTTGTCACCCAGGAGAAGTGTTGCACAGATCATGTCACTGGTCACTGAAACCACAGCAGGAAGGACTTGGTGGGAAAGGTGAGGCCCTGCTTCCCTCTGGAATTGGATCAACCGATGCTCCAAAGTGGGTCTTACTGCCAGGACAGAAGCCCTGGGACAGCAGGTGTTCTACCTGTCTTGCATCCGGAAGACCTGACTGACAGCCTGAGTGAGGCCGATGTGGGGGAAAGCGAGCTGTCAGTTTACGCTGTGGCCTTCTGCCACCTGATCACCTAGCAAGTCCCTCTAGCAGCCACCGGGGCGAATGTGGAATTGCCCGTTCTCCCCTCTTCTGGGGGTGGCACCCTCATTTTGTTTTGAGGGGCCACCTCGCCCCCCGACTCTGTCTTGATGGGCGTGATGGGTTGAATTGTGTCTCCCCCTCCCCAAAACCACATGCCCAGCTCGCGATCCCCAGTACTTCAGTGAGTGACCTTCCTTAGAAATAGCGTCACTGCAGATGTCATTCGTTAAAATGAGATCATGACGGGGTAGTCTGGGCCCTAATCCAATGGGAGTAGTATCCGTATAAAAAGGGGAAATTCAGACACAGGTGTGCATGTGCGCGCGCGCGCGCGCGCGCGCACACACACACACACACACACACACACACAATGCCACGTAAAGACAGGAGCGATGTTGCCACAAGCTAAGAGACTATCAGGAGCCAGGAGAGACGCCTGTAACAGACCCCTCCCTAATGCCTGCAGAGGGAGCATGGCCCCAATGACACCTTCATCTAGGACTTCTGGCCTCCAGAACTGTGAGACAATACATTTCCGATATTCAAGCCACTCAGTCTGTGGTATTTTCAATGGCAGCCCTGGCAAACCAATATGGTAGGGGTGTCTATCGCCCTCACCTGCTCTGGCCAGGAGGCTGATCCGATGGCCCGTCCTAGAAATTGGAGCCCCACGGCTGTCAGTGAGCCCTGCCATACTCCCCCAGCTGGGCGATTTTCTTGTGAGAACTTCCCTCCTGTCTCCCCTTCAATTCCGTGAGCCACCCCAGACCCCTCTAATAAGGAAGAGGGAAGGGGTCACTGTATCAGAATTAATTTTTTCTGTTGCTGGTAATCGAATGTTCCTGACTGATGTCAGAGCTGCCCCTCATAAGGCGGGTCTCCAGGTTGGGGGGTGGGGGTGCAACCTCCCCGCACATCGGGGTCACTCGGTGTGGAATTGTCCTCCCCCTTACCCCGACCACAGCTCACTCAGCAAATCTAGGTCATGAGTTTGGCATGGGGACGCTGCAGTGAATAGGCAGCAGGAACAGAGACAATTAAGCAATCTCTGAACAGCAGGGCGGGTGTTATGACAGGATGTATGAGGTTGCGCAGATGAGGGGTCCCGAGCTCAGTGGGGCGGGGCGGGTGGTCGTTGAGGAGGAGGGAACAGGGCCGGCAAGGCAGAAAGAGGATGAAGCTAAGGTGACCAGCTGTCCGGGTTTGCCCGGGCCAGTCCTGGGTAGCCCCATAGTGCCAGGTAACCGGGACAGTGGCACCCAGGGGACTTGTTTGTGGTTGGACTGGAGAACGTAGGGCACAGGGTGGAGAGACACTGAGGAACAGGTGGTCAGGGGTCTTGCCGCCCACGGGAGAAGGTGAGGATCTCGGAGCTACAGGGAGAGGAGAGCTTGGGAGAGTCCATGAAGGAGTGGGGCGTGGTGAGACCTGCAGCTTTCCCGAGGATGTCTGTGCCTGCCGTGGAGGATGGAGTGTGGGGGCAGAAGGCAGCAGGAGGCCACGCAGGGTCCCACACAGGGACCTTGAGGGTGACGTCCTGGTGGAGAGGGCAGTAATTCCGAGCCTTTGTGGGCAGAGCGTGGTGGTGACAGGCCCATTCTCAGACCCTGATGAGAGCCACGGACCCTCTCCTGAAGAGATGCAGGCGGCTACACGCACACATGTGCCCCTTCTCACGCGCACACACGCTGTTGCAGGCTGTCTCGGGGTCTGCAGACCCCTGAGCTCCACCACACATCCCCTCCCCGATTCTGCCTCCCACCCCGGGGGCCACAGAGACCGGACCCTCCCTCTCTCCTCCCAGGCCCAGCATGGCAGCCCTGACCAGGCTCGACCATCAGACTGACTCTCGAGTTTCCACAACAAGGCCTCAGGGTGATGAACGATCCCTTATCTGGGGCAGCATAGTGACTAGCTCTTTCCCAGGGCCATTGTGGTCATTTTAAATCCAACGGTTTGGCTGGATCCACTTTATAGGGGTGCCGCCCTCGCATCGTGGACCACGGTCCCATCCCCGACATCTCTTCACCATGCAGAGCTGGGCCCACGCATTGTGGACCACGGTGCCATCCCCAGCACCTCTTCACCATGCGCAGAGCTGGGCTCTTGCCTTGACAGGGCTGCACTGTTGAGTAACAGAATTATTTTTCCCCCTGTCCTGCCTGGTGAGTCTCCATAGCTGCAAACCAGCATTTTGGGTGAGGCTTCAGGACCTGAATTGTACAGAATGGAGCAAAAGACAAACCCCGCTCCCCACAACTTTCTCCCTCCCCAGCCGTGAGGTTTCTCTGGAGGGGTCTTTGTATCGTGTTGCCTTCCCATCAAAGCTCCTTTCTCCTTTCCCTTGGAAATTTGATGAGATCAGAATGTCAGCTTTCGCCAGCAACGCCTGAAGACAGCGAGCAGGCAGACGGGCCTCGCCCGGTGCCATGCCTCCAGCACCTGCTGGAGGCAACGCGAGGCTTTTCCCTGCGTGCACTTGTCCCTCCTGCAGATTCATAAGTGGCCACGCCAGTAAGAAGGAGATGAATTCCTCAAAGTATTAGCGATAGAAATACCGTACGATCCGGTAATCCCACTCCTGGGTATGTAGCCAAACGACTGAAAGCAGGGTCTTGAGCAGGAGTTTGCGCGCGCATGCTCATAGCGGCTTTCTTCACGAGAGCCAAGCGGTGGAAACAACCCAGGCGGACACCATCCACCTGGTGATTCATCCACAGGTGAATGAATAAACAAAATGAGGTCCATCCATCCAGTGGAATAGTATTCGGCCTTAAAAAGGAAGGGAATCCTGTCACGTGCCACGATGTAGACGAAGCTGGAAGACACTGCCGAGTGAAATAAGCCTGTCGCAGGAAGGTAAATACTGTACGATTCCCCTAACGTGAGGCACGTGGACTAGTCAAAGTAGCAGGGTGGGTGCTGGGGGCTGGGAGGAGGGGGGATGGGGAGTGGGTGTGTAATGGGGACAGAGTTTCCATTTGGGGAAGATGAAAAAGTTCCGGAGACGGATGGTGGTGATGGTGACCCGATAATGTGTGTAATGAATGCCACCGATATGCCCCGCCCCCTCAAAAATAGTTAAAATGGTAAAGTTTATGTTCATTCAATAAAAATGAATAAGTAAAAATAAAGCACCTCGGAAGTGGTTAAGGGGCTTTGCTCTCCCTGGCTGGGCAAAGTGGCCCAGGGGACACCCTCTCGGTCCCTAAGGAGCTGTCCCGGTGTCCTGGTGCTGAAGCGGCCCACCCTGGGGTCTGGAAGAAGATTCACTGTGTCTCCATAAACCAACAGGGGAAGATGACTCTGAGTACCTGTCACACGAGATGAAAGTCAGAGATAAGCGCCTTAGGGATGCCTCGGGCTGATGCCACACAAGGAGGCCACGTTGCTGTGTCGGAGGCCAATGGAGGGTGTGAGTGGTGCAGACCTGTCACTGGACACGTGGGGACGAAGGTGGGCGGGGCGGGGGAGCTGGGTCTGGGTCGAGGACTCCAAGGACCGGATGCAGCTATAGGGAAGGCCGGAGCAGCTCCACGTCCATGAGCCTTTTGAAGGCCAAGGCTGTGGCTCAGAGTGACCTTGAGCTTGTCCTTCTCTGTCCCCGAGCCTCGATTTCCTCCTTTGTAAAATGTGGGTGGACGGCCATTAAGGGCTCTCCCTAGACAGCGAACATGGGCCATTCTGTTTGAGGGGTGACCGTGCCCCCAAGGTGTAGCACCTCAGAGCTAGAGGGGTGTTGGAGACACCCAGGCTGTCACCTGGCTGGTGCTTCCAAGTGCCCCAGAGGGCTCATCAAGTGGGTGCCCCGTCCCCTCCGCCAGGGCCAGCTCTGGGGATTTCGTGGTGGGCTCTGCTCCTGTCTCTGCTCAAAGGCTCTTTTAAATGACTGGGATATATCACCTCGAGGCGGCTGATCCAGGGGTGGCTCCCAACACTCACTTCGCAGGTGAGGCCCAGGAAGACGAGTCTGGTGCCAAGAAAAGTTTTCTGAAAATGAATAATCTGGAGGAGGCAGGTCCTGTTCCTCTCATTTCTCGGGATGCGGCTGGGCGAGGCCAGGCAGGAGGCGTATGTATATGGGGGACGGGAGAAGGGGTATGGAAAGGGTCAGGCCCGGGAGCCATCGTCATCCTCCGTAGCATCTTCATCACCACGACACTAGCCACACTCTTGAGAGGTGTACCAGGTGCTGGTGCTTTACATGTGGTTTCCAATCCCTGAAGACAGTCTTTCTAGGTAGTTGCTACTGACCCTACTTTATGGATGAGAAATTTGAGATTCAGAGTGGTTGAGAGACTGGCTCGGGGTCACACAGCAGGGGAAAGGCGGGGCCAGGATTCGAACCTGCATTGATCTCCCCATATCATCAGCCCCGGAGTTTAGAGTTGAGGTGGCGCCCTGAGCACAGTGGGTGACAGGAGCTGGGGAGTCCCCGGTCATGGTGACAGGGTCCCCGTGGGCAGATTCTCACCCAATGGGCTCAGCCGATGCTGCCCATGCTGCAGATGCAGCCTGGGTGGAACACACCCACCGGCACTCAGCATCCCAGAGCTGCACTGTCCAGCCATGTGGATGGCGGGCCAGCGGCCAGCAAGGGCGCCCGCTGCCAGGCCCAGCCCATCCTCTGCCACGCTGAGCGGTGGGTGCGTTCCCTCTGCTGCCTGTACATCCTGCAGGCCAGAGCCTGTCCTCCCTCTGGCACCGCTCGATTGTGCCCACAAGTCTTGCCACCTTCTCAAGGTCTCGTGGAGGCGCTGAGCTCTCGGTGGGCACAGGCTATGTTTAAATTAGGTTGCTGTTGATGTTGTTATTTAGAGAGAAAATGGTCATTTCCAGCCCCAACACTGCACACACAGACAGACCAGAGCTCATATCCAGAACTGGACGCTGACTGATTCCAGGGGGAGGGGTCAGCCTCCAGCCTTCTTGGGGGTCTCAGGGGGCCCTGGTGTGTGGGCGGGCTGCTGGGATCCTGTGTCGGGGGCCGGGGGATCAGGGAGGGAAGCTGGGCAGGCAAGTTTGCCCAGGGATGAAGGTTGAAAACTGCAGCAACCGGTCTGGGCTTGCACCACCACTCAGGCTGGCATCTCCTGACCCCCAGGTCTAGTGCCCGAGTCCCAAAGGACAGCACCAACCCTGGAACAGATGGCTGGCATGATATTCAGCTCATCCCTGAGCACAAGCCACAGACTCTAGGGCCAAAGGCCAGTGGTGAAAGTGGACAGGTCTTCGTGCTCCTCCCGTGAGGACTGCTCCTCCCCCCGCCCCTGCCCTCCCTCCTGCCCTCCTCGCATCCGCCCTCCAGGTCCGTCGAGGTCCAAGCTCGGGCGCGCAGAAATCCCCACGCGTGGTGGTGCTTGGAGCAGACTCTGTCTCATGTGTGCCTCCTGGGCTCTCAGCCGGGCCGCGCTTCCCAGCCCCGTCTCAGACAGTTCGCGTAGGCCCAAGTGAAGTCCACCCCTGCAGGCCTGGCCCCTCACACCCTCCTCCTCGCTCCCTCCCTCCCTGGATGGGGGGCCCTCGGGGAGACTGGGGCCATCTGATGGGAGGACCCTGGGCCCCTGTGAGACTGCATGGAGCGGAACACCCCCACAGCCCGTGTCAGGCTGCTGTGTGAGCGAGGAGTAAACCTTCACCATGCGGAGTCACCGAGAGGCAAGGTTCCTCTCTCAGGGGCCTGGAGGAGGCAGCTCAGCCAAGGGCTTCCCGTGGCTTGTTAAGCAGCAAAGAAAGAGAGGCGGGGAACAGTAGATGCCTCTTTTGGGGGGCACCAGAGGACTCTCAGAGTCACTGGGGGCTTAGCGGGGGGCTCCCAGTACAGGTGAGGCAGGACCTGCAGAGAGCAGGTCACCAATGCGACAGACGCAGGCCCAGGCAACCTTAGCACTCAGCAGAGCACTGTTCAGGGAGTCAGGGTCTTAGGGAAACAGAACTAGAGGGGACCCCTCAATCTTTTGACGTGAAAAGGACTGGGGTTCCAGAGCCTTCCCTACTCCAGAGAGAATACATTTCTATCATTTTAAGCCACGCGGCTTCTGGGAATTTGAGGCAGCAGCCCCAGGAAACTAGCATTTCTCCATTTTACGGATGAGGAAGCCGAAGCCCAGAGAGGGGAATGACTTGTCCGGGTCGCGTGTCGCTGAGTGAAGCGCCCGGATTTGGATATGAAATTAAACCACAAACTTGGGCTGCCGTCTGCCGTCCTACCTCAGGAGGGAAGCCCATCCTCTCTGGGACACGGAGGACAGGGTAAGCGGGGTCGTGTTTACCTTAGTCCAGGTTGTCCAGCGAATGCCTCGCTGGAAGGTGTCATCCCAGGGTGGCGAGAGCGAGGGTGGCGGAGGCGTAAGCGGAGGGACGTGCTCCGGGCTGGCGGCTGCCTCATAGCCGCAGAGGGGCGCGGCAGGGCACCCGGGCACGGGGGCTGGTTCCCCGCGGGCTGTGCGGGACACGCCGCAGGACGGTCTCTCAGAAGGAGGAGGCAGAGTGATCGTCGGCCAGCGTCACCCCGCCTTCTGTCTCCACTGGTCAAAGTTGTCCCCATGGGGAGTTAACCGCCCTCCCACCCCCTGCATTCCGGGTGCATCGCCTGGGACCTTCGGGTGACCGCCACGGAGGCTGAGGCCATGCGCTTACCTGCGGGAGGTCAGGACGGGACATGAGGAGGCAGATTCTTACACTCTGTCCCACTGTCCACGGTGCCGTCAAGCCCACAGGTGACACCGCCCGGCCACTATCTGGGGACAGTAAAGAAGTGCCCCGCTGAGCCCAGCCGGCCCCTGGGACTGTGACAGATGCCAGGACAGCCACTTCCACGCTCCGCTTCCCGCAGGGCTGAAATCTGCAAAAAAACTCGCATAAAACGTTAACAGGAAATGACTTGAGGGAGCGCGTTTGAGTGTCTGCCACTGCGGAAGGCTCCTGTGTCCAGCCCCCTCTACCCCGCTGTCCCTTCTGAGCTATTTGGAACTAAGAACTGTGGGCTTGTCGGAAGCAGCAGGGCCCAGGGATATTGCAAGCTTGGGGGCCGCAGCGTGACCCCATAGGCGGTCCTTCTACAAGGACACGAAGCTGTGTCAGAACAATAATGAGCCTTCTCTGAGGAGAAGCAGCCCCCCGCCCCCCACCTCAGGCTTGGAGCCAGCAGTGTCACAGAGAAGCCACTTAGCCCAATCACCTGGGACCACAAGGAGGGCCCCAAAGCCAGTGTCCAGCCTTGGACCGTGGACGGGAGGGCTGCAGGCATGGTGCTCACGCCTGCACCTGGGGGGTGTGGTCCCTCCGTACCATGCTCCCAGGGCAGCTGGAGGGCCCTGCACCTCCTCCAGCACAGGCGGGGCGCAGAGTGGACACAGTCCTGCCTCAGTTTGCACAGCAAGGCAGTTGTATGGTCCGGCCTGCTCCTGGGTCCTGGTCCCCATCCAGGGCTCCTCCTGAACCCTCACATCCCTGCTGGCAAGAGGGGTGGGCCCAGTGGGCTCAGAGATGGGCAGGAGGGCTGCCCCCACTCAGCATCCTGTCCCCTCCGGCTGTAAGCACAGCTGGACGCGGTCTGACTGGCTGTCATGGTTGTCACCTGCCCTGGCGGCAAGCCAAGGCTGTTACCGCAAGTGCCATTGCCATGGAAACCATGAGTCAGGGCCACGCTCAGCAGAGCCAAGCATGCCAGGAGCTCTCAGGGCCTCTCGCCTGCCAACGGGAGAGGCAACACCTGCCACGCGGCATCTCCTCGGGACTCATTAACGGGGTGGAGTGGGGGTGACAGGGAGGCGGTGCGGGGCACAGGGGAGGGAAGGAGAGGGAGAGAGAGAGAGGGAGAGAGAAAGGGAGAGTAACAGCACAGCCTCGGGACAGGCTTGGGGGCCGCTAAGCTCACACCGCACCGGTGGAAGGGTTTCTTCCAAATCTGCCACTTCCTGAACCCGAGACACCAAAACCCGCAGATGCCAGTGGGGAATCGGGGAGTCTCTGGATCACAGGGTTCAGCCTGGGAGGCCACTCGTTTCCTGGGGTGCGGGATCACACAGTGAGCCCAGCGAGACCGGAGGAGGACAGCCCATCCCAGCCCATTAGCCTCTTCCCGCCACCAGCATCTAGTGGACAAGGCGGGTGGGGGCCTGACGGCTCCAGAGGGGGTTGGTCCACGCAGGGAGCCCCCAGCCCTGGCCTGGGCCCAGCAGAGGACAGCCGCCCACCCCGATCTGCCCTGGACACCCAAGTTGTGCTGGTGAGTCAGGTGCCGGCTTCACAGCACATGGGCAGCCAGGTTCCCAGGCTAGCCCACGTAAACCCCGTCACACACCCTACGGTGTGGCCCTTCCTCAGAATAGGGCAGAGCCCACCCCAGGGAGGCCCTAGCTGTCTGCAGACCCACAAGCCCCTAGGTGAGCCATCGGTGAGGGCTGTCGGTACCTTCTTACCCTGAATGACATTTCTCTCAAGTCCTTACTGATAAGAGCCAGGAGGTGGCTCGCCAAAGCCTACGGCTCTCAGAGCGAGGGAGAACTGGGCTTCGAACCGACGACTCAGTGACTCTCGAAGAGCATCGTTAGCCAATCTGCCACCGAGCAAGGCTGGGTGGCTGGGCCGTCTGTGGGAGCCCAGAGAGCAGCCCGCACACCTCCGATGCAGGGGAGGCTGCTGGAGACTGCGCAGGTCGGTGGGCGCCCCCAGGACAGAGAGTTGCCGAATGCCATAGGGGACAGATGCCACCCCCTCTCTCTGCCACGTGGCTCCTGAGCCTCGGGCGGGGTGGGGGAGGGGGCCATGTGCGTCCACGCAGCTGGAAGGAGGTGCTCCCGTGCCCGTTGCTGAGCAAACAACAAAAAGTTAGATAAAATGTTTGGGTTGCTGGGAAAAAGCTGAGCATCAGAGGCTGGCTCCCTGGAACAGAGTGGACCCCCCTCGCTCATGAGCCGAAGGCCCCAATCAGAAGTCGTTACATATCCCTTAATTAGAGCCGACTCTGTTCTCCGCCGCCCACCCGTGCGCTTCCCGCTAAGAGCCGACGGCATTGTCTTCATGCCCACGAGCTGGCCGGGCAGGACGAGCACATTCTAAAGGAGAGCACATCTCATACATGTTTAATGTACTGTTCTCGTCGTTTAAAATGCGGCTCTGTTAAAATCGCAGGGAGGGAAAGTTGACTCTCAGAGCTCAGCGTGGGGAGAACAGATTGCCAGCGAAATGAATAATATATTAACAGAATAATGATGTTGCTTCTCATATGGATCGTAGACATCACAGGATTCTCAGGCTGTCAGCAGAAGTTAAAAAAAAAACAAAACAAAAAAACCCACGACGTCCCATTTTCCAGATTGAGAAGCCTGAGGCCCGAAGGGCGTGGGAACTGGATGTCCGGTGGCCGCGCTGGTTATGAAATGTACACAGAGGGTCCAACAACGTGATACAAGCCAGGACAGAGGCCTGCCCAGGACAGGCCGGCAGCCCGGGGTCTGAGCTGAGTGTCCCCTGCTCGCAGGGCCTGTGAACGGCCGGCGTCCAGGCGTGTTTGTCGGTCCCCCCTGCAAACGCTTGTTCAGTGAGCGTCTGGTGAATCAATACTTAACTCCCAGCACTCTTGAAAAAGAAGATGAAGCTGCTAGAGAAAGGTGCAGAGTAGGCCAGGTGCGGGGCGGGGGTGGTGAGGGCTGACCGTGGTGGCCTCCGCCATCTGCACGTACAATTTCAGCACAAGAGCAGAGAACAGAGAACCCAGTTTTCAGAAAGTACAGCCCAGAGTCAGGCTTCACAGGGCTCGCTGTGGGGAGGAAGTGGAAGCAGAGGACAGCCGTCAGGGGGGCCGGCTAGAAATCGGGGCTCAGGGCACCCCAGGAAAATTCCTCCCAATGCCCTCGGAAATGCTTGTTGTTGGGACTCGGCCGCGCGAGTCCCAGTTGCAGGGCCCTGGGGACCGCCTGGGCCCGAGCTGGCCGCGCTGACATCTCATTATTTAGAACACGAAGAAGCAGAAATCAGACAAGGAGCAGAAATTCTGGGGCTGACAGAAAGCCCGACCTTACCCGCTGTGACACACACCCCAGGTAACCGGTCACGGTCACTGGCGTGGGCGCTGGGCCAGCCCGCTCCGGGCATTACTGCCACTCACAGCCGGCAGGTGCTCTGTGCATTTCCACGCCCTAGAGATGAGAGGAACAAGGACCTCGATGGCAGGGGTGTGCCCGGGGCGACCTGCCTGCTAAGTGGCCAGGGTCATTGGATTATCAAGCACAGGTTGACTACTCCCCACCCATCGGCGCTGGGCTCAGCCAGGTAACCCAACAGTGGGCTAGAAGCAGGTGCCAGGGGAGGAAAGACTCAAAATGCACCCACCCAACTGGGCCGGCCCTTCCCTCTTCTGCCCTGAAGAGCGCCTCCCCAGGGGGCTGCAGCCCCATCAGCCTGAGCCCCATGAACACACTGGGGAGGCCCTGAGCCCACCAGCAGCCCAGGTGCTGGTTCCGGGGCCCACAGCTAACCTGCAGACCCATCAGCGTGAGCATAGCACTTACCATTGTGACCCGCTGGGTCCCGAGCTGGTGTCTTACCCAGCATCGCCGTGGCAATTCGTGGCTGACACCGTGGCAGAGCCAGGACTTAGGATGGGTTCGCAAGGCCCCGAAGCCTGAGGTCATCACCACGGAGTCCTGGTAGGAGGGTGGGGGCTCACGCACACCCTTCAGCTCTTCCTGGCTTGGGTCCCACTGACAAATCTAACAAACCTTGTCTTTCTACACAGAAGACCCTCCCTGTGACAGGTCCTCCCCGTGGCCACAGCCAGTGCAGGGTCCTCACCAGTGACACCTGAGTCAAGCCTCAGGTCCAGGCCCCCATCCCCACTGGCACTTCGGAGGCCCAGTAGCCAGGCGTACCTGTCGACACAGTATTAATAACGCTTGTAACTAACATTTCGGAGCTCAGATCACATCCACACTTCCCTGCACCATCTCCCATCACCCTTAATACCACTTTGTGACGTGAGCCCGGTTGCTAACAGTCTCGGTTTTTGGAGGAGGAAGGCGAGCCTCAGGGCAGTGAAGCGACTTGTCCAAAGTCTCACGGCTGGTCTCGCCAGCGCTGCTTGGCCAACCCAATGGGCGTGACTCCACACAGGTGTTATTCTCACTCCCCTGTGCCAGGGCTTGGCTCAGCATCCCCTGGGGAACAACCAGACCCCCACTCTGGCCTGGGGGTGGGTCTCTGAGCCCCACGCAGTGGTAGGCCAGCTCCCAGCAGGCCCTGGCTGACGGTGAGGGACAAGTATGTTGAGTCCAGCAAGGCCGGCCAGGCCGGGGGTGAGCATGGACCAGGCAGAACCGTAAGCAGATTCTAATGTTGCTGGTGCTGGGCCTGCTGGCTGGGGCCTCACATTCCAGCACACGGAATTATGGAAAAGGCTCCACTTCTGATCTCCTTCACTACATGTCACCTCCGCCTCCGATGGACAAGGACTCACCTCTGACGCACCTGGCCATACCCCACCTGAGACATCACTGGCAGGGCATCACTACTGGGTCCTTGATTGTGCTCAGAGGACCTGTCCCCAGATGTCCACAGCGGTGACTGGCCGGAGCCTGCACCCACCTCCCGGGGTGGCAGCGAGCGGAGGGCCTTGGGGCAGTCGTGGACGAGCTTGCCGAGCTCAGCAGGGGTAAGGACTTGGCACATCTGCGTCACCGTGGCTGTGGCTGGGGGTACAAATCCAGACTCTCTTCTGTGCCATGTGGCCCACCCCGCCGGGTGGCAAGGACCACATCTGAGGGTGGAACTCTGCTCAGCAGGGCCAGCCCCATCCTAGGAAGATGCAGGAGGCAGAACTCAAGCTGAGAGGTAAATGTGTCCATGGCAACCAGCCTGCCCCCCAGAGAGGGCACACTGGCTTCAGTTCTCCGGGCTCCAGGAGAAACTGGGGCGTGGACCACAGTGGCTCAACACACAGGATCCAAGCTCCCGAGTCCCCCTGGGCTGCGGTGGAGCCAGGGCCGGCTGGGAAAGTAGGCCAAAGCACCAAGTCCTCTCTTCGGTCCTCGTGCACTGGGAAAAGACGGGAACCCAGGACGTCGCGTGGAGAGAGCTGTGAGCGATGACGCGGATGCCGGTCGCAGGCTGTGGGAACGGGGAGCAGGCGCGTGCTCCCAGAGGTTTGGGGGAGTGCTGTCTCCAAGAGGAGGAAGAGAGAATCCTGCTCCTGGTGGCTTCCGCTTCAGGAGGGCCCATGTCTGCCGGCCAGGGCGGGCTGACCATCAGCGCCTCCTGCACCCCCCACAACGCTGCAGATAACGTAGTCCTGCCTCCGTGTGGGAGCATTTAGGGCCACTGGGGCTCAGGACAGCAGCGAGGTGGGGACGAGCTGGCAGCAGAACCCATCTGTCCTGCTTCTGGACCAGCCTCTTTCCACTTTGGCAGTGAAATCATCCAGGGAGAGTTTTTAAAATCCCAACGCGCAGGCCCTGCTCCAGGCCGATAAAAATCAGGGTCCCGCTGCGGTTCTGTCCAAGTCCAGGTCATTTCCCTGGGCAGGCCGTCAGGGTCTCTGCCGGGGCACCGGCCTGCTGCCCGGCTGGCTTCACCCATCAGCTGCAAATTTCTTGACAGTGCTTGCAAACACTGTTTTTCTAAAACAGCTTATGAACCTTCTCCCCACGATCTTGCCCTCACCATTCGCTCACTTGGCAGCCCACCTCTTCAGAGAGGGTTCAAGGCCAGATCTAAATGATCAGGAGTTCCAACGAGGAGAGAATATTCTCCTTCCCTATCCCTGGGCAGCCTTTGCCGAGTGACCGCACCTCCCCTCCCCCACCCCCACCACCAGCCAGTTCCCCCACCCACCCCCGCGGT
>NW_006431919.1:19429748-19448869 GCF_000325575.1 Pteropus alecto | reverse complement strand
GTTTTAATCTCTGTTCTCTGCTCTCTCCCGGGCCCCCGCTGGCTGTCCTGCCCATCCTGGGCGCCGAGCACCTCCATCTCCGCCACCTCCACCTCCCGACTCGGCCATGAACTCCATGTCTGACGCGTCCTCGAGTCCCCGGTCCCTGGTGCACTGACCCCGGCCGAATGCGTGAACGCTGAGGTTTACTCGTCGTGACGATGGCAGTCAGAGGAACCTGGGAAATGCACGTGAACCGTCGCGATGGCTCCGCCGAGAGCTTCGATTCTTTCGATTCGGCCCACGCTGACGTCATCGATGGGTCTCTGAAACCCTGCCTCTGGGAGGCGGCTCCTCGCGGGGAATTGAAGCCCCGTAAATGTTTGTCCTGTGAAAACTTGTGTGTGGACCTTTGGGTCATTTTAAGAAAAATCTCCACTTTCTTTCATCATAATGTACACAAATCACGCTTTATGGGTGCTACGGATTGAATGTGTCCCCTAAAATCCGTACATCGAATCCCAACCCCCAATGTGATGGAGCTCATTTCGGGGCCTTTAGGAGGTAATTAGATCATGATCCCTCATGAGTGGGGTTAGTGCCTCACGAAAGAGGCCCCAGAGAGGCCCCTCGCCCCCTCTGCCGAGCGAGGACACAGCAAGGGGATCGTCTGTGAAACAGGAAGTGTCCCCACCAGACGCCAAATCTGCCGGCACCTGGATCTTGGCCCTCCCAGCCTCAGAACGGGGAGCAATCAATTCCTGTTATTTACAAACCACCCGGTCCGTGGTAGTTTGTTATAGCAGCCGGAACAGACCAAGACAGTGGGTCTCAAAAGACAGCAAACAGCCACAGCGCCCGCAGACTCCACAGACTCTACGTCGCCTTCTCAACGGGTATATAAAACGCTGAAGGCAGCGGAAGGGCTCTGCTCCGACGCATTCCAGGGCGAGCAGCCGCGTGGGGGACGGAGGAGCAGAAGGTCAAGGCCCTGTCCGTGTGGCCACGGCCCGGCCTCCGCGCACTCACCGACACCCACGCGCATCCAGGGGCTGCCTGGGATTGCGGGGCGGGGTCTCCGCGTGCAGCGCCATCCCGGGGTGTTGGGGGGCCCCGTGGGGGTGTCTGAGGCACCCCCGATGGGAACATTGGCGAACACCGTGTGCGGCCGGCCTGCTTCCTGTGGAGGAGTGGGAAGTGGAGGAGGAAGCACGTGGCTGGACTGGGACACGGGGAGCCCGGCCGCCGCCCGCCCAGGCCGCACTGGGAGTGTGACAAGCGGACGGCATCCGCCTCACGCCCACGCACGGCAGGAGGGTCTCCTCTCTGGCCCGACCTCAGCGCCGACGCCCGGCCACGGCCACGGAGGCTCTGAAGTCCACGGCCACGCCCTCACTGTGTCCCTCAGGCCTGCACCTTCCTCTCCAGGACAGTTTGCTCCAGGTGCCCGTCAAGGACACGTGGCCCAGCTGGGGACATGGTGGAGACGCAGGGCAGCTCTGTCTACAGAACCGTCCCTCACGGACGCAGACCTGCTCCCGCTTGGTCCCCGGCAGGCCCACGGCCTCGCCGTCCAGCCTGGTCAGCAGCGACCGAGGCTGTGAGTGCAGAGCCGGGCCTCTGTTCCACCCAGGATGGGCAGCTCAGGGGCAGGCTGGGACAATCGGCACCCCCTCGGCCCATGGAGCCAAAAGGGAGGTGGAAGGTCAGAAGGTCGGGAGAGGTTAACAGAATATTCTGGGTCTCGGGTGTGAGAACCTCACTCTGAGGTGCACTTGAAGGAGTGAAGAAGGAGGGGGACTTCTCTCCTGGTCGTATTAAAAGGCAGCGTGGACAGTCCTCGGCTGCTATGGACCCTTCAAAAGCCTCATTCCATTCACCTATATTGGGCTTGTCCGGGCTGCTCCTCAGACAAGCCTGTCTGGAAAAGGGTGGATAGTGGCTTCTATTAACATGTCTCCTGGAGGCAAATGTGTTAGGTTTCATGGTCCCACACGCAGATCTGCCCTCGCAGTGGGGAAGAGCCTCCTGACCGTCGCTGGGGTTGTCAGAGGCAACCAGTGAGACCCTGGCAGACCAGCTGTCCGGACACCCCTCCCCATGCATGGGCCTCGGCGTCTGCGGTGGGTTCCCCCACCCACATCCGCAGGAGTTTGGGTGAAATTTTCCATCCCAGGGAGCCGCCAGCTCGCTCTCACATCGCGTCAGCACCCCCTCCCCGCAATTCCCAGCTGCCCTGCCCTTCAGCCACGCGCTGGAGCCGATGTGTATTTTTGGAAGCGTATGTCCCGGGGTGGAGCCTGGCGAATGTGGATAAGGGGTGGACAGTGCCGGGTGGCCCTGGGGACTCAGGGCTTGTCAGGTGTGAAAGGCGTGGAGGGGAAGAGACACAGTGATGGGGTGAGGTGCTCAGCAGCCATCCCAGCCCCCGTAGGAGCGGGGAGGGGCCTCCGGACCTGCCCTCGAGGTTGTGGGTCTCCTGTGCTGCATAAAACCCTCGCGGAGACCAGTGGGAGCAGGGATCAGGGTGAATCCCCCAGCATCGGGGCTGGCTCTGCAGCTCCGCCACTGAGTGGCTGGGAGCAAGTCACATAGCCTCTCTGAACCTCGGTCTCCTCATCTGCAAACTGGAGGCCACCCGTCCCCCAACCCCTGGATGGTTGGCAGAATGAAAGCAGAAGGAAGCATAAAGCGTTTAGCAACGGGCCTGGCTCCTACAGGCCCAGAGCTCACGTCAGCTGTTAGTGCCATAATACAGTCACGGGGAGGCATGGCGGTGACGGCGGCAAAGCTGCCAGCTCTGTCCCCCGTGCTCAGCTGGCGTGAGGGGCCTGGGATGTCAACTCTTCCATCTTTAGCCCAGAACTGGGGGGCTCCCAAACCCCTATTAACCAAACAAAGGAAGGCTTGTGTCCCACCCGTGATGACGGGATGGGCGTCTCCAACATGAGAGGGCCTGGGTGACCCCTCCCGCACCCGTGACCCCCGCCGCCCATCGAGGTCCCCTGGCCGCAGTGCAGAGAGTCCAGAGGGTGCAGCTGAGGGACTCCGCACGAGACTGGTGGACTCGGAGGGCTTGGGGCAGGGCCGAGGTTTTAAAGGGCTGAGACTAGACGGTGAGCAAACAGGAAGAATCCACAGCGGTCATCCAGGCGAAGGATGCTGGAGACTTTACTCTGTGGGAAGAAACAAGAGGATTCTGGATAAATGAAGAGGTTTGTTGACGAGTAGATGTGGTGTTGGAAAGAGGGACAGAGAGACAGAGACAGAGAGACAGAGAGAGGTCTAGGGTGACCCCGAGGCTTGTCCTGAGACACGGGTTCAGGGGGTCAGGGAGTCAGGGGGGCGGGGAAGGCCGAGAAGAGCAGGTCCCGAGGACCAAAGCTGAAAAGAGACCAGGGGTGCGGCCGGAGCCCCTGGGAGCCCGTTCCAGGGGACAGGAAGGGGAGCGACGGGCAGGGAGGTGGAGATCCGAGAGCCGCTGCCCGCCACCCGTCTGCCTGCCGAGCCTCTCCAGGGAGGGCGCCCCTCGGACCCCCGCCACAAGGCCAGGGTCTCCCGCTCCTGCGAGGTCCTTGCGGGTGAGCACGTTTCCCAAGGGAGAGAGAAGAAACGCCTTCAGGGAAGCGATCTGCACAGATCCTCACAGCCAACAGATAACACGGCCCTGGACTTCCAACGACCCCCTAAAAGGTGCGTTGCCACCTGGGCCTCCACCGTCTTCTCAGTGGGTCCCCGTCCCCTGGCGCGGCACCTCTCAGCTCTGAGCCCGCGTGTGCATCCTGCACGAAGCCACAGCAATCCTGGTGCGAGCATCCCTCTCCTTCAGAAACGAAAGCTGACAAACCGCATCCGTCCGCCCGCTGGGGGCCTCGCATCTCTCCCTCTCCGTCCTCAGCGTGTGGCGTGAGCTCTTTATAACTCATCAGAAAGGTCATACATAATGAGCTCAGCGCTTACTCTGCCCCTGGGGCTGTCAGCGCACCTTTAAGAGGCCCGCACCCTGGAGGAGGACCCTTAGATCTCGTCGTCCTGAGGCTGGGGGTGAATCACCTGTGACTCAGGTGTCCGGCTAAGCCTGCCCCTCACTTCCAGAGGACCAGCTGGGCGCAAGCAGGCTGGGCTGGGGGCTTTTCTTGATTCCATGTCACATCATTCTCCCCTGATGCTGGGAAGAAGGTGCCCACATGCCCCTTTTGCAGATGTGAAAACTGAGGTCCCAAGAGGTTCAGGATCTTGTCCAAGGTCATTTTGTGGGTGTCTAGCAAAGAATCAGTTTTATCCAAAGAGAGGTCTGGCCTTTGTCCTCAGCTCCGGGGAAGTAACCGCTAAGCCTTTGGAATGCTCGGCCTGATAAGAGTGTCTTTGTTTACCTGGGGCCTTGGGCCACCCCGAGAAGTCTAACAACGTGAACGGGATGAGGCTTTGGGCCACACAGTGTCAGCCTGCAGCCTGACTTCCCAAGGGGCTGGAGGCTGAGGTCAGCCACGTGGGCATCAACTATGTCCATGTGACAGAGCCCCAATAAAGACTCTGGACACCAAGGCTCAGGGGACTTCCCTGATGGGCAATAATCCATGGGCGTTGTCACGCGCCACTGCCAGGAGCTGTTAGCGCTGTCCACGCCTCCGCTGGGTGAGGACACCCAGAAGCTCCGCGCATGGAACCCTCCCGGCCCCTGTCCCATGAGCCTCTGCCCTTGGCCGACTCTAATCTGCCTCCTTTGCTGTGATCAACCACGACCCTAGTGAGTTCTGAGAGTCCTGGCTACCTATTGAACCTAAAGATGGTCTTGGGGAATCCTCAAATTTGCTGTTGGTGTCAGAAACAAGAGTGGTGTCGGAGACCCCTCCTCCAGTCACGTGGCCGTCCTCCCTGTGCGTCTCCGAGTCCTCCTCTCTTCTTACAGGACTTCGGCCTCTGGATTAGAGTACTCTCGAACTCAGGATGATTTCTTCTTGAGCTCCCTAACCCATTCCATCTGCATAGACCCTATTTCCCAGCAAGGTCACGGTCTGAGAAGAAACGCTATTCAACCCACCACCCAGACATTTCCCTAGTAAGATCCCATCCTGGCACCCGATTGCCGGTGGATGGCCTACCCCACCCTCTGCACACCGGGCACTGTGCTGGGTGCTGGCACTACAAAGGTGGGCCACCCAGACGCCGGCCCTGGCCTCGCGGGACATAAGCTTTGGGGATGGGGCAGGTGGGGAGGATCAGGAGGTGCACGGTGCACCGGGACACCCCCTCCGCCTCCGGGGCAGGGGCTGTGGCCCAGCCCTTCCTGCCAGCAGGAGAGAGTCCCGGTTCCAGGCCCTGGCTTACGTGCTCGCGGGGCTGTCGGGCTGATGAGACTGCCTCCCTGGCACCCGAAATAAATGAAAGAGACACGTTCCTGGCAGGGTCTGCTGAGGAACTCCACGGCAGGGATGAGAACTGGCTGCAGCGTCCAAGAAATCCTTGAATGGAAGGAGATCTCCAGGACAGCGCACCTCTAGGAAACGGACAATGTCGATGGTGAAGCCCGCCCAGTGCGTCTGGGTGTGTCTGCGGATGTGCCCGCTGTGTGCACATCTGCCCAGGTGTGGCACAGGTGTGCGAGTGTGCAGGCGAGTGTGGGGAACTCAGCTGAAACCGAGACATAGGCTTTCTTCTGCCGTTTGCCCATCTGCCAGCCTCTCTCATCACCCTCACGCCCGCCGGCCAGCTGGAGTCACCTTGTCCTGTTATATTTCAACAAAATTGGCCTTGGCCCCTGTCCAGGGCCTGGGAGAGACGCCAACCTCGTGGCACTCCCCGGGGATTCTCTGCAGGCTGACATGGCTCCAGGCCCGCCTGGCGCTGAGTTCCGGCTTTCGCCGAACGCTCCATCTGCCCTGCCACACGTCGCCCTGTGCCAGCCGTCCCTTCTGCAGGCGTCACACGCACAGAGCTTCAGGGACTTGCCGCGTGGGCGGCTTTCTCCCCGCCTCCATCACAGACTCTGACATCACTCCACTGAAACAAGGCAACGCCGGCCCAGGATGTGCCGCCGCCGACCCTGCCTCTGGGAGCCGTGCTGGCCAGAGGTCCTCCCTATCCCCCGTCCAGACCTCGCCAAGGCTCCTGCCATCAGAATGGCCCATGGGGGGGTTTCCTAAACAAAGACAGCCCCTCCCCCTGCCCCAGCCCTTCATCCCTCCAATGCCCCACCCGCACCCCACATGGAAGTTGCTTGGGCTGTGACTGTGCCCCCTCCCAGGTGACTGTGCCCCCTCCCAGGTGTCTGTGCCCTTTCCCAGGCCTGCTCTGGGGACGCTCCCAGCCCTTCTGAAGGAAGTCCCGCCCTTGGTGTTTCTAGAAACAGCCTGGAGAGACCTGCTGATATGTGCCCCGAGCCTGAGCTTCGGTGGTGAGAATCCAGGAATGCGTGTGCTGGACCACCTGCTCCGAAACCCCTCACCTTCTGAGGGGACACTGAGGCCAGAGGATGAATCAGCTTGCCTAAGCCACACCATGAGTGAGTGGTCCCAGGGGACAGGGAGTCCAGGTTGACTGAACTGGTCCATCTGAAAAGGGAAAGTGTGTTTTCTATGAAGAGAAAGGCAGTGGTTAACCGCAAAGCAAATACTTTCTAATAGTGGAATCCAGGCAGTCTGCCACTTCATTCATTCATGATTACTCATTCATTCATTCAGTCATTCATTCAATAGTACTATGGAATGCCCACTCTGTACTAGTCCTGGGACACTGGGCATAGAATGATGAACAAGATAAATAGGGCCCACGCCCTCCTGGAGCTCACCCTCTATCTGGGAAGAAAAATTAAACATTTAATTGCGATAAAAATGTCATTATTGGGACGGGGAACAAAAGAGGGTGACGGGGACCACAGAAGAGGGGCAGCGACCTAACAACGAATGGATGTTTAAGACTCAGCCAAGGGGCCGATGCGGGGAGGTCAGACAGAGGAGCAGAGGGTCGAGGCAGGGAGGTGAGAGGTTTGGGAAGGACGGCAGTTAGTCTCCCAGGAAGGTATCCACTGGCCACACGTGGCTTTTAAATTACAACCAATGAAAATTAAACAGAATTAAAGACTCGGTTCCTCAGTGCTCAAAAGCCACACGGCATTAGACGATGGGAGGGCAGCGTGTAGGATGTTGTCATCCGATCGGAAAGTTCGTGTGTCAGCCTGGCAGGACCCCGAGCTGTGCGGTCCGTGGTGGCAGCCATCAGCCACAGGCGGCCGCTAAGCCCTTGAAATGTGGCTAGTGCCACTGAGGAACTGATTTTCTAAGTTTATTTCATTTTTATTTGTTAAAATGTAAAAACGGATCTTTAATTCAGGCATTGGAAGACTTTTCATTATATTTGGAACAACTCGGGTATGTGAGTCTATTTTTCCAACTGTACATTTTATGAAATCTAAATACAGACCAAGTTAAAATATGCTGTGAGAGGAAAACACACACACCAGATGGCAAAAACGCAAGACAGAAAAACGAAGGTGCCTCATCTCATTAATAGACTTCATACCGCATACGCGTCGAATGATGATGTTTTGGTTATATTGCGTTACAAGGTATTATTAAAATAATCTGGCCTGTTTCTTTCCATTTTTTAAACGTGAACATTAGAAGATCACAAAAATGACAGATGTGGCTTGAATTTTTTTCCTATGGGACAGCGCAGGACTAGGGCTTAGAAGGGGGGTGGGCAGTGAGCTGAGAGGCCTGCCGTGGGCAAGGAGGTTTTGTCGGCATGATACAGAGTTTGAACTTCTTCCTGGGCGATGGGGAGCCACAGCAGGTGTTTGAGCAGGGCGATGCCCGGGAGCAGCATGGGGGAGAATGGGAGCAGCGCCACACCCGTTGGAAAGCCATTGTCATCAAGCTTATGAGACACGCTCATGGCTTGGATTAGGATGGTGGCTACAAGGATGGAGAGAAGCTGTCTGTGTCTCCCTTTTAAGGGGACTTTATGAGCATTTCACCCAAAACTTCTGCTTTTATCTCATCGGCCTGTAGCGGGGACTGGAAAAGTTATTCGGTTGGACTCACAGTGGTCCAGAACAGAACTGGGACCCTGTCCTGAGGATAATGGAAAAAGGAAAGTTCTGGGTGGGAAGTCAGGAAAGGGACAGGGAAGGCACAGGCTCCGACGACCTCCGCAGTCTGCAGGTTTGGGGAGGGTGGGCTGCTGCCCAGGACCCAAGGCTGTCGCAAGCCACACAAGGTGTCGGCCAGAAGCTGCTGGGAACAGTGCCCGGCTCACAGGAGGTGCTCGACAAATATTTACCGAACAAGGCGGGTTTCGCTGTGTGAGCTGTGAGCCCTGGGGATAACCTTGGGAAGAACAGTTTCAGAGCGGACGCGGCGGAGAGCCGGGCTGCACTGAGCAGTGGAAGGGGAGGGCGGGGAGGCCTGAGTGGACACTCTTATTTCCAGAAGCTTGGCCGGAGAGGCCAAAGGAGAGGGGGGCAGGTGGAAGGAGATGGGGTGTCCCGTTCAGCCCTGAATCCCAGGACCCATTATTATTGTCATCCCCAACAGACAGATGAGAAGACTAAGGGACGGCCGGGTTTCCACAAGACCACACCCCGCCCCCACCCCGCCCCGGGCCACAGCCCCACCTGTCCCTCCACCTTCCCCTCCTCGCCCTCTCTCATTCCTTCCCGGCATCCTATTTCTCTTTAATTAGCCAGCTCTTTGATAATCATAGTCCGCCTTTTATGAACTAAACAAACCAAAGCTGCAGGGTATTTTTTTTTTTTTTTTTTAACAAAAGAGCTCATTGAATAAGCAATGGGCTTCTCTGCAACTATTTTTAAAGATGGAGCTGCTGGCTAGGCTGTGAGGAAAATCACAGACAGCGATCTCCTGAAGGTCAACCAGCACGGAGGGACGGACCCAGAGCTGGTGGGCACCTCACGACCCCACGCACTGGGCCTCAACAGAAGACGGGGGGCCCTGGGTGTGACTCCTAGAACACAGCTCCGCTCTGCCCCCGGGGGGCGCCCGGGGTGGTGTTTTCCCACGATACCCTCCCTCCTCTGCAGTGTCCCCAGCCCGGTCCCTTTGGCCCAGGGATTCTGCGATCCATCAGCCCTAGTCCCCTCGTCCAGGACATTGCTGTCCTCTGCGGAACTCTGAGCTGCACGCTTTCCAAAAGGAGGTACCGTTACTTCGCCCACCCTGTCCCCTGCTCCAGACATTCCTTCCTCCTCCAAGTTTCCGCCTCCGATGCCCACTGGTGAGTTTTGATCAACCCAGCCCACCCTGAGCCCCGCGTGGGCCTGGCTGTCCGTATTTGGGACATATTCAGCGTGTACACATACCCCGCTCCACCCAGGGAACAGAGACCTCAGACCTGGTCCCTACCCTCCGGGAAATCCAAGGTGGAGCCAATGCGCCCGGGGACACAAACTCCACGCCTAATTCCCAACCACTTCCAAGGCCTTCTTTAGGGGAAACTGAGACTCAGAGAGGTCAGTGGCCGAGCCGGGGCTCAAACCAGGGCTCTCTGTGCCTGCATGATGCCAGCCTGCTTTTCACAGTGCAGGGAGCCCTCTCTCCCACACTAGGGACCTCCGGTTCAGGGGACTCGGGCTGTTCTGCACCTTTGTGTGAGGATGTGCTTGGGAGGTGCCGCCAGCTGGATTTTCAGTCGGCGTGGGGTGACGGTCTGGGCCTGCCTCCTCCGCCGCAGACTAGGTTGGTAACTACTGGTCCTAGAGGCAGTAGCTGTGAACGTTTGTTTACTGGGTCCTGACCGCAGGGCACGTGGCACAGGGGCCCTAGGTGGGCGCTGTTGTGTCCCCCGACTGAGACAAGGGAATGAGACTCAGAAGAGCAAAATGGCTTGTCCGAGGTCATGTGGCAGGCGCAGATTTGAGCCTGGCTTACCCCGCAGGGCTGTTGGGAAGATGCAAGAATGGGGGAGACGGGGCTTGAACCCTCCATGTCGGCTCTCAGCCTTGCTGTAAGGTCTTCTCCCTCCCGATTCTTGGAACCTGGGCACCCCTGGGTGGTCAGAGCAGCCTCTGGTCTCGGCTTCTGTCTTCCTGGTCCCCTAGGACAGGTGGGCCCCTCTGAAGCCTTGAGGAGCAGGAGCCCAGGGAACCGTGGGAGCCGGCAAGCCAGGAGGTCGAATCCTAGCCCGCCAGCCTATCCCCCACTCATCAGACAGGAGAAATCACTGAGCAATTAATTTATTAATTTGCGTTTCGTTCCCGTTGCATTTTTCTCCTTCCTGGTTCCAACCCGAGATCGGGCCTCAGTGTTACTTTGCCTCCAGGTCTTTGTATCAGGTAATCATGGCTTCCTGGCTTCTCCGGTGAGGGCCGAACGCAAGGGGCCGTCCCCTGGGATGGCTCAGCTGTGCCGTGTTCCTAGGACCCGCGAGGTCTTGTCTGTTGAGGCAGGAAAACACTTTCCCTGCACAGCCGTGAGCCCTGCCCGGAACCTAAGACCGGGGGGCAGCTCGACGTCACCCGCTCCGACCTCCTAAAACTTACATCGAGTGGTCAGCAGCTGTTTCCCCTCAAATAAAAACAAATGTGTCAGGTAAAAACACATCCGGACTTAGGGAGGGAGACTGTATTCGAAAGGATAACTGCAGGGCAGGGAGGTGGGAACCTTGGCGGGACCCGCGAGCATCTCGAGAGCCCCGCAGCTAGGGGCCTCTCCCGTGACGGGAGGAACCGCGTGTGGGAAGACCCCGGTGGGGTCGGGGGTGAACGGGTGGCATGATGGGACAGGCCATCAGAGTGTCTTTACCTTGAGGCCAGCCGTTTCTCAGGGGCTGTCAGCTGGTTCCGCTGGGCCAGGGTGCAGGGGCCTGGCGGAAGGAGAGGCTTAACCAGTTCGGCTGACAAGCACTTTGTTCCCACTGGCCCGTGGGGACAAGCAGCTCAGGGGACCACTGACCAGGCGAAGAGAGGATTTCAGGGTTCAGGACTGGCCTTGCCTTGTGGTAGGTAAACAAGGGAGGCGTCTGTGACTCTCTTGTTTAAGTCGTATGGAGAAGGCGGTTCTTTGCCATAAGCCATTTTCCGGAACACAAAGGGTGTGTGTGTGTGTGGGGGGGGTCCCTTAAACTCCTGTTTCCCGGAGCACCAGGCTCCGTTCCCATTCAGTGCCATTCAGGGCGAGAGCACTGTCCTCACAATAGGCCGAACCTGAGAACAGCAAGAACGTCCACGCCGCGAAATAGAAGGAAAAACAGGCCACGCGCATTGATCTTTTTCCTGCTCACTGTTAAAATCTGGCAGAAGCATGTCTGTCCCTGGGGACGGCTGCTGCTGGTGGTGGTGGCCGGGATAAGGCGCCCGCTGGCATGTTTGCTGTTGCCTTCACCCCCTGCAGCTCAGAACCTGAGAACATCTCCCTGGGAGCCTGAGCCTGGGGACCGCTCCTGGTTTTCCTATGGAAGAGCCGCGCGCGGTCACCAGAACGCAGACTGGCGCCGGGAGTCGGGGCTCCGGGGTCTCTTCTGCGCCAGGCCCCAGCGGGCGGCTGTTCCTGTGGTTCTTGGCTCCATGTCGGTCATCCAGGGGATTGGAAGCCGCAAGACGCCGGGCCTTGCTTCGTCGGTGGCTGCGCTCCCAGCACTTGGCACAGTGGCGTCTGCTGAATGAATGAAGGGTGAGCCTGACGGCCAGGGGCATGTGATCAGACCACGTGCGGCCCGCCAAGGGGCGAATGCCCATAGTGTGTCGCACGGCAGAGGTCGGGCGGCCTGGCTGGAGTGCCGAACCGCGGGTCTGCACGTGGTGCTAAAGTTTGGGGGGCACAGAGGGGCGCAGGGGGCGTTGAGGGGTTTGAGCTGGAGAGTGAGCTGATCCGACCTCTGTTTGGGGCCAGAGGCTGCGGCTTTTGCTGGTGAGAAGATGCAACGCAGCACCTGCCCCCGACCCCAGCCTCCTGCAGGGTCAGGCCAGGAGCGGCCCAGCATCTGGTCAGACACCCACTGGGGACCTGGGGGCGAGGGCACCGGCCGGAGACTGCAGCCAGAGCGGGGACAGTCTCGAAGGAGGCCTGGCCTTCCATTCCCGGCTCAGCGGCCGGCTTTCTCGCGGACAGGCTTGTCGCGCCCCCTGCTGTCCACTGCTGGAAGCACACCCGGCTTTGGCGGGGAGGAAATAAAAGCCAAGCCAAGCCCCGCTCCCTTCACAGAGGGCTCTTTGCTGACCAGTCCCCAAAACGCTGGCTCAGAACCCGGCTCTCATGACTGAGGGGTGCCCGGCTTGCTTTCGCTCGCAGCGGGCCTGGCTCTTTCCGCTCCCGCTCCTGGGTCCGCCGAGTCCTTCTCACTCAGAGGCCCTGGGGTCCCACTCACTGGTCATCGCCTTCCGGGTGATTTCCGGTTTGGCCTGTGAAGTGAGTTGAATACTGTCCCCCAGAAATCACGTCCACTCGGAGCCTCAGAATGTGAGCTCGTTTGGAGATAAGGTCTCAGCAGATGCAGTTAGTTGAGGATCGGGAGACGAGATCCCCCTGGATTTAGGGTGAGCCCCAAGTCCAATGACCGACGTCTGTATGAGAGAGGACAGAGCTCGGAGACAACGGAAGAGGTGGTGTGAAGGAGGCGGTGACGAGTCTGTGAAACGGGGAACGCAGAATTGCCACCTGGCGGCCACCAAAAGCCAGGAGAGAGGCTTGCAGCTGGTTCTCCTTCAGAACCTCGGGAAGAGACGACACTGCCAACACCTGGACCTTGGACTCCTGGCCCCCAGCGCTGCGAGACAGTACATTTCTGTCCCTTTAAGCCACTAGTGTGTGGCAGGGCGTTACAGCAGTCCTAGAGATCTAAGGGAAGAGCTGCGGGGTGGGAAGGCTGCAGGCAGGGGCCGGGCGGCCCCGCGAAGCATGAAGGGACTAGGCTTATTCTTAGAGCCACGGAGCCGTGAGGGGACAGGGACACGCAGCGGTCCAGCTGATGTTGTTCGAGGCCACTGCAGGGGGGGTGGGGGCAGGGGAGCCAGTGAGCAGCCCCGCCAGGCGAGGAATGGTGCTGGCAGGGGAGACAGCCCAACGGGGTGGGTTGGGGGCATAGTCTAGAAAGAGAGCGGGTAGGACCAGCTGATGGGTTGGATGCGAGAATCGGCATCTCCCAGATGTTTAGCTTGCGCACCCAGCGGTGGGAGAGGAGGTTTCCCACGAAGGAGAAGCTTCCAGAGGTTCCGGCTCAGAGGGCAGGCCTGAGGAGGATCCTGGAGCCCAGTTCCGGACAGGCGTGGGGGCAGGGGTGGAAATGTCAGGTGGGCACGAAGCCGGGGCTCACTGTGGCTTTGAGTTGCAGCTCCCGAATGACTAACGCCGGTGTGTAGCTTTTCATGTGCTAACCGGGCATTTATATAGCTTCTTTGGAGAAATGTCTGCTTAAGTCCTTTGCCCATTTTTTAATTGGGTTGTTCGTCTTTTAGCTGTTGAGCCATAAGTGTTCACTCTTTATACTGATCTTGCAACACAGAAACACTAAAGCTGAGACTGATTGAGTCACCGCCTAAGGTCTCGGGAGCCAGGCTAGGACTCAGAGCCCCATTGCTCAGCCCACGTCCCACCTCGGCTGCAATTAGATGATTTTTGTGGTTGGAGCTGTTGGCTCATGCTGACCTGCGGGCACCTCGGAAAAGCGATTAGGAAGGAAGAGATGAGGCAGAACGAAGGGGGTCCCCTCTCCTGAAAGGACTTCCCAAGGACAACAGTCCTGGGAAGTGCCTCGTCCTCCTGGAAGGGCTGAATGTTCTGGAAACGGACTCCCAGGTAGGCTGCTCTACTTGTGTGAGAGCAAGGATGTGCCTGTGGCGTGTGCCAGTGTGTTCACACATGTGCACAGGTGTGTGCCTGTCTGTAGATGCCACAGCTGCCAGGACGCGCGTCATCCATGTCCTTTCTGTCTCCCTGTGGCACCCGCCCGCCACTGCGGGAAAGGGCCTGCGGGGAGCACGGCCAGGCAGGGCTGCCACCTGCTGGTCACATTGGGCCCTGCAGGCAGACAGCCTATGCGGGCCTGGCCCCTGGTCTCACCCATCAGCTGCCTAAGGTGGCAGCTTTCGGAGCTCCTAGAAGGAGCCTTTCCTCTGGCCAGAAGAAAGCAGAGTCCTCCGTCGTCCCCGTGTCCCTGAGGGCCTCTCTAGGGAACAGCTACAGGGGCCCCATAGCCTTCTTGGCACCATGAGCCTGTCTCCAGTCGAATCAAACCCTCGGGATAATGTTTTTAAAAGCATAACATAAAATAATAGGATTACAAAGGAAGCCAGTTATATTGAAATACCGATGCCAAAATAGTGATTGTACTATGTCTGCTTAGTGATGCAGGATCGGGTTTGGAGGACTTCCTGTTGGATGGATGGGGGCTGTGACGAACACGGGGAAGTGTATGCGTGTCCTGTGGCCACCGAAACACACCGCAGACTGGGGGCGTAAAATGGTGGAGGTCTATTCTCTCTCAGTCCTAGAGGCCAGCAGTCCGGGATCATTGTTGGGGGTTGAACGGCGTCCCTCCAAAATTCAAACGTTGGCGTCCTCACAGCCAGCCCTACAGGACATGGCCGTAGGTAGGGGTAGCGCCTGGAAAGAGGTGATTGAGTTAAAATAAGGCCCTTAGGGTAGCCCTGGTCCAGTCTGACCAGGGTCCTTATAAAAAGAGGGGCTCAGGACTCAGACATACAGAGGGGAGCTCGTGCGAGGGGCAGGGAGAAGGCAGCTGTGCACACGCCGAGGAGGGGGCCTCGGGAGAAGCCCACCCCGCCGGCACCCTGAGCTCTGACTTCCAGCCTCCAGGACTGTGAGGAAATAAATTTCTGTCGTTTAAGCCGCCCAGGCGGTGGTCTTCGTCCTGGCGGCCCAAGCCGACGGAGACAGGAATACCTCGGACATATTTTGGGTGTTGCGTTCGATTTGTAAAGAATGCAAAATTTGCGAAGCTCAATAAAGCAAAGTACGACGAAACGGGGTTTGTCTGTACCCGAGAATCCGCCCCAGGCCCCTCCCAGCTTCTGGTGGCGGCCGGCTGACCCCTGATGGGAGGGGTCAGAGGAGAGGTTCACGTGACACCATCCGTGTCACACGCCAGGGACACTTTAGTCCGAGGGGCTCCCTCAATGGCTTTGCTCATTCACAGTGGGGTTCCCTGAGCGGCACAGAGGGGGCGAAGTCCACTCCCGCCCGCGTCCGTCTCGGGGCGCATCCGCTGGGTGCTGAGGGCTGGGTGCTGGGCGTGGAAGAGCAGAGGCCGTGAAGAGAACCCGCCACAACCCTCGGAGAAGAAAAAGAGCCTAGGAAGGGTGCAGACCAGAGGTCTGCGACTCAAAGCGTGGTCCCCAGACCAGCAGCGTCAGCGGATGCGGAATCCGTTAGAAACGCAGAGTCACCGGCCCCCCTCAGACGTCCTGAGAGAGACCGTGTCCTTGAACGAGACCTCCCGTGTTTTTCATGTACGTCCACGTTTGAGAAGCCCTGCTGCGGACCAGGGGTTCTCACACTTGAGGCTGCACTGGAAGCCCGGGGCTGGTGGAAGCACAGGTGACCGACCCTCTCCGCAGGTGCCGATTCAGAGGGGGGGCACGGCCCAAGGATCTGCATTTTCAGTAAGTGCCGAGGTACAGCCAACGTCCCCGCTCTGATCTAGGGTGGGCCCAGTGTCAGACTTGGCTGCACGTTGGTCACCCAGGGGCACTCGGACCCTCCTCCACGAGACCCTCATCAGAGTCTGATCAGTCTGAGATGCAGCCCGAGCAGCGGCCCAAGACCCACCGGTGCAAACCACTAGCCAAGGCTGGAGGCCCCAGACGGCAGCTCCACTCA
The DNA here is from genome assembly GCF_000325575.1 of Pteropus alecto. Taxonomy (NCBI): domain Eukaryota; kingdom Metazoa; phylum Chordata; class Mammalia; order Chiroptera; family Pteropodidae; genus Pteropus; species Pteropus alecto. Next base: position 19,433,099 of record NW_006431919.1, on the reverse strand, counting down.
GTCCACGTGGCCAGAGAGCACACCAGGCATGTCCTGCTGTGGCCGAGAACCCCTCAAATGTCCGTGCATGGAAAAAGAAAGAGCCTCGAGCCACCTGGCACAGGCTTGGCTATACGCAGGGCACGCAAGCTTTATTCAGCAGTAATGGCAGTATTTCGTGAGAATGAGCTGCACAGCAGAGGGGACGCTGTTTTCTGCACAAGGTCTGAGCGCAAACGATGACAGCAGCAGAGCTCTGCCCCCACAGCCCTGCCCCCCGCCGAACACCCCTGCACGGTTGGATGGGGCCTCGTCGCGGTCCCCTCTCCACCTACCACCTGCCCTCTCCACCTGCTCCGCCTGTCCCACCTGCCCCAGCCACTGGGCCGGCAGGGAGGAGTGGGCTTGGTTCCCCGCCCTGCCTCTTCCTCTCAAGGCCCCCCTGGGAGCAGCTGGCCGCACGAGGACACCCTCCCCTCCCCTCCCGTCCCCTCCGGGGGAGGCCGGGTCCCCACTGGCTCGACTCCTCTTCTGCGTCAAGGGCTTTTCCTCAGTGGAAGTTAACACCGTCTCAATAAAAAGTGCCATTTATAAAGCACTTTGCACTCACAAAGTATTCACCCTGCCCCCACCCAGCCCCCAGCAGACGGTCAGGAAACAGGATGTCCTTAGAATGGGACCAGGTAGTGACAGCACGCAAAGGGAGGGGCCAGGGCCGGGAGCTATTGGGCCAAGTGCAGAAGGTCGGATTTCATCTTAGTTCTAATTCAGGGTACGTCCCAGCAACCTACTGAACCGATACAGAGGAGAGCGCCTGAGATGCGCGTGACCCGTGTGTGAGACGTGTGTGCACGTGCCCGCTTGTCTCTGTGCATGGCCTTTCGTCATATATCCTTAACTGTTGGTGACCGTCCTCCTAGCTCTCTGACCTGGGCAGGGCAGCCTGGGGAGGGAAGCTCGGCTCCCAGATGGGCAGCAGACACGCCAAATGTGGGAGGACTGTGCAAGGGGCAGCCTGGCACAGCCGTCCAGAGGAGCGACCACGTCAAGTGTGGGGTCCCGCCTGGGGCCTCTTCACAGGCGAGGGGTGGGGCGCGGCTCACTGAGAGGCGTTTACAGCAGCGGCTGGACTGTACAGATGGACGGCTGGCTAAGGGGCGTGACTGAGGGGGCTGGTGGCAGCAGCCAGACTGTACAGATGGACGGCTGGCCAGGACGGATGGCCCTGAACTCGTGAACACACCCTGCTGGGTGGCGTGTACCACCCTGCCCAAAACGTTGAGTCAGCAGTTAGTTGAAGCTGAGACGGGGCCGGGGGCGCCGTTCACACCGTGTACGTTTTGACGGACTTGTAGAAAGGGGGCAGCAGCCCGTGGCTCTCGCGGACGACCTCCAGGTACTCAGAGGGAGTCTCCAGAAAGAAGGGCCGGCAGCACATCTGGCAGCAGCACTTGACCCCGGTGGGGGGCTCCAGGTTCTTGTCAGACATGGGAGAAAAGTCAAAATCAGCCACCTACGGTGAAAACCCCACAGGTGAATCACTGCCCGCTGGGAGCCCCTCCGGTGGCCTCGCGAGCTCAGCGGCTGGTGGTGCAGTGCACAGAAAGAGCTTTCTGGCGCCACACGGCACTTCACCGCGCCCTCGGCTTTTCTGCTCTCGGGGGCTCCCTGTTTTAGTTGCCTTCTCCCTTCCCAGCTCATGGGCACAGCTGCCAGCCAGGGGCGAGCGCGGGAGGGAGGTCGGATGGGAAGAAGCCAACTCCTGGCCTATGGATGCCTCTTCGGCACGTTTCCCCCAGGCCCAGGGCCTTGTGCTGCTGTCCAGACCCCTCCCAGGCCCTCTGTCCTGGCCCCCGTGCCCTCCCACAGACCCTCTCCATCCTCCTCCTCTCGGGGCCCGGCGGTCCGGCCCCTGCCCCCCGAGCACCCACCTCCACCATGTCCTTCTGGTGAGTGGCGTGCCTCAGGGTGAGGTACATGATCAACGCCAGCATCATGGTGATGAGCGTGGCGCAGGGGAAAGCGAAGACAGCTGGCTGCATGCCTAGGAGCGAGAGAAGGCGAGGTCACGGGCCGGGGCAGCTGGCGCTGGACGCCAGCTCTCAGGAGACCGCGGGGGGCGGGGAGAAGCGTCAGAGCCCACGCGGGCCTTTTCCGGAGGCGCACGCGTCCCAACTGGGCAACCCTGCAGGGCCAGCCAGGATCTCACGGAAACCACGCTGGTGCGTGCACGAGCTTTAAAACTCGTCCGCAAGTCCCGCCAGTAACTTCGCGAGGCATGGCTTGCTCCTAGTGAACAGCACACGACATGGGACGCGGCACAGGACCTCCGAGCACATCGCGGCTTCCGCCTTGCTCTCCCTTGGGTGCCCTGCGTCGGGGATGGGAAGCCATGCTGAAAAGACACGCGAGCAGCCCTGTGACCTCTGCCAAAGCCCTTTGCCACCCTCTGGCAGCTCTAGGGCCACTCGCTGACCCTGTCCTCAGGAAGCCGCGCGGCAGAGCAGGAAGGGCCCAGGGTCTGGAGTCAGGCGGTCCTGGGTTCGAATCCTGGCTCCGACCAGGCTACCTAAGGCTAATGCTGACCCACGAGGCTGCCGTGGGCATGCGGCGAGGGGAGGTATAAACGTGCCAGGTGCGTGGCAGGTGATCGGCGAGGGTGAGGTCCCCCCACCCCTCCCCCTCCTCCTACGTTCCCTGCGCACGGGCTCCACCATGTGCCACAAGGACCCGTGTCCCGAGAAAAGGTGGCATTGATTACCTGGAGCGCTGTCTTATCTGCGGAATTCAAGGGGATCACAGGTACTCAGCGCCCAGGAGGTGCTGGGGGAGGCAGGGCCCAAGCCCTCCCTGCCACCCCGAGAGCACCCGCTGTTCACAGAGTCTGCCTGGCCAAGGTCATCCAGGGCCTGGAGTGAAATGTGACGTCTGCACAAGTGTTTAGAGGGACTAGGGAGACTGGAAGGGACAGTGACAACATCTGGTGCCCTTATAGGGCCAACCCTGGGAACAAGTGCAGTTGGGAGAGTGTCTCCTGTTGTACGATACAGGTGGGACCTGGCTGGGCATCTGTCCCTTAGGGTTCTGGGATCCATCTTTCTCTACCTAAGGAAATACTTTTCTGGGGTCACAGAAGAGTCCCCCTGGAAATGAAGGATAGAACCCAATGCCATCATCGGCTCATCCCGTGCCCGTAAGCCAGTGGCTGGGCCTGACGATGGCTGGAGGGTACCCCAGAGGGAGAAGGTTGGGCATCCTTCTGAATGAGAGGGACCGCGATGTACACTTTCTGAGCAGCTCACGCTCTTGGAGACCCACCCCCAACGCCCCCAGCCCTGTGCATCCGGCAGTCACTGCTGGGGATGCCGGTTT